>NC_084579.2:12920532-13045532 GCF_033978685.3 Nerophis lumbriciformis | reverse complement strand
GAGAAATTTTGAAGCAGTAACATATTAAATTGAGAAATGGTATAACGGAATTCCTGGAATTTCGGGAAAACCGGGAATTTTTCCAGTTCAAAAAACATCTTTGTTTTTTTGTCCTCATTAAGAGGAATGTGTTGACGTTGGAACGGTTGAAGTGGGTTCAAAAATATGGAAGGAGTAGTTGCCAGAAAAAAGGGTGGAAATTGCGCTTTGGAAAACCAGGAATTCTGGAAAATCCTGGAATTGTTTTAAACTTGGAAAAAGGGTAGTTTTAACATCCAAAATGGTGCAATGTGTTGAAGGTAGAATGGTTTGAATTGGTTAAAAAATGTGGAAATGGTGGAGGTTTGAAAAATGGCCAATTCATTTTGAATGGGGAAAAATGTCCCGTAAAACCTGGAATTCTGGGAAATCTGGTAATTTTTGGAATTAGTCAAGGGAAAGCCTGTGATTCCCAAATAGGCTAAACAGTTTGAAGTCAGAACGGTTTGAATCAGATGAAAAATGTGGGAGTTGTGGAACTTTGAAAAATGTCCCATTGATTTCAATGGGAATTTCCCAAAAATTTGGGAATTTCGGGAAAAGCAATAATCGTTTTGAAAATGGTAAACAACTTGAATGGTTGGTGTTGGAATTTTTCTAATCGGTCGAGAAATTTTGAAGCAGTAACATTAAATTGAGAAATGGTATAACGGAATTCCTGGAATTTCGGGAAAACCGGGAATTTTTCCAGTTCAAAAAACCTGATTAAGAGGAATGTGTTGACGTTGGAACGGTTGAAGTGGGTTGAAAAATATGGAAGGAGTAGTCGCCAGAAAAAAGGGTGGAAATTGCGCTTTGGAAAACCAGCAATTCTGGAAAATCCTGGAATTGTTTTAAACTTGGAAAAAGGGTAGTTTGATCATCCAGAATGGTGCAATGTGTTGAAGGTGGAATGGTTTGAATTGGTTGAAAATTGTGGAATTGGTGGAAGTTTGAAAAATGGCCAATTCATTTTGAATGGGGAAAAATGTTCCGTAAAACCTGGAATTCTGGGAAATCTGGGAATTTGTCAAGGGAAAGTTTGAAGTTGGAACGGGTGAAAAATGTGGAAGGTAAAGCGCACCAAAATCTGCAGAAGAAGAAGAGGAAGTTGAATACAAAATAGATGAATTTTGGTGTAGAAAACACAATAAAAAAAATAAAAAATAAGTGGAGTGAAGTGGAGTGGTAACTTTTTTTTGGCCACAATAATTCATGAAGTTAAGTTCAAGTTGAATGATGCGGACACGTTTGTTACTTTCTAATACTGCCGTGGAGACGTTGTACGTTTAAGTAATAAAGTTAAAGTACCAATGATTGTCACACACACACTAGGTGTGGTGAAATTTGTCCTCTGCATTTGACCCATTCCCTTGTTCACCCCCTGGGAAGTGAGGGGAGCAGTGAGCAGCAGCATGGGCCACGCTCAAAAAATGAAAATGACATCTTTTTGTTTGTGAACCTCAGGTTCGTATTGGAGCAGTACAACGCCCTCTCCTGGCTGACCTGCACACCTTCAACCCAGGACCGCCAGTCTTGTCTGCCCGTCCACTTGGCCGTCTTGGTCCAAATGTACAATGCCATCCTCAACATGCTTTAGCTGTGTGCCTACACCTCCATCTTCTCCTCCTTCGCCTGGTCACTGGGACGCCACGGAGGCCATTCCTGACATTGGAGCCTTCTCTCCCGGGCCTGGAATGTAAATGAGAGAGACAAGAAGACTGCACTTGCGTGTGGAGTCCAGAAGACGTTCCGATAACGGCAGTCTCACAAACCTGCACTTGATATCATTTTGAAGAAACGTGTGCAGAAGACTCTTCAAACTGCATATTGTGCAACCAGCAAACCTGCATGCCAACACAAACACACGACCTTCTTGTGTCAAAGATGTGTGTTTGTTTTCTTGTTGTTGTTTTTTTTACATTTTTCTACAACGGAGAAGCTTTTGCACTTTTTTCCCCCCCCTCACCTACCAAAAGGTTGTGGACATAAATGGCGGTACAAAAAAAAAAAAAAAAAAGGCGGCAAGGAGGCGTGTGTTCATAACATTTGCAAAGAATTCAACCTTATTTTTTAATATTTAAAACGATATAAATTGAAAAATTACCCCCCCTTTTCCCCCCCATTCCTATTCAGTGTTAATTGTCATTTAATGCAATATTTATACAAATTATATCATGTCATAGAATTTGATATCTGTATACTTATTAATAAATATATATTACCTCTTCTTCCAAACAGGCACTTACTTAATGTTAAGGGCACAAGTGGACGCAGAATGATCAATTTTATTCAATTGAAATTAATGTTCTCTTCATGGTTTTAATTTAAGGAATTTACATGAAAAGAAAATGGTGGAAGAGATATTTATGAGAAAAAAAAAGTTTAAAATGATGTCATATATTAAAAAAAAAAGAAAAAGAAAAAAAAAAAAGGCCCGTCCATTTCACTCAATAACAATCTCAGCATGTTTTGTATTATACACCATTCTGCTGTGTCGGCATTTTCTAGACTGTACATTTCATGCTTTTTTTTTTTTTTTGCTTTGAGCTTTTTTTTAATTATTATTATAAATATGTATACAAATATATATATATATACACATATATATATATAAAGTATAAAATCCATGTTACTTCTCGCCAAGAATTTCCAAGTGTTTTGTCACATAAATTGTACAGACAAAAAAATGCTAAACTTTGTTACATCCGTCATCAGTTTGAATATGGGACAGATATCTGTTACTTTTACACTATTTTTTAAGTAAATTATTAAAAAAAAAAAGACTCTTCGACGTGAACACTCGTTGTGCTGCTTTGTAATGCTTACACTCACTGGACACTTCATTAGGCACACCTGATTCCATTTTTTTTTTTATAAGCGGTGGATTATCAGTCAAAATCAACAGGAAGCTTCCAGAGACCTATTGATCTTTACCTCAGACATACAAAATCAATAGGAGTATTGCTGCAATTCATATATATATATATATATATATATATATATATATATATATATATATATATATATATATATATATATATATATATATATATATATATATATATATATATATATATATATATATATATTTATGAAATCATTATCATAATTAAAGATAAAAGTAATTTTTATTTTACTTTCCCTAAATATCAAAACGTATTCATATTCTCTTCATGTCATATTATGCTCCTTCCAGTGCTGTTGTTTTTAGTTTAGAGTTTTTATCCAATCAGAATTCAGCTAACTCATGTTGCCATGCGTTGCAATAGCCAATCAGATCACTCGTTGTTGTCAGTAAAGCCTTCTAATCTCGATGGCCTAAAGCAGATATATAGTGATGTTATGAGCTAGGTAACATAAGAACTACATTACCCAGCATGCCGCAGTAATAAAGAGCATGCGCAGTAGTCCCGTTTAGGTTAAACGTAGCCATGCCAGCACCGGGAAATTTTGGATGAGCACGCTCTGGTGTAAACTTTTAAGAAGTCAGCCAACACGCCTCGTCTGCATCTTTTATGATTAGACAAGACTACACATTTATTTGCAAGGCCATTTTCAAGAAGGATATTTAAAGAGAAACTACATCTTGTGAGACCATCTCGGCCAGCCCCGGAAGCGAGCTCAGCTGTCGATGAAATGTGAGTTCAGATATTTTATTTCTTAATTTTTTTCCGCGTTTAAAATGTATTTTTTTTGCCATTTTAATTTTGACAGTACCACGTAAGATATGTTTTAATTGCTGATGCAGGTTTATTGATTTTTAAATGCGCCAGAAAAAATTTATATGTGTGTGTGTGTGTGGAGGGGGGCATGTTTTTATGTATGTATACTATATATGTATGTAAATACATACATACTATTTATGTATGTATACATATATCCAAATATATATACACATACACATATATGTATACACACACACTTATACAGTATAAATGTGTGTGTGTACATGTCTATATATGTACATGTGTATATGTAATACATATACAGTATGTGTGCACATGTTTTTATGTGTACATACATGTACAATATATATATATATATATATATATATATATATATATGTATATGTATGTGTGTGTGTAGGCATGTTTTTATATATGTATACTTAATATAATGTATATGTATGTATACATATATAAAAATATATATGCCGTATTTTTCAGAGTATAAGTCCCTCCGGAGTATAAGTCGCACCGGCCGAAAATGCATAATAAAGAAGGAAAAAAAACATATATAAGTCGCACTGGAGTATAAGTCTGCGATGAGGTGGCGACTTGTCCAGGGTGTACCCCGCCTTCCGCCCGATTGTAGCTGAGATAGGCTCCAGCGCCCCCCGCGACCCCAAAGGGAATAAGCGGTAGAAAATGGATGGATGGATGGATGGAGTATAAGTCGCATTTTTTGGGGGAAATTTGTTTGATAAAACCCAACACCAAGAATACACATTTGAAAGGCAATTTAAAATATATGTACATACATGTAGATGTGTTACATACACACATACGTGTGTATATATATATATATATATATATATATATATATATATATATATATATAAATGTATGTGTGTGTGTAGGCATGTTTATACATATGTATATTTAATATAATGTATATGTATGTATACATATATAAAAATATATATGCCGTATTTTTCGGAGTATAAGTCCCTCCGGAGTATAAGTCGCACCGGCCGAAAATGTATAATAAAAAAGGAAAAAAAACATATATAAGTCGCACTGGAGTATAAGTCGCATTTTTTGAGAGGAAATTTGTTTGATAAAACCCAACACCAAGAATAGACATTTGAAAGGCAATTTAAAATAAATAAAGAATAGTGAACAACAGGCTGAATAAGTGTACGTTATATGAGGCATAAATAACCAACTGAGAACGTGCCTGGTATGTTAACGTAACATATTATGGTAAGAGTCATTCAAATAACTATAACATATAGAACATGCTATACGTTTAAAACAATCTGTCACTCCTAATCGCTAAATCCGATGAAATCTTATACGTCTAGTCTCTTACGTGAATGAGCTAAATAATATTATTAGTCCGAAAAATACGGTACACATTACACATACATATATATGTATACACACACACTCATACAGTATATATGTGTGTTTACATGTAATACATATATGTGTGCACATGTTTTTATATGTACATACATGTATATGTGTTTATACATACATATATACATACACGCATACATATATATATATATATATATATATATATATATATATATATATATATATATATATATTAATTCTTATTAAAAAATTAAGTGAAAACGACTTTGACACCTCCGGTCTGGATTTATAATGGCCAACACATTAATTTTAGTTGTTTACCATGTAAGTCCAAATCAAAACTGCTCTCGACATGGAAGACGTGGAATACAAGAACACACATGATCGTGGCAGACGTGATGACTTTTGCTACAGTATAGCCCAAAGATGTCAAACTCAAGGCCCGGGGGCCAGATCTGGCCCGCGACATCATTTTTTTCTGGTCCTCGAAAGCCTGGAAATGATAAGTGCCGATAAAGTACTTAATATTTTCTCACTAAATGTAATTTAAAAAAAATCATTTTGACAGAAAATAATATATGTACTGCTTGAAATTGCATGCATTTTAAACTTTAATTGTATCCAATATTGCAACAAATATTACAGTACATTATCATACTTTCCAAAAATGTTTGGTCAAAATAAAAATACTTAACTTTACAGCAAACTACCCATCAAATTAATAAAAATTACAATAAATGTTACGTTGTTCTTTACAGCATATTACTGCAAATTGAAATAAACTACTACAGTTTTTTGTGTAAAAATTCTGTTGACTGAGCTGCCATATTTTTACTGTAAAATCTTGTTTTTAAAAACTATACATTTGTTTTTACGGTACAAAAACTGGCAGCTAAGTTGCCGGAATAAAAAACGTAGCTTGTACTGTTTTTCAATTAACAATATAATGTTGTAAAAACCAATGTAAATCTACCACAAAAACTATGTCAACTAAGTTGCCAGTTTTTTCCGTAAACCCCCCCCACCCCAAAAAAAAAAAACAGTGGTACTGTTTTTCTATTCGTTGTAAAATGTTGTAAAAAAAAAAAAACTACTATATTTTACAGGGAAATTTTGTAAATGTAAAGTTTTTACTGTAAAATCGACAGTCTACTTCAAACAATTTATATAAATAATCATCAAATCCAGAGGTAATTTCATACATTATTCGTTGCTACAAGCGGCCCTCTGATGGCAGCCTTAACGTTTCTGGGTGTTGTTGATAAACGACTTTCGCTTTGCATAGGAAGAGTTTTAACTTGCGCTTAACAGATGTAGCGACCAACTGTAGTTACTGACAGTGGGGTGGCACACATTTCATTTTTCATTTTATAACAAGACAGTAGCGGACATTTTGTTCATTATTCCTACTGTTTATATTTTGACATTGAATAGTTGAATCATTGATTTCATTTAGATAAAGGAAGTTAGCTAATAGAATAAACATTGTTTGGCTTATTTTCAGTCCTTTTCATTAAGTTCAAGTCCCATGCCTGTTGTTACTAAAAATGTGGCACATGCGGCAGAGCTTTGGACACCGCAGCCTTGAAGTTAGAAGACTGGCGATAATAATCGTCATTTAAAAGCAGAAAGTTAAAGGTCATACATAATGTGGAGAAGCAGAAAGAGGTGTAAGCGTTTGTGCGAGCACTCGAGCACACTGTAGTCCTTTTACTGATTGGGAGTAAACGAGGTTGTCGTGTTCCCAAGCTTTTCAATGGCAGGAACAAAAAGTCACTTTGAGGCAGCGGCCATCTTGGATGAAATGAAATGAAAAAGCCAGCGTGAGTGGTTGAAGAGTAAAAGGCCGTGACTGACTAATGGCCACTGGAGGAAGCGGACTCTTCATCGACTGCATTGTGTTGCTGGCATGTGACCAATTAGACGGCGGACGTTCACCTGCAGCCAAATGGCGTCAGCGGGCTGAGGAAAGGACGGCGTGCGCTAACATTAATGACGCACACATGTCCACGACCTTTTAGCTCGCTTGTTCATGGCAAGGTTGCTCAACGACGACGACCACGACGAGAGGTCGGCTTCACGTGAGGTCAACAAGCGGGTCTTTTGTCATAAACCACGTTAAAATACATCAATTAAACGTGCATTAAAAATGCAGCAGCTGGACACAATATTAAGCACGGAGGCTTAGACCCAAAAAGGCTCTTAGTAAGTAATATTAACATCAAACGATACCAAAAAAAACAAAATTTTGCATACTTATTTTTTTTTTTTGTATTAAACAAACCTGGCACAAGTAATTATCACTTATTATTTCTGTTGTGCCAATAAAAAATTTATTTAATAATGCTGCTGTGTTGGAGCATTAGATAATAATAATAGCATTGTTATTTTTTTAAAAGTATGATTATTGTTAGTAATAATAATGGTAGTTGAAGCTTTTTAATGATTTTTATTAAAACAAACGTTCAGGCTCACAATTTGGTGAAATTAAAACGTTTGTTACATATCTACAACAATGCTGCCCCTTTAAAGCGCGATTATAATAATAATCATTATTTATTATAATCATAATAAGTATCATTAATATTAATAATAATAATACTATTATTAATTCTGATTACTATAATATTATTATTATTGTTGTTTATATTTGTATATATTTTATTAACAGTAATTAATATATATTTTCATTATGAATAGTAATGACTTAAATTATAATATATTAAATAATATTTATTATAACATGATATATCATATTTGTTTTAATAATCATTGTATATTATTTTGAATAGAAAAATATAGAAGAAGAATAATGATAATGACTCTCAACAAGTATCATTAATATTAATAATACTAATACTATTATTAATACTAATTACTATAATAATGTTATTGTTGTTTTTATTATTTCTATATATTTAATTATTGACAGTAATTAATAGATATTTGTATTATGAATAGTAATGATTTAAATACAAATAATATTATATTATATAACATTTATTATAACATATAATATATTATATTTGTTTTAATCATTATTATTTGTATATAATATATAATAATAATATTGATAATGACCCTCAACAAGTATCATTAATATTAAGAATAATATTACTATTAGGGATGTCCCGATCCGATATTTGGATCGGATCGGCCGCCGATATTTGCCAAAAAATGCTTATCGGCAAGGCATGGGAAAATGCCGATCCAGATCCGGTTTTTAAAAAAACTCCGGTCCGTGTTTTCCAACGCACCTATATAAATAATACATTCCACTTTTCTGCTGCTCCCTAATTTCCGTTCCGCATTTTCCAGCACACCTTCAACACATCCACAGGTCTGTGGATTCTCACGCAGTTGCTTTTAGCTGCTGGCATTACACGACAGGCTCTTCTCACTCTTTCCTGTGTCTCCCTCTCACAGACAGCAAGCGCACCTTCTTACACACGTCACATACTGTCACGTCATACGTCACATACTGTCACGTCATACGTCACATACGTATACGTCCTGCCCGAGCAGAGAGGTAGCAGCATGGCTAACGTTAGCTGTGATGCTAGCGCAGCCGTGCTAGCTACGCTCCCTCTAAGGTGCGCGCCTGTGCAATTGCGCACGGCAAATCTTTGCCACGCACAAAATCAAATAAAAAAATAAGCGCATAACAATTTTCGACACACGGACCCGACAGAGAAAACAGTTTTCGTCATCATTGTTCAAATATTGTAACGTCTGTCGAGACGCTTATCTCCATTCGGTGCCACACGTCCACACCATCAAAATGCCGAGGCAAACATTTCCAGATCAACACCGTATGAAAAAAATAGTGATTTTTTTTAGTTGTGATTTCCTTCTCTGCATGAAAGTTTAAAAGTAGCATATATTAATGCAGTATGAAGAAGAATGTTTTAATGTAGACACATAGAATCATCATACTGCTGTGATTATATGCATCAAGTGTTCATTTAAGGCTAAGGCAAAATATCCACATATATATCGTGTATCGCAATATGGCCTTAAAATATCGCAATATTAAAAAAAGGTCATATCGCCCAGCCCTAGTTCAATGATGCCATTTCTGTTTGTCATGTATAATTTTGTCTATTTTGTGTTTATCCTTGAATAAACAGGTCAGTTTCTTGTTACCAACCATTGTGTATTATTCAAACTCACCTAATTCAGATGGCTAGTTGTTATCAAGAGTACTAAAACCCTTTTCAACATGATTCTGACAACTAAGGAGGCTAAATAACTTTAAACTTTAATACATGCTCGGATAGGCCAGTATCGGTATCGGTCAGTATCGGTATCGGATCGGTAGTGCAAAAACAATATCGGTATCGGATCGGAAGTGCAAAAACCTGGATCGGGACATCTCTAAATACTATACTACTACCCTAATTGCTCACCATTACTACCGATACTATTTATATTACACATGTATACTACAATGACTAATACTACTATTCAGACTATTTTTACAAATACAGTTATTACTATTACTACATTGCAATGACAAAAAAAATACAGTACTATTAGTATTACAACTCCAACAACTACAACTAATGCTCCTATTACAGTACTACCACTTCTACAAAACCCAAAACGAGTGAAGTTGGCACGTTGTGTAAATAGTAAATCAAAACAGAATACAATGATTTGTAAATCCTTTTCAACCTATATTCAGTTAAATAGACTGCACAGACAAGATATTTAATGTTCGAACTGGAAAACTTTGTTATTTTTTTGCAAATATTAGCTCATTTGGAATTTGATGCCTGCAACATGTTTCAAAAAAGCTGGCACAAGTGGCAAAAAAGACTGAGAAAGTTGCGGAATGCTCATCAAACACTTATTTGGAACATCCCACAGGTGAACGGGCTAATTGGGAACAGGCGGGTGCCATGATTGGGTATGAAAGCAAAGCTGCCATGAAATGCTCAAGTCATTCACAAACAAGGATGGGGCGAGGGTCAACACCTTGTGAACAAATGCGTGAGCAAATTGTCGAACAGTTCAAGAACAACATTTCTCAACCAGCTATTGCAAGGAATTTAGGGATTTCACCATCTACAGTCCGTAATATCATCAAAAGGTTCAGAGAATCTGGATAAATCACTGCACGTAAGCGATGATATTACGGACCTTCGATCCCTCAGGCGGTACTGCATCAAAAAACGACATCAGTGGGTAAAGGATATCACCACATGGGTTCAGGAACACTTCAGAAAACCACTGTCAGTAACTACAGTTGGTCGCTACATCTGCAAGTGCAAGTTAAAACTTTACTATGCATAGCCAAAGCCATTTATCAACAACACCCTGAAACGCCGTCGGCTTCGCTGGGCCTGAACACATCTAAGATGGATTGACGCAACTTCACTGGTTTTGGGGTTTGTACTATTACTCCTACTACTTGTACTAATCCCGCTAGTACTTGTACTCATTACTACTTGTGTGCGATCATGTAGTTAATAAAGATATGACAGTGTACTCTGACAGTGACGTATGCACGTGTAGAAATATGTGACGCTGTCATTTATTATATGAGCTAACAAATGAAGGTGATCAGTCGCGTGACCTTTGACCCCCCCCCAACATGCGTCACATTGTAACATGCAGCTTGGAACACATACCACCCACAGCTTCCCGGGCCTTGAACCCTCGCTGACCCGGCAGAGACGCGCCCTACCACGTCGTACGCCCCCCTTTACCCCCGCTCGCTGAGTGCCATGACAGACGCCAGACAGACAGAAGTGTGTCCAAAGAGTGTTTGTGTGTGTTTGTGTGTGTGTGTGTGTGTGTGACTTGAAGTTGAGAGAAAGCCTGCTGTTTGAGTCGTGTGAAGCTGCAGCCGCCAGCTGCACTTCAGAGAGAGAGAGAAAGTCATAAAGTCTTAGTCAGCATAAATAATAACATAGGGTATAATTCCCTCATTATCATTTATGATGAACATAGGGCAGCATTTAGTCAGTGTAAATGTTTACTACTACTTTACCACACACTCAATTGTTAATGAACTTAATAATGCTGTCGTAATATGTTTGACGAAAAGTTATGAATGCTTTATGAACCTTTATAAATGAAGTGGAGCAGCATTTTCTTGTTGTAAATGCTTAGTACTTTAACGTAATGTTTACATTAATTATTTATGAATAGCATAGTAATGCTGTTTTTAATAAATTCTTAGCAAAAGGTTTGTTACAATATACAATAATGGTACCCTTGTTGATAATATATCATTATTATTATTCTATTATTTTTATTCAAAATAATATATGATGATAATTATTAAAACAAATATGATGTATTATATGTTATAATACATATTATTATTTATATAATTACTATTCATAAAAACATATATCTATTAATTACTGCTAATAATAAAATATATACAAATAAAAAAAAACTATAGTAATTAGTATTAATAATACCATTATTATTAATAATATTGTTGATACTTGTTGAGAGCATTATCATTATTAGTATTCTATATTTTTTATTCAAAATAATATATAATAATAATAATTAAAACAAAAGTTATATATTAAGTTATAATAAATTGTATAGAATATAATATTATTATTATTGAAATCATTACTATTCATTATAACAAAATATATATTAAATACTGCTAATAATAAAATATATACAAATAATAAAAACAACAATAATAATACTATAGTAATTAGTATTAATCATAGTATTATTATTATTATTATTAATATTAATGATACTTGTAGAGAGCCATTATCATTATTCTTCTTCCATATGTTTCTATTCAAAATTATATAAAATAATTATTAAAACAAATATGATATATTGTATGTTATAATAAATGTTATTTAATATATTATTATTTAAATAATTACTATTCATAATAAAATATTGATTAATTACTGTTAATAATAAAATATACACAAACAATAAAAACAACAATACTAATATTATAATAACTAGTATTAATAATAGTATTATTATTATAAATATTAATGATACTTGTTGAGGGCCATTATCATTATTATTGTTCTATATTTTTCCATTCAAAATAATATATAATAATGATTATTAAAACAAATATGATATATTATATGTTATAATAAATTGTATATAATATAATATTATTATTATCTAAAATCTATCAAAATTAGAGTGGTCCCAAAAAGAGGGATTTATCAAATTGACTGTGTCGGTTTTAAAAGTGCTCCCCCTCTTGTCAACACATGTAATAACAAATGTGTGTAAGAAATTGAAATGGGCCCCCTAAGGCCAAAATGTATTTAAAAAAAAAATATATATATATATTTATATAGAGACATACAGTAATAACTTCAAGAAAAAAAAAATTATAAATTAACTAAAAGCAGACTTTTTCTCATAATGTGTCAACTTTTTTCTTATAAAATTGGGAACAATTTCTCATATTCTTTCTGTTTCTGTAATATTGCAATATTTTCTCGTAAAATTATTACTTTTTTATGTAAAATTATTACTTTTTTATGTAAAATTATTACTTTTTAATGCAAAATGGTGCCATTTGTCATATAAAATTCAGACTTTTATCACAATATTGCCAATTTTTGTGTTGTTCTTTTAAAATAGTGACTTTTGTCATCATTTTGCCAAGTAAAAATCAGATTATTATTATATTATTGCCAAAATTTTAAAGTTTTCTTATAAAATGTTGTAACTTTTGTCGAGTAAAATTACGACTCTTTTCGTAAAATTGCCAACATTTTAAGCTTTTCTTGTAAAATTGTGACTGTTATTGAGTAAAATTCCAACTTTTATCATAATAGTGCACAAATGTTCACTTTTTCTTGTCAAAATTTGACTTGCGTTGAGTAAAATTACGACTTTTATTATATTACTGTCAAAATTCAAAGTTTTTCTTGTGAAATTCTAACTCATTTTTCACAACAAGCTTTTTTATATTTGCATAGTCTGTATATATTATTAATGTTGTAAATAATTTTTTTTATATATTTAGAAAGGGTGGTCCTAAAGAGGTAGGCATTTTTCAAAGGCCTCAAGAAGGTAACAAATACAATAAATGTGTGTGTGTGTGTGTGTGTGTGTGTGTGTGTGTGTGTGTGTGTGTGTGTGTGTGTGTGTGTGTGTGTGTGTGTGTGTGTGTGTGTGTGTGTGTGCGTGCGTGTGTGTGTGCACGAGTGCTAAAAACAATAAAAGGAGAGTCTTGTAACGACTTGTTTCGAAGCTCGCTCCACCGCCGCCATCAAACAGCAGATATGAGAGAAGAAGAACGTTGCTCATTCCTGCAGCCAACTTCCTGTCTTCTTCACTCCTCACCAACATGGCAGAAAGTTACTGGCCTGCTGGCTCTTTACTACACTTTGGAATGTTCCTCAGGCTTTACTCTTTTCTACTTCACTCCAACCTGTCCCACGTGTGCAAGAAGATTGAAGCCAGATTTCTTAGGAGCTCTCCCAGTGACTTTTTTTTAAGTTAATAAGTAAAAAACAAACAACAACAAAAAACATTTCTGGCCAATGTTTAGAATGAAAGTGCAGTTTTAATATATTTTTAAATATAATATTATATAATATTTAAATAATAATAATGTTATATTACATACAATTTATTATAGCATATCATATATCATCTTTGTTTTAATAATTATTATTAAATATTATTCTGAATATAAAAAATAGAATCATAATAATGATAATGGCTCTCAAAAAGTATCATTAATCTTAAGAATAATACTACTATTATTAATAGTTATTACTATAATATTATTGTTGTTCGTATTATTTGTATATATATATTATTAACAGTAATAATATATATTTTTATTATGAATAGTATTGATTTAAATAATAATAATAATACATTATATAACATTTATTATAACATATACTATATCATATTTGTTTCAATTATTATTATTAGATATTATTTTGAATAGAAAAATATAGAAGAATGATAATGGATCTCAAGTATCATTAATATTAATAATATTATAATTATTAGTAATTACTATAATATTATCATTGTTCGTATTATTTGTATATATATATTATTAACAATAATTAATAGATATTTTTATTTTGAATAGTAATGATTTAAATATTAATATTATACTATATAACATATATTATAACATATAATACATCATATTTGTTTTAATTATTATTATTATATATTATTTTGAATGGAAAAATATAGAATAATAATAATGATAATGGCTCTCAAGTATCATTAATATTATTAATAATAATACTATTATTAATAGTAATTACTATAATATTATTGTTGTTTTTATTATTTGTATGTATATTAATAACAGTAATACATATATATTATTATTATGAATAGTAATGATTGACAAATATTTTAACAGGTTTGGAATAAAACTGTAATCTGTGTTCTTCGCACAAAAATATTTTAGTCATTTTTATTAATTTGCTAATGAAAACTTTCTATAATACGTCAAAATATATTTTTGAAGAAACAATTTTTTTGGCCCATGTTCAGATTGAAAGTGCAGTTATTAACATACACAATTTGTACAAATTCGGAATAAAACGATATATACAAAATATAAAATGATATTATAAATATTCTCGTAAATGTATTAACTCCACACAAAAGCAATCTAAAATACGTAAAAAATAAGAAAAAACTTGAAAGTGCAGTTTTTTAAGCAAATTTGGAACAAAACTGTTCTTTGCACAAACAACTTTAGCCATTGTATTAACTTGCTAACAAAAACCGTCTCAAATACATAAAAAAAGAAGAAAAGTTAGGAAAAGTGTAAACATTTTTTTACCCATGTTGAAATAAAAGTGCTGTTATAAACACACTTTATGAACAAATATGGAATAAAACTGTGATCTTTGTACATTGTACAAAAAATACGAGCCATCGTATCAACTCGCTAACAAAAACGTCTCAAATTCATACAATTTTAAGAAAAAAATAATATTTTTGCCCCAATTTTTTATTTAAAGTATGGTTATGACTTTGGAATAAACCTGGGAATCGGGTTTTGGCACACAAAAAATGTTAGCCACTATACAACTCGCAAACAAAAACAGTCTGAAATACGTAAGAATTGAAGAAAAACATACATTTTTGGCCCATGTTGAGATTGAAAGTGCAGTTATTAACACACAAAATTTAAACAAATTCGGAATAAAACTGATTTGTGTTTTCCGCACAAAAATGTTCTCGTCATCTCGCCTGATCACTTAAACTGATCATCTCCACAAATCTATTGTTTGACTTCAAAGCCAAATAACTTCCTCAGATATCTTTCCAGAATGCATCAGCAGTGTTTGGTCTGAAGCAACATCTGCCAACTCAGCACGATATGTTTGTAAACATGCGATGGAGTCTGGGAGAGCGTCACATTTGCAAAAAAAACAAAACTAACAATGTGTACATTTGGCCTTCATGTTCCACTTCCAGGGTCATAAAGCACAACAGGGGTTTTAGGCGGGGGGTGATGTGGGATGGTTTGGTGGTAGCGGGGGGTGTATATTGTAGCGTCTCAGAAGAGTTAATGGTGCAAGGGGTTCTGGGTATTTGTTCTGTTGTGTTTATGTTGTGTTACGGTGCGGATGTTCTCCCGAAATGTGTCATTCTTGTTTGGTGTGGGTTCACAGTGTGGCGCATATTTGTAACAGTGTTAAAGTTGTTTATACGGCCACCCTCAGTGTGACCTGTATGGCTGTTGATCAAGTATGCATTCAGTTGCATGTGAAAAGCCATAGATATTATGTGATTGGGTCGGCATGCAAAGGGAGTGCCTTTAAGGTTTATTGGCGCTCTATACATCTCCCTACGTCCGTGTACAAAGCGGCGTTTTAAAAAGTCATACATTTTACTTTTTGAAGCCGATACCGATAACTTTGAAACCGATACCGATAATTTCCGATATTACATTTTAAAGCATTTATCGGCCGATTATATCGGCAGTCCGATATTATTGGACATCCCTAAGTATAAGTAATAACTGTAATATCAATACAGTAGTGTCAGAAATTAATATAATATTAATATTAGGTAGGGAACCAGTAATTGTAGATATTGCGATAAAAGTAGTACAGTGATAGTAAACATTGTACTGTTGTATTTGTGGGAGAAAACACCTATTAATGTAGTATTAGTAGCAATAATAATGTCATTATTATCTATATCAAATAAAATAGTATAGTAGTTGGAGTCATATTTAAGTTTTTATGGTGGTAACAGTCAGAAATAATACATTGCTCTAAAACTAGTAGTAGTTGAAGTAAAAGTTGTATTGTAATAGTCATAGTAAAACAGTGGTGTTAATATATTAGTATCAGAAGTAGTAAAAGTTGTAGTAGTAGGTCGTAACAGTCAGCTGTAATACATGACTGTAAATTAGTAGTTGGAGTAATAGTAGTATTGGTAATTGTTATAGCAATTGTTGCCAATGTAACAGTAATATTAGTATTAAAGTCATAAAGTAGTATCAATACATTCATTTCACAAATAGTCAGAAGTAGTAGTAGTATTAATGGTAATAGTAGGTAGTAAGAGTCAGCTGTAATATATTGCTGTAGAAGTATTTGAAGTAATATTAATAATTGGTAATATTTTCAGCAATTGTTGGGAATGTAACAGTAATAATAGTATGAAAGTAATTCTACAGTAGTTCTACAAATAGTAAGAAGAAGTAGTATTAGTAGTAACAGTATTAGGTAGTAACAGTCAGCTATTGCTGTAAATGTACTAGTAGTTGTAATTGGTAGTATTGGTAATTGTTATAGCAACTGTTGCAAATGTAACAGGGATAGTAGTATTAAAAATAGTAGTATTATCATACTAATATTAGAAATAGTAATAACAAGTAGTAAGAAAACTAATATTTTTGCCCCATTTTTTTATTTAAAGTACGGTCATAACTTTGTGTTTTTGCACACAAAAACCTTGAGCCACTGTATAAATCGCAAACAAAAACAGTCTAAAATATGTAAGAATTGAGAAAAACGTACATTTTTGAGATTGAAAGTGCAGTTATTAACACACAATATTTGAACAAATTTTGAATAAAATTTATTTGTGTTTTCCGCATAAAAATATTCTCGTCATTGGATTAATTCGCTAAACAAAAACAGTCTCAAATATGTAAAAAAAAAATTAAGAAAAGTGTAAAATTTTTGACTCACGTTGAAATAAAAAGTGCAGTCATAAACACACAATTTTAACAAATACAAAATAAAACTGCACAGAATACCTAGCCATGGTTTTAACTCGCTTACAAAAACAGTTTTAGAATAAAACTGTGATTTGGGTTTTTGCACACAAAAAATGTCATCCTTTGTATAACTTGCAAACAAAAACAGTATAAAATATGTAAAAATTTAAGAAAAACTAACATCTTTGGCCAATGTTGAGAATCAATGTGCACAACAACATTTGAACACTGATCAAGTGTTCTTAGCACACACACACACACACACACACAAAACTCTAACTATTGTAGTAATCAACTAAACAAAACTGTCTAAAATACGTAAATATTTAAGAAAAAAATACATGTTGGGTCCCTGTTGAGATTAACAGCTGGTTGAAAAGAAGTAGTAAGATGAGTAATAATATTAGTAACAACAAAAGTAAAATATGTAATTGCCGTATAGTAGCACTAGTAATAATAGGAGTTTTAATTAGTTAGTAGTAGTTATATGTTAATAAGTCATGAATATAAACAATTGATATCGTACAAGTAAATACTGTATATGTGTACAGCTCCACTAATTGGAGTGTTACTTTCAAAGGCAAAATTAAAATATTGCTAGAAACATAATTTTATATGGGACTTTATTGTATTATATGTATAGTACATGTTCCAAAAAGAAAAAAAGCATAAAGCACCACCAGAATTAGAGACATTACAAGTCAAAGTGATGAAGCTTAGTGTTACGCTCATGACTTGGTGTAACTAAACATTACCCTATAAGATGAAGGCAATTGCATTTTATTGATATTTGAAATGTATTCAATGTTTAAAAATGAATATTTAAATATACTAAATGTAAAAAAGGGAATAAATATTCAAAATAAGATCATTAAATGAAATCTAGTTTGGTTACACCATCATGAGCGCAACACAAGGTTGTAAAAGTTTCAACTACAATTCTAAATAAAATGTCAAAAGCAAACTGAAATCAAATACACACAGCTTAAAGATTGATCAATACCTATTTAAATTTAGTAATACATAAATATGATGATTTATCAAAATATAAAAGAAATATACCTGAACAGAACGCTCATGATGGTTACACCAAAAAGTAGCGCTATGAAACGTGTTTTTCCAAGTTTTTGGGGCATTTTCCAAGCATCTCCTTTTTATTATTGTTGATTTTAAATGGTCAAACTAATGCATATTGTATATGCATGCCCTAGTAAGCAAAAAAAAAAGTCATATTTATTTTGATTGTTACATTTTGAAGTACATTTGTGCAGGTGGGTGCGAATGTACTCATTACCAGAGCTGTACACATATACGGTGCATCTCCTGTACAATTACAGTAATACATCCTTAAACAACAATGGATCATTTTTGATGCACCTCTCACATAATGACACATTTTCCACTTGTGTGTACGTGTGTGTGTATGTGTGTGTGTTTGTGTGTGTAGAAAGCATATGAAGGCAATCAAAGGTTCCATACTAAATAAATCAAAGCACTGTGTGTAATTACTCCCAAAACAACAAAACACTTATCCAACCAACATGTTTCTTTTTTTTCATACTAACACACACACACACACACACACACACACACACACACACACACACACACACACACACACACACACACACACACACACACACACACACACACACACATTCTTGTATTTGTAACCTTCTTGGGACCTCTGAAAAAATGGCTCCCTCTTTAGGACCACCCTTTCTAGATATATAACGTTTTGTATTTACAACATTAATAATATATACATACTATGCAAATATAAAAAAGCTTGTTGTGAAAAATGAGTTGGAATTTCACAAGAAAAAGGTCACAATTCCACAAGAAAAACGTAGAATTTTGGCAGTATTATAATAAAAGTTGTCATTTTACTCAACGCAAGTCAAAATTTTACAAGAACTGAACATTTGTGCAATATTATGATAAAAGTTGGAATTTTACTCAGTAATAGTCGCAATTTTACAAGAAAAGCTTAAAATTTTGGCAATATCATAATGGTATTCGGAAATTACATCATCATGTTACTCAAATAATGTCACTATTTTACAAGAACAAAAAAAAAAATGGCAACATTGTGATAAAAGTCAGAATTGTATATGAAAAATGTCACCATTTATCGTTAAAAACTGATACTTTTACATAAAAAAAGTATTAATTTTACGAAAAAATTATTACAATATCAGAAAGAATATGAGAAATTGTTCCGAATTTCCCAAAAGTCAACACATTGTGAGGAAAAGATAGCTTTCAGTTAATTTTTTTTTTTTTTTTGTAATTGGTTTTTAATCATTATTTACTTCAAGTGTCTCTATATACATATTTATTAATTTTTTTAAATTCATTTAGGCCAACGTGGGCACATTTCAATTTCTTACACACACTTGTTATTTCATATGTTGGCCAGAGGGGGAGCACTTCAAATTTCTTACACACACTTGTTATTCCATATGTTGACCAGAGGGGGAGCACTTTTAAAACCGACACACAGTCAATTTGAAAAATTCCTCCTTTTTGGGACCACCCTAATTTTGATAGATTTCACCACCAGGGGTGCAAATGAGATCTCTATTTTTTTATTTTTTGTAATGTGCTTAAGGCCAATGACAAACGAGTCACGGACCACAGATGCCGTACTTTGGGCAACCCAGCTGTAGAAGCTAACTGTTAATGGCCACTATAGTCTTAGTACCGTAGTGTATTTGTTCATCCTATGGTCACATGTGGGACACGGGTTGTCTTACGTCAGCACCGGGAGTCGTAAAATCAGCTGTTCACCTGCCGGGTTTTTTCGGGGATGAATAGGGAAGTCCTTCTTTAGCTGCCGTCTTGTTTTATCATATATTGCTGCCTTTGCACCTGTCAATGTTTACTTTTGTGTGCACATTAAATCAACTAAAAATCCTGACTTTGGAGCAATGTTCACGGATTCTAGTATTTGGCTCTCTATTAGATGCAATGGTTTCCCGTATTGGGACCATGATTTTGGTCCTAATATAGAAGGTACTTTTCCTTGTTGATGTCTTAAGAAGAGCAGAAATACAAGAACGCACACACAAACACACACTCACACACACACACAATCTTGTATTTGTTACCTTCTTGAGACCAGAGACAAATGCCTACCTCTTTAGGACCACCCTTTCTAGATATATAAAGATTTGTATTTACAACATTAATAATCTATACATACTATGCAAATATAAAAAAGCTTGTTGTGAAAAATGAGTTGGAATTTCACAAGAAAAAGGTCACAATTTCACAAGAAAAACTTAGAATTTTGGCAGTATTATAATTAAAGTCGTAATTTTACTCAACGCAAGTCCAAATTTTACAAGAAAAAGTGAACATTTGTGCAATATTATGATAAAAGTTGGAATTTTACTCAATAACAGTCGCAATTTTACAAGAAAAGCTTAACATTTGGACAATTTTTTGAAAAGAGTCGTAATTTTACTCGACAAAAGTCACAATTTTATAAGAAAACTTTAACAATTTGGCAACATTATAATAATAATCGGAATTTTACTTGGCAAAATTATGACAAAAGTCATCATTTTACTCAAAAAATTTCACTATTTTACAATATAAAAAATATAAAAAAGCTTGTTGTGAAAATTGAGTTGGAATTTCACAAGAAAAAACTTGTAAACAGTATTATAATATAAGTTGTCATTTTACTCAACGCAAGTCAAAATTTTACAAGACGAACTGAACATTTGTGCAATATTATGATAAAAGTTGGAATTTTACTCAATAACAGTCGCAATTTTACAAGAAAAGCTTAACATTTTGGCAATGTCATAATAGTATTCGGAAATTACATCATCATTTTACTCAAATAATGTCACTATTTTACAAGAACAACAAAAAAAATGGCAGCATTGTGATAAAAGTCCAAATTGTAAATAACAAATGTCACCATTTCCGGTTAAAAAGTGATAATTTTACATAAAAAAGTAATAATTTTACGAAAAAAATATTACAATATTAGAAAGAATATGAGAAATACTTTCCAATTTTTTAAGAAAAAAGTCGACACATGGTGAGAAAAAGACTGCTTTTAGTTATTTTATTTTATTTTTTACTTGTTTACTTGGTTTTTAATCTTCATTATTTACTTCAAGTTATTACAGTATGTCTCTATATACATATTTATTTTATTAATTTTGGCCAAAGAGGGCTCATTTCAATTTCTTACACACACTTGTTATTTCACATGTTGACCAGAGGGGGAGCAATTTTAAAACCGACCAATTTGAAAAATCCCTCCTTATTGGGACCACACTAATTTTAGTGTGTGAATGTGTGTGTGAATGGGTGAATGTGGAAATAGTGTCAAAGCGCTTTAAATACCTTGAAGGTAGAAAAGCGCTATACAAGTATAACCCATTTATCATTTATTTAATTATCATATGGAAGCTACTTTTCCTTGTTGATGTCTCACGAAGGGTAGAAATACAAGAACACACACACACACACACACACACACACACACACACACACACACACACACACACACACACACACACACACACTGGACTTGTTGTTCCTTCGCCTACGCCAAGAAGCGACGCGCCATCGCAGAGAGAAAAGGATTCCCACTTGGCGATGGAGATGAGGCCTATCAACGCCTCTGACATGGAAAACATGGCCTCCTCACGCTCATTGTTTCATTACGCCATTAATGGCTGTCTTGGCCTGATTATCATGGCGAGACACGCAGCTGTCACACACACACACACACACACACACACACACACACACACACTGGGTGATTATACGTTGTGTATCACCTGGCAACTGCAGAGTTTTCTCTTTTCAGGCCTTTTGTTCATCAGTACACACTGTGCTTCCTGCTAATGATTATATGGAAGTACAAACCCTGTTTCCATATGAGTTGGGAAATTGTCTTAGATGTAAATATAAACGGAATACAATGATTTGCAAATCCCTTTCAACCCATATTCAATTGAATGCACTACAAAGACAAGATATTTGATGTTCAAACTCATAAACTTTATTTTTTTTTTGCAAATAATAATTAACTTAGAATTTCATGGCTGCAACACGTGCCAAAGTAGTTGGGAAAGGGCATGTTCACCACTGTGTTACATGGCCTTTTCCTTTTAACAACACTCAGTAAACGTTTGGGAACTGAGGAGACACATTTTTTTAAGCTTCTCAGGTGGAATTCTTTCCCATTCTTGCTTGATGTACAGCTTAAGTTGTTCAACAGTCCGGGGGTCTCCGTTGTGGTGCTTTAGGCTTCATAATGCGCCACACATTTTCAATGGGAGACAGGTCTGGACTACAGGAAGGCCAGTCTAGTACCTGCACTCTTTTACTCTTTGATGTAACATGTGGCTTGGTATTGTCTTGCTGAAATAAGCAGGGGCGTCCATGGTAACGTTGCTTGGATGGCAACATATGTTGCTCCAAAACCTGTATGTACCTTTCAGCATTAATGGCGCCTTCACAGATGTGTAAGTTACCCATGTCTTGGGCACTAATACACCCCCGTACCATCACAGATGCTGGCTTTTCAACTTTGCGCCTATAACAATCCGGATGGTTCTTTTCCTCTTTGGTCCGGAGGACACGACGTCCACAGTTTCCAAAAACAATTTGAAATGTGGACTCGTCAGACCACAGAACACTTTTCCACTTTGTATCAGTCCATCTTAGATGAGCTCAGGCCCAGCGAAGCCGACGGTGTTTCTGGGTGTTGTTGATAAACGGTTTTCGCCTTGCATAGGAGAGTTTTAACTTGCACTTACAGATGTAGCGACCAACTGTAGTTACTGACAGTGGGTTCCTGAAGTGTTCCCGAGCCCATGTGGTAATATCCTTTACACACTGATGTCGCTTGTTGATGCAGTACAGCCTGAGGGATCAAAGGTCACGGGCTTAGCTGCTTACGTGCAGTGATTTCTCCAGATTCTCTGAACCCTTTGATGATATTACGGACTGTAGATGGTGAAATCCCTAAATTCCTTGCAATAGTTGGTTGAGAAAGTTTTTTCTTAAACTGTTCAACAATTTGCTCACGCATTTGTTGACAAAGTGGTGACCCTCGCCCCATCCTTGATTGTGAATGACTGAGCATTTCATGGAATCTACTTTTATACCCAATCATGGCACCCACCTGTTCCCAATTTGCCTGTTCACCTGTGGGATGTTCCAAATAAGTGTTTGATGAGCATTCCTCAACTTTATCAGTATTTATTGCCACCTTTCCCAACTTCTTTGTCACGTGTTGCTGGCATCAAATTCTAAAGTTAATGATTATATGCAAAAAAAAAATGTTTATCAGTTTGAACATCAAATATGTTGTCTTTGTAGCATATTCAACTGAATATGGGTTGAAAATGATTTGCAAATCATTGTATTCCGTTTATATTTACATCTAACACAATTTCCCAACTCCTATGGAAACGGGGTTTGTAGTATAATTATAAGTATTAGTGAGTAATATCATCAGTACTAATTAACTACAGTAATTCAAGTAGTGGTAGTAGTAATAGTAGTTTGAGTAATAATTATACTACCCTATTGTACATTAATGGTAATAGTTATAGTAGAACATGAAACATAGTAACAACAATACTTCTAAAAGTAAGAACTGTAGTAATGGGAGTAGTAGAAGTAAGTATTAGTTGGTGGTAGCAGTAGTGTGTTTGTACAATCATAGTACTAGAGTACTGACACAGTTGTATCAATACAGTGGTAGTAGAAATACTTCTGCTGTGTTGTAAGTAATAGAATGTCCAGTCGTGGTAAATAATCACTTGATTTAATGTAATTAATTATATTTGATTAATTATTTAAGTACAGTGTTTTATTTTCCTATATTCAAACACGGTGTTACTGTTCAAACTGTGTGTAATGTTACAGCAGACACAAATATTAAATATACCTGATAAATAATTTAAATGAATACTTAGGCCTACTACGCTACTGGATTTTATTGTTAGTCATTACGGTGGTACTTGGAGAGCTGAGTGTCTTCTGAGGTGGTACTCGGTGGAAAAAGTTTGACAACCACTGGTCTGTAGTAACAGTAGTGTTTGTGCTCATAGTACTACTACAGTATAGTAGCAAATGTAACAGTAGTATTATAGTAATGGAAGTATGGTAAATTATATAAATAGTTGTAAAAAAAATTGTAAAATAGAAATTAGGTGGTAACAGTCATTAAAAGTAAAAGTAGTTGTTTATGTAGTTGTAGCAGCAGTATTATTAAGGTAGTTATTAAGGCTGCAGCTAACGATTATTTTTCTATCGATTAATCTATAGATTATTTTTTTCGATTAATCGGTTAATCCATAGATTATTTTTTCGATTAATCTATAGATTATTTTTCTTTTTACCAATTATTTTTTTTTTATTTAAAATGAAGTTGAAAAAAATAAATGTAGGCCATTTTTTTCAAAAGGCATGACTTTTATTTACAAAAAAAAAAAAGTATGGCCACTCAGTCAACATTGACAACAACATGACAAAATATTCTGTAACAATGTAAACATTTAAAACTTTTAACATTTAACAAAATTAAAAGTAGCTTATTTGCTTTTTAATGTGCAAATATAAAAGTAAACATCCAGTGCAAATTTTAATATTCTGCAATAGTATAAGCATTTCAAAAGTAAAAGTATTGCTTATTTTGCTTTAAAATGTGCAAAAATAAAGATAAACATCCAATACAAAAAAGTGCAAAATGGAAATATTCTGTAACAACAGTGTAAACATTTCAACAAAAGTAAAAGTATTGCTTATTTGCTAAAATGTGCAAAAATAAAGATAAACATCCAATACAAAAAAGTGCAAAACGAAATATATTCTGTAACAAAGGTGTAAACATTTCAACAAAAGTAAAAGTATTGCTTATTTTGCTTAATAACACAACAATGATAGTATGATTAAAGTGAAAGTTAATTGTTCGTTTGTACATAGTATATGTAACTGTTAATGTTGTAAAAGGTATTTGCACAACTAATTAACGTTAGCGTTTGTGACACGTCTTGTGCCGTACCTCTAAACCGAGGTACGTACCGAACCGAAATTTTTGTGTACCGTTACACCCTTAGTCATAGGTAATGAAGGTAAAATTAAAAGCAGTATTAGTACACGTAGTCATGAGAAAATACTTTTGTTGACTACAGGAATAGTGCTCGTAGTATTAGTTGTAGTAGTTTACTAGGAATAATGCTGGTATTAGCCTGCAATAATAGTAATCGTGTTCATAGTAATAGTCATTCTACTTAGCAGGAGTAAACATAGTAGTAATATTGTTTAGTAAAAGTAATTAATCAACTGTAAAATAAAAGAAAATATAGAATAAAATCATAGATATTGATGAAAAATTTAAAAAATATACATACAGTATATCCCGTATACAATCATAAAAATGCATTATTTTGTAAAAGTATTCATAGGTTTGACATCAGAACCAGAGGAGTGTTCTATATGTTTATGCAATACTCGACACGGCCACCAGGTGGCAATGTGACTCAACAGATGCACGCCTCTGCTTCTTTGACAACACATGCAAATCTAGTTGAGCTCACTACCTCTTCAAATATCAATTTAGAAATGCATTTATAATCAAAACATGGATTTACATATGTGAGATACTTAACAATCCTGCATTTGAACAAAAATGTTTATGATTATTGCGGTTATTATTTTTGTGGCATGTACTGAGAACTGACAGCCCAACTAAACAACGATAATAATAATAATAATAATACAAATGTTTCCTTTTAATCAATCCTTATTATGAAAAAGTATACAGCATATGCGCTAAATGTATTCAATATATTTGGATCGTGCAGGCGTACCTAATAATGTGTCCAGTGTGTAGGCAGGGATTTTTTTTAACTGTGGTTCGCCAAATAATCACTTAATTGAATATTCAAACACAGTGTTACTGTTCAAAAAGTGGCCCAAAAAAAAAAGAAATATACTTGTTGAATAAAGCAACGTGTTTTCTGAGGTGGTACATGGTGAAAAAAGTTTGAGAACCACTGCTTTATTGCCTGGACTTGCATACTTTACTTTAAAAAAATTAAAAATAAATGTGTAGAATATTTTTTTTTAATTATAAAAATACATTGATAATGTTGAATCATTTTTATTTATTCATTAAATAAATTAACTAATTAATTGAATTGATTAGATTAGTGATTATATGCACAACTGAGTGAGTGAGGCCTGCAGTCATTAGAGTCAGCGTGCATTGAAAAGTCCTGTACATGCGTAATTACTCTCCTATGAGGAACTTGACTCAACCTGCCAACATTTTTTTTTTTTTGCGGTTTCCACCTCAGTGTCACATCTCCGTGCAATTGAACACGTTTACACGAGACTCCTCGTGGCGGACGCCTTGACGGTCATAGCAAGTGACAAGCTACGGCGCTGCGGCCGCCCCTGTATGTGGCGATTATCCTTACAATAACAATGACAACATTCATCTCTCACCCCGCCTCCTAAAAAATAAAGCTTCATTGGATCCTGTGATGTTCGCCGCAGAACAGGTCGCTTGGCATGAGAGGCGAGGCCCCCCCCCCCCCGCCCCCCTGAACCCCCCTTTCTCCCTTTTTAGCCTCGCTCCCTCTGGTTCTTATTTAGTGGTCCTAATCATAAAAGCATCGGCGAGCTGCTGTTGTGAAGTAAAAACCAACCAGGTGAAATGTGGCCCCCCACACCCTTTAAAATTCCATTTTCACTCAAGTGGACCGGCGCAACGGGGACCCGTGCATGGGGCCGGAGACCGGGGATCGGGATCAAATGGCAAAAAGTGAGGGGACGCAGAAGCATGCACTTAATTACTGTACATGCAAAAGTATTGGAGCAGCAGGCCATTACAGTATACCTCCATGAAGTGAAGAAATATATTTTTTGTAGCTATTCTACTATTTAATCCAAGAGGAGACTGAGGGCAGCCAAAAAAAAAAAAAGTCAAATGGAGACAATGGAGTCTTAAATTCCCTTTACAGGCCTAATTGGGACTGTTTTACCCAAGAGGAGAGAACAGCGGAGAAAACGGAGCAATGCAGCAAAGTGGAGACTGTGGAGTCCAACTCGTATTCCTTCCAAACTTAGGTATTGGACAGAGGAGACTGATGACAGAAAAAAAAACGACGATGTTTAACAGTGCAATTCCTTTTAAAGACTTAATTTTATCCACGATGAGACTGAGGGCAGCAAGAAAACAAAGGACTGCCGCCAGCCAAATGGAGATTTTGGATTATGTCACTGTAATTATTTTAGTCTTGTGGCTTTCTCCATAAGGAGAGTGAGGACAGCAAGAAAAGAAAACATTGTGCAATTCCTTCAAAGGCTTTTAAATACTTTTATCCAAGAGGAGACTGAGGTAGCAAGAAAATTAAATGCTATGGAGTACAACACTGCAATTCTTTTTAGGCTTTCAGATCATTGATTTAATCCAAAATAAGACAGTGGCAACACTTGAGGTTTGTTGCTTTCTCCAAGAGGAGACTTAGGGCAGCAAGAAAACTGAGTGCCATCTGCAGCAAAGCGGAGACTGTGTAGTATAATGCACATTTCTTCAAGGCGTGTGGCCTTAATTTTGATCCAAGTCGAGACTGATTACCAGACGAAAATGGCACACTGCAGCAAAACGGAGACTGTGGAGTACAACACACATGTCTCCTAGGCTTTAGGCCTTAATTTGATCCAAAATGAGACTGAAGGCAACACGAAAACCGAACACTGCAACAATGCGGAGACTGTGGCCAGTGAGAAAACAGAATGCTGTGGAAAAGTAGAGGTTGTGGAGTTATTTCCTCTAGGCAAAGTGGAGACTGTGGAGTATAAAATTAGTTTACTTTCAGTTTTTGGCATTATTTTTGATCCAACAGCAGCAGTGGATAATGTGGAGTACAACACTTATTTATTCTAGGCTTGTGGCCTTAATTTGATCTAAAATGAGACTAAGGGCAACACAAAAACGGAACACTGCAGCAAAGCGTCGACTGTGGAGTATCACATTAATTTCTTTTAGGCTTGTATTAATTTAATCTATGAGGAGACTGAAGGCAGCAAACAATTGGCTCAATGCAGCAAAGTGGAGACTCTGGAGCATAAAACTAATTTACTATAGGCTTGTGGCTTCAATTTGATCAAAGAGCAGCAAAGAAAGTGGGTGGCAGCTGCAGCAAAGTGAAGATTGTTGAGTATAAAACTAATTTATTCGAGACTTGTGGCCTTAATTTGATCTAAAATGAGACTGAGGGCAAAACAAAACACGGAACACAGCAGCAAAGCGTCAACTGTGGAGTATCACATGAATTTATTTTAGGCTTGTATTAATTTAATCTAAGAGGAGACTGAAGGCAGCAAGAAAATGGCGCAATGCAGCAAAGTGGAGACTCTGTAGCATAAAACTAATTTATTCTAGGTTTGTGGCCTTAATTTGATCTAAAATGAGACTGAGGGCAACACAAAAATAGAACACTGCAGCAAAGCGTTGACTGTGGAGTATCACATTAGATTATTCTAGGCTTGTAAATCTTTAATTTAATCTAAGAGGAGACTGAAGGCAGCAAGAAAATGATGCAATGCAGCAAAGTGGAGACTCTGGAGCATAAAACTAATTTACTATAGGCTTGTGGCCTCAATTTAATCTAAGAGCAGCAAAGAAAGCGGGTGGCAGCTGCAGCAAAGTGAAGACTGTTGAGTATAAAACTAATTTATTCTAGGCTTGTGGCCTTAGTTTGATCTAAAATGAGACTGAGGGCAACACAAAAACGGAACATTGCAGCAAAGCGTCAACTGTAGAGTATTTCATTAATTTATTTTATGCTTGTATAGCTTTAATTTAATCTAAGGAGAGACTGAAGGTAGCAAAGAAATGGCGCAATGCAGCAATGTGGAGACTCTGGAGCATAAAACTAATTTATTCTAGGCGTGTGGCCTTAATTTGATCTAAAATGAGACTGAGGGCAACACAAAAACGGAACACTGTGTATTATGACATTAATTGATTCTAGGCTTGTATAGCTTTAATTTAATCTAAGAAGAGACTGAAGGCAGCAAAGAAATGGCGCAATGCAGCAAAGTGGAGACTCTGGAGCATAAAACTAATTTACTATAGGCTCGCGGCCTCAATTTGATCTAAGAGCAGCAAAGAAAGTGGATGCCAGCTGCAGCAAAATGAAGACTGTTGAGTATAAAACTAATTTATTTTAGATTTGTGGCCTTAATTTGATCTAAAATGAGACTGAGGGCTACACAAAAACGGAACACAGCAGCAAAGCGTCGACTGTGGAGTATCACATTAACTTATTTTAGGCTTGTATTAATTTAATCTAAGAAGAGACTGAAGGCAGCAAGAAAATGGTGCAATGCAGCAAAGTGGAGATTCTGGAGCATAAAACTAATTTACTATAGGCTCGTGGCCTCAATTTAATCTAAGAGCAGCAAAGAAAGCGGGTGGCAGCTGCAGCAAAGTGAAGACTGAGTATAAAACTAATTTATTCTAGGCTTGTGGCCTTAGTTTAATCTAAAATGAGACTGAGGGCAACACAAAAATGGAACATTGCAGCAAAGCGTCAACTGTAGAGTATTTCATTAATTTTTTTTTATGCTTGTATAGCTTTAATTTAATCTAAGGAGAGACTGAAGGCAGCAAAGAAATGGCGCAATGCAGCAAATTGGAGACTCTGGAGCATAAAACTAATTTATTCTAGGCTTGTTGCCTTAATTTGATCTAAAATGAGACTGAGGGCAACACAAAATCGTAACACTGTGTAGTATGACATTAATTTATTCTAGGCTTGTATAGCTTTAATTTAATCTAAGAGGAGACCGAAGGCAGCAAGAAAATGCCGCAATGCAGCAAAGTGGAGACTCTGGAGCATAAAACTAATTTACTATATGCTTGCGGCCTCAATTTGATCTAAGAGCAGCGAAGAAAGTGGATGCCAGCTGCAGCAAAATGAAGACTGTTGAGTAAAAAACTAATTTATTTTATACTTGTGGCCTCAATTTACTCTAAAATGAGACTGAGGGTCAACACAAAAACGGAACATTGCAGCAAAGCGTTGACTGTGTAGTATTGCATGAATTTATTTTAGGCTTGTATTAATTTAATCTAAGAGGAGACCGAAGGCAGCAAAAATGGCGCAATGCAGCAAAGTGGAGACTCTGGAGCATAAAACTAAGTTATTCAAAGCATGTGGCCTTAATTTGATCTAAAATGAGACTGAGGGCAACACAAAAACGGAACATTGCAGCAAAGCGTCGATTGTGGAGTATTTCATTAATTCATTTTATGCTTGTATAGCTTTAATTTAATATAAGAAGTGACTGAAGGCAGCAAAGAAATAGCGCAATGCAGCAAAGTGGAGACTCTGGAGCATAAAACTAATTTACTATAGGCTCGCGGCCTCAATTTGATCTAAGAGCAGCAAAGAAAGTGGATGCCAGCTGCAGCAAAATGAAGACTGTTGAGTATAAAACTAATTTATTTTAGACTTGTGGCCTCAATTTGATCTAAAATGAGACTGAGGGCAACACAAAAACAGAACACAGCGGCATAGCGTAGACTCTGGAGTATCACTTGAATTTCTTCTAGGCTTGTATTAATTTAATCTAAAAGGAGACTCAAGGCAGCAAGAAAATGGCGCAATGCAGCAATGTGGAGACTCTGGAGCATACAACTAATTTATTCTAGGCTTTTGGTCTTAATTTGATCTAAAATGAGACTGAGGGCAACACAAAAACGGAACACTGCTGCAGAGTGTCGACTGTGGAGTATCACATTAGATTATTCTAGGCTTGTATAGCTTTAATTTAATCTAGGAGGAGACCGAAGGCAGCAAGAAAATGGTGCAATGCAGCAAAGTGGAGACTCTGGAGCATCAAACTAATTTACTATCGGCTCGTGGCCTCAATTTAATCTAAGAGCAGCAAAGAAAGCGGGTGGCAGCTGCAGCAAAGTGAAGACTGTTGAGTATAAAACTAATTTATTCTAGGCTTGTGGCCTTAGTTTAATCTAAGATGAGACTGAGGGCAACACAAAAATGGAACATTGCAGCAAAGCGTCAACTGTAGAGTATTTCATTAATTTTTTTTATGCTTGTATAGCTTTAATTTAATCTAAGGAGAGACTGAAGGCAGCAAAGAAATGGCGCAATGCAGCAAATCGGAGACTCTGGAGCACAAAACTAATTTATTCTAGGCTTGTTGCCTTAATTTGATCTAAAATGAGACTGAGGGCAACACAAAATCGTAACACTGTGTAGTATGACATTAATTTATTCTAGGCTTGTATAGCTTTAATTTAATCTAAGAGGAGACCGACGGCAGCAAGAAAATGGTGCAATGCAGCAAAGTGGAGACTCTGGAGCATAAAACTAATTTACTATAGGCTCGTGGCCTCAATTTAATCTAAGAGCAGCAAAGAAAGCGGGTGGCAGCTGCAGCAAAATGAAGACTGTTGAGTATAAAACTAATTTATGTTAGACTTGTGGCCTTAATTTGATCTAAAATGAGACTGAGGGCAATACAAAAACGGAACATTGCAGCAAAGCGTCGACTGTGGAGTATTTCGTAAATTTGTTTTATGCTTGTATAGCTTTAATTTAATCTAAGAAGAGACTGAAGGCAGCAAAAAATGGTGCAATGCAGCAAAGTGGAGACTCTGGAGCATAAAACTAATTTACTATATGCTTGCGGCCTCAATTTGATCTAAGAGCAGCAAAGAAAGTGGATGCCAGCTGCAGCAAAATGAAGACTGTTGAGTATAAAAGTAATTTATTTTATACTTGTGGCCTCAATTTACTCTAAAATGAGACTGAGGGTCAACACAAAAACGGAACATTGCAGCAAAGCGTTGACTGTGGAGTATTTCATAATTTTATTTTATGCTTGTATAGCTTTAATTTAGTCTAAGAAGAGACTGAAGGCAGCAAAGAAATGGCGCAATGCAGCAAAGTGGAGACTCTGGAGCATAAAACTAATTTACTATAGGCTTGCGGCCTCAATTTGATCTAAGAGCAGCAAAGAAAGTGGATGCCAGCTTCAGCAAAATGAAGACTGTTGAGTATAAAACTAATTTATTTTAGACTTGTGGCTTCAATCTAAAATGAGACTGAGGGCAACACAAAAACAGAACACAGCGGTATAGCGTAGACTCTGGAGTATCACATGGATTTCTTCTAGGCTTGTATTAATTTAATCTAAAAGGAGACTGAAGGCAGCAAGAAAATTGCGCAATGCAGCAATGTGGAGACTCTGGAGCATACAACTAATTTATTCTAGGCTTTTGGACTTAATTTGATCTAAAATGAGACTGAGGGCAACACAAAAACGGAACACTGCTGCAGAGTGTCGACTGTGGAGTATGACATTCGATTATTCTAGGCTTGTATAGCTTTAATTTAATCTAAGAGGAGACCGAAGGCAGCAAGAAAATGGTGCAATGCAGCAAAGTGGAGACTCTGGAGCATTAAACTAATTTACTATAGGCTCGTGGCCTCAATTTAATCTAAGAGCAGCAAAGAAAGCGGGTGGCAGCTGCAGCAAAGTGAAGACTGTTGAGTATAAAACTAATTTATACTAGGCTTGTGGCCTTAGTTTAATCTAAAATGAGACTGAGGGCAACACAAAAATGGAACATTGCAGCAAAGCGTCAACTGTAGAGTATTTCATTAATTTTTTTTATGCTTGTATAGCTTTAATTTAATCTAAGGAGAGACTGAAGGCAGCAAAGAAATGGCGCAATGCAGCAATGTGGAGACTCTGGAGCATAAAACTAATTTATTCTAGGCTTGTGGCCTTAATTTGATCTAAAATGAGACTGAGGGCAACACAAAATCGTAACACTGTGTAGTATGACATTAATTTATTCTAGGCTTGTATAGCTTTAATTTAATCTAAGAGGAGACCGAAGGCAGCAAGAAAATGGCGCAATGCAGCAATGTGGAGACTCTGGAGCACAAAACTAATTTATTCTAGGCTTTTGGCCTTAATTTGATCTAAAATGAGACTGAGGGCAACACAAAAACGGAACACTGCTGCAGAGTGTCGACTGTGGAGTATCACATTAGATTATTCTAGGCTTGTATAGCTTTAATTTAATCTAAGAGAAGACCGAAGGCAGCAAGAAAATGGTGCAATGCAGCAAAGTGGAGACTCTGGAGCATAAAACTAATTCATTATAAGCTTGTGGCCAAAGAGCAGCAAAGAAAGTGCATGGCAGCTGCAGCAAAGTGAAGACTTTCGAGCATAACATTTAGTTTGATCCAAGAGGAGACTGAGGGCAGCGAGAAAAGCGGAGCATGTGCGTGTTTGTTTCCTTCCCTCACATTGTGTGACCGACGGAAAGTGCGCGTCTCGCTACTTTTGTGCGCGTGTCGTGTTGTGTCGTGTTGTGGTCGACAGCGACAACATCCCGACTCAGTGGAGGCCCTAAGAAGTCCACGCTGTGGGCTGAGAAGTGGGCGGCGTGCAGAGCCTCTCCTTTGTGATTACATTAGCCACAAGGGCTGGCAGGCCTGCGTGTCTGCATATCATTTCAGTCATCGCTCTCTATTTGGACGCAGCAGATGTTTCCTCACGTCAACGCGGCGGCGAGATGGAGATTCTCTTTCCACGCTTGCGTCTCTTCTCGCCTTCCATCTGCATGAGGTGCAGCTCACGGCCGCAGAACACAATAACAACAAGTATTATTATTATAATAAAACACCTTTTTGTCCATTTTTTTTTTTTTTTTTTTTTACACAGATTGATGACAATTTGGTTGTACTCAAACTAAGAACTAAATAGAAGGATCTAGTTGTTACGATTGTGTCATTAGACCATAAACTATCATTAGTTATTGAAAAGATATAGACACAATTATATGTATTATCGCATTTAATCATTTATTTATTTAATTCTGTGTATGATAGTATATATTTTTTTCATTTAAAAGATGTGTATTCTGATTGTATTAATTATTGACTGTGTTAAAGACATATTTTATTTTACCATTATTCATTTATTAATGTATTTATTGTTTTATTATGTCTACTGAATACTTAATGGCGTATAACGACGAGATTTCTTCTTCAGTGAATATTGATATATGTCCATAATTATTGTGTGTGTCGCACGTATATCATCTTTGTTGTAAAAGACCGTTTTGTTTGTATATTTTTTTCCTGTTCCTATTTTATTTGTATGATATATCCTTCCCTAATTGTATTTAACTCAATTCAATTCAATTAAAAACGAATTTAAGGCAATACTAACATACAAATGAATATATATGTTCTTTTTATTATAATAAAAACAACAATAATACTATTACTTACTGCAATAGTAATACTACTGTTGTATATATATATAAATATATACATACACACATATGTAGGTAAGTGTAAGTAAGTGTAAGCCATATTATTATTGTTGTTATTATTATAATAATAACAACAATAATACTATTACTTACTGCAATAACAATATTACTATTGTGTATATATATAAATACATAAATATATATATATATATATATATATATATATATATATATATATATATATATATATTACTTACTGCAATAACAATATTACTATTGTGTATATATATAAATAAATAAATAAATATATATATATACATATATATATATACATACAATAGTAATATTGTTATTGCAGTAAGTAATAGTATTATTGTTGTTATTATTATAATAATAACAACAATAATAATATGGCTTACACTTACTTACCTACATATGTGTGTATGTATATATTTGTATATATATACAATAGTAGTATTACTATTACAGTAAGTAATAGTATTATTGTTGTTTTTATCATAATAAAAAGAACATATATATATATATATATATATATATATATATATATATATATATATATATATATATATATGTGTGTAAGTAAGTGTAAGTAATTGTATTATTATTGTTGTTATTATTATAATAATAACAATAATACTATTACTTACTGCAATAATAATATTACTATTGTGTGTGTCTGTATGTATGTATATATATATATATATATATATATATATATATATATATATACATACACACATACATACATGTATATACAGTATGTAAGTAAGTAAGTTTAAGTAATTGTATTATTATTGTTGTTATTATTATAATGATAACAACAATAATACTATTACTTACTGCAATAATATTACTATTGTGTGTATATATATATATATATATATATATATATATGTATATGAATATATACATGTATATATGTAACTAAGTAAGTGTAAGTAATAGTATAATTATTGTTGTTATTATTATAAGAACACCAATAAATAATACTATTACGACTTCTACTACTACTACTATTATAATAACAACAACAATAATACTATAATTACTTTTACTACTACCGATAATTATGATAATAATAACAATAATAACAATGACAATGACAATTAAAATATTGTTGTTGTTATTAATATCATAGGAATACCAATAATACTACTTATACTACTATTACTACTATTATAATAGCAACAACAATAACACTGTTATTACTTTTCCTACTACCAATAATAATGATAATAATAACAATAATAACGACGATGACAATGAAAATAATGATGTGAAAAATAATACATTTTATTTATTGGCACCTTTCTAATCACCCCAGGTCACTTTACAGGTATTAAACATAATTACAGTTAAGATTTCAAAATAAGATAAGACATTAAAAAAAATAAAAAGTATATGCAGTAGGTAATATAAATAAGCACTTTCTAGTAGTGATTTGAAGGTTATTTGTTTAGTTTCATAATTAGATTCAGACAAAATGAGAGCAAATAAATAATAATAACAGAACTTTAAGCGTTTTTTTTTAACTAAAGAAAATATACCTTAACACGTTTATTTAGGGAAATTTTAGGGACACGTTGCTGCCAAACTAATGTATAAAAACAAAAAAATAAAGAATAAAACAACACAACATTCCGTTTAATTTTATTTTTTTATTAAGTTATTTTAATTATTTTTTTATTTTTTTATTTTCAGCTGCGATGTGAGTGTAAATAAAGCAGCACTAACGAGAGGCGACAGCTTTTCCAAACTCCCTTCAAGGAGGAAGGCGCGCACAAAGTAGTTCCAAAAAAAAAAAAAAAAGCCAAACGACGTCTTCAAAGTCTTCATGTAATATTTCCTAAAAAAAAAAAAAAAAAAAGTTGCCGGGGGGGTCATTAAAGCGGAGTTGTCTTTGAACGCCAGCCGGGATGTTATTGTATCAATTGGACTGCGGGGGCGGCCCCAATTAGGCTATTAAGGCCTTTTTTCCTCCCTAAAACGGATTTTCGGGGGCTTTTCGATTCTTGACATCCAAGTGGACTTAAAGCGGAGTTTATTTGACTTTCTGACTTGGTATGTGCAAATATGTCAAATCAAACGCAGCTTAAAAAAACACAAAGAAAAAAAAAACTTCTTCTTTTTTTTCCCTCCAGTACTCAGAAATTAGAAACTAAACTGTTTAATTGAACTAAATAATCATAAAAGTTGAATGTTATTTCACTTGGGGTTTTTTTTCTTCTTGTTTTCTTCCACGCGTGTTTTATTTCTACCACTAAATGGCGCTCGGGGCCCGCGGGACATTTTTGGCGTGATTCCCCGCGGCAAAAAAAAACACCAAAAAAAAACACCCGCATCTTTTTGATGAAATCCGTATAGTTTGAAATGTAAACAAATATTATATTTATACAACAGAAAAAGTATCAACATCATTTTGTATTTTTTTTAGTTATAAAGCAGTACAACTTTAAGCATCGGTAAATATAAGATTTGTATGCAGCAATATTTATTTATAAATATTTGTGTAAAAAAAAATATATATATATTTTTATATTCATTGATAATCGCAAATAATTTTAAATGAGGATTAAAATGGTTTACTTCCCTGAATTCTACACAAACACGACATATGCCAAATAATATTAGACATACATTAAATTCGAACGTATGTCGCAATATAAAAGTATTTTTGTTTGTAAATAAAAAAAATAAAGTGATAACAACGAAATTTGCGCATGCGCAGATCCACACTAAGGCAAACAATGGCGGTATCGTAATGAATTATTGACATATATATATAACAGGAAAACGCGCGTTTGTCATGCCTAAATTAATTTAAAAAACGATATAAATGATAATACATACACTACAACTACACATGTGGTATATATTAAAGGACTAATTTTTTTTAAACGTTTTAATAATTGTTACTGATTGTTTTAAACCGCCGACAAAATAAAAGCTGACGCATGCATGACACACTTTTAAACTATCCAAACAAATCCAGTACACCAAGCGAAGTTAATTCAATTTTATTATTTTTCGTGAATTATAGTGGTTGCTTCACTGAATTTCCTCATCATTTAAATATTGTAGTAAAACATTACGACCAGCGCACTTTATTTTGGCATGAAGCGTGTACCTAATAAAGTGGCCGGCTCCTTTGTTTTTAATGCAGTAACACCAAGCTTGAAGATTATTATTACCATCATGATTATTATTATATCCAAAATGGGTGATTCATCTCCCAAAAACTCACTTTTCATCGTCTTTATTTGATTTCTTGTCAAGAAGAAGCGTGTCCAACGTGCACATGTGGATGATATGCACATTTAAAACCAAACTGGCCACAAAAACAAACAAACAATAAAAAAAAAGTCAAACTTTTTATGCGAGCCACAAATCAACCACGACATTCTTTGGACAAAGAGCTTCATTTTCACTTCTCCTCTCGTGTGTTTTCTTCCCATAGTTGGGATCATCCGGCAGCGGTCTGGTTGTAGGGCCGTCCACCAGGAGAAAGACCTCCTTGTTCTGTCCACTGGGCTCACATCGTCACCCGACACTTCGGACTTGGCCACAACAACCAAGGTGGGGTAAAGAAAAAGTGTCTCCGAATGTGATTATTGCAGCGTCACATCAGGTTGGGGACGTTTCGCCGGGAGAGTATTTGGATGTAAACACCGCTCACAGTCTGATGCTGCAGCTTTGGGTGTATTTCATCTGCACGCTGTAAAAAAGTACATTTGGGCTGCAGTGGCCTGTCGTTTGGGAGTCAACACATGACACCGGGACTTTTTTTTGGGGGGGGGCGACAGAGGAGGGATCATCAAGGTCACGTTTAGCATACATCGAGGGGTGCGTGCAAACTTGTGGTTCAAACTATAAAAGATACTCGGTGCCCACTTTGTTGTGGTTTGGTTCGCGTTCACACTGGTCTTTTTGTCATGTGACCAAAAACTGCGGTAAAGAACACATGCAAGAAGTGATTTTGTGACATATTACATCACCTAATTAAAGCTCGGTGGAATACGTCTATTCTGCTATATTTTTCTTCTTTTATGTTGACTAAAAGCTTTTAAAATATACTTGTAAATATCATCTTTAGCATTTTTCACATTTTTCTGACACAACTAAAATATTCCAAACCGAATGCCGTCTTATGGGTGGAATACATCCACTAGTTTTTTTACATACTGCCAAATTTACCACCAAAAGCTTCTAAAATATACTTTTTAAAGGGCAGCTTTTGTCACAAACTAAATATTCCAAAACAAAATGTCATCGTCTGGGTGGAAATGTGTGTTGCAGTCTTTTTACATACTAAAATGTACTTTTAAAATGCAGTTTTTGCGACAAACTAATTATTTGTTGCTGGGTTGAATACGTGTGCTACACTCTTTTTGCATACTGCTAGTTTTACCACATTATATTTCACCAAAAGCTTCTAAAATATAAATTTAAAGGGCACCTTTCATGACAAACCAAATATTTCACAACAAAATGTCATCTTCTGATTTACATGCTATTTTTTTTTCTTTTTTTACCACCGTAGATTTCACCGACAGCTTCTAAAATATAGTTTTAAAAGGCAGCTTTTGTGACAAACTATATATTTCAAAATAAAATGTCATCTTCTGAGTTGAATACGTGCATTACATACTGCTAATTTTGTCACCGTAGATTTCACCAAAAGCTTCAAAAATATACTTTTAGAATGCAGCTTTTGTCACAAACTAAATATTCCAAAACAAAATGTCATTTTCTGGGTGGAAATGTGTGTTAGTCTTTTTACATAATGCTATTTTTACCACCTTATTCGCCGAAAGCTTCTAAAATATTCTTTTAAAGGGCAGTTTTTGTGACAAACTAAATATTTTTTGCTGGGTTGAATACGTGTGCTACACTCTTTTTACATACTGCTAGTTTTACCACTTTAGATTTCACCAAAAGCTTCTAAAATATAAATTTAAAGGGCACCTTTTATGACAAACCAAATATTCCAAAACAAAATGTCATCTTCTGAGTTGAATACGTGCATAAAATGCAATTATTATTTTTTTACCACCATAGATTTCGCCAAAAGCTTCTAAAATATACTTTTAAAGGGCAGTTTTTGTGAGATACTTTTTTTTTTTTACCACCGTAGATTTTACTAAAAGCTTCTTAATATACTTTTAAAAGGTAGCTTTTGTGACAAACCAAATATTCCAAAATAAAATGTCATCTTCTAAATTGAATACGTGCATTACAGGTTTTTTGTTTTGTTTTTACCACTGTAGATTTCACCAAAAGCGTCTAAAAATACTTTTAAAGGGCAGTTTTGGTCACAAACCAAATATTCCAAAACAAAATGTCATCTTCTGAGTTGAATACGTGCATAAAATGCAATTTTTTTTTTACCACCATAGATTTCGCCAAAAGCTTCTAAAATATACTTTTAAAGGGCAGTTTTTGTGAGATACTGAATAATAATTAAAAAAAGTGTTTGCTGGGTTTAAGACTTTTTGCATACTGCTAGTTTTACCACTTTATATTTCACCAAAAGCTTCTAAAATATAAATTTAAAGGGCACCTTTCATGACAAACCAAATATTCCAAAACAAAATGTCATCTTCTGAGTTGAATACGTGCATAAAATGCAATTATTTTTTTTTTTACCACCGTAGATTTCGCCAAAAGCTTCTAAAATATACTTTTAAAGGGCAGTTTTTGTGAGATACTAAATAATTTAAAAAAAAGTGTTTGCTGGGTTTAAGACTTTTTGCATACTGCTAGTTTTACCACTTTATATTTCACCAAAAGCTTCTAAAATATACATTTAAAGGGCACCTTTCATGACAAACCAAATATTCCAAAACAAAATGTCATCTTCTGAGTTGAATACGTGCATAAAATGCAATTATTTTTGTTTTACCACCGTAGATTTCGCCAAAAGCTTCTAAAATATACTTTTAAAGGGCAGTTTTTGTGAGATACTAAATAATTAAAAAAAAAGTGTTTGCTGGGTTTAAGACTTTTTGCATACTGCTAGTTTTACCACTTTATATTTCACCAAAAGCTTCTAAAATATACATTTAAAGGGCACCTTTCATGACAAACCAAATATTCCAAAACAAAATGTCATCTTCTGAGTTGAATACGTGCATAAAATGCAATTATTTATTTTTTTACCACCGTAGATTTCGCCAAAAGCTTCTAAAATATACCTTTAAAGGGCAGTTTTTGTGAGATACTAAATATTTTTTTTTTTTAAAAAGTGTTTGCTGGGTTTAAGACTTTTTGCATACTGCTAGTTTTATCACTTTAGATTTCACCAAAAGCCTCTAAAATATAAATTTAAAGGGCACATTTCATGACAAACCAAATATTCCAAAACAAAATGTCATCTTCTGAGTTGAATACGTGCATAAAATGCAATTATTTTTTTTACCACCGTAGATTTCGCCAAAAGCTTCTAAAATATACTTTTAAAGGGCAGTTTTTGTGAGATACTAAATAATAATAAAAAAAGTGTTTGCTGGGTTTAAGACTTTTTGCATACTGCTAGTTTTATCACTTTAGATTTCACCAAAAGCTTCTAAAATATACATTTAAAGGGCACCTTTCATGACAAACCAAATATTCCAAAACAAAATGTCATCTTCTGAGTTGAATACGTGCATAAAATGCAATTTTTTTTTTTTTTACCACCGTAGATTTCGCCAAAAGCTTCTAAAATATACCTTTAAAGGGCAGTTTTTGTGAGATACTAAATAATTTAAAAAAAAGTGTTTGCTGGGTTTAAGACTTTTTACATACTGCTAGTTTTACCACTTTATATTTCACCAAAAGCTTCTAAAATATAAATTTAAAGGGCACCTTTCATGACAAACCAAATATTCCAAAACAAAATGTCATCTTCTGAGTTGAATACGTGCATAAAATGCAATTATTATTTTTTTTACCATCGTAGATTTCGCCAAAAGCTTCTAAAATATACCTTTAAAGGGCAGTTTTTGTGAGATACTAATTTTTTTTTTTTTCAAAGTGTTTGCTGGGTTTAAGACTTTTTGCATACTGCTAGTTTTATCACTTTAGATTTCACCAAAAGCTTCTAAAATATAAATTTAAAGGGCACCTTACATGACAAACCAAATATTCCAAAACAAAATGTCATCTTCTGAGTTGAATACGTGCATAAAATGCAATTATTATTTTTTTTACCACCGTAGATTTCGCCAAAAGCTTCTAAAATATACTTTTAAAGGGCAGGTTTTGTGAGATACTAAATAATTTAAAAAAAAGTGTTTGCTGGGTTTAAGACTTTTTGCATACTGCTAGTTTTATCACTTTATATTCCACCAAAAGCTTCTAAAATATAAATTTAAAGGGCACCTTTCATGACAAACCAAATATTCCAAAACAAAATGTCATCTTCTGAGTTGAATACGTGCATAAAATGCAATTATTATTTTTTTTACCACCGTAGATTTCGCCAAAAGCTTCTAAAATATACCTTTAAAGGGCAGTTTTTGTGAGATACTAATTTTTTTTTTTTTCAAAGTGTTTGCTGGGTTTAAGACTTTTTGCATACTGCTAGTTTTATCACTTTATATTCCACCAAAAGCTTCTAAAATATAAATTTAAAGGGCACCTTTCATGACAAACCAAATATTCCAAAACAAAATGTAATCTTCTGAGTTGAATACATGCATGACATGCTAATATCTTTTTTTTTACCACCGTAGATTTCACCTAAAGCTTCTAAAATATACTTTTAAAAGGCAGCTTTTGTCACAAACTAAATATTCCAAAACAAAATGTCATTTTCTGGGTGGAAATGTGTGTTACAGTCTTTTTACATACTGCTATTTTTACCACCTATTTCGCCAAAAGCTTCTAAAATATACTTTTAAAGGGCAGTTTTTGTGACAAACTAAATATATATTTTTTTAAATGCTTTTTGCATACTGCTAGTATTATCACTTTAGATTTCAACAAAAGCTTCTAAAATATAAATTTAAAGGGGACATTTCATGACAAACCACATATTCAAAAGCAAAATGTCATCTTCTGAGTTGAATACGTGCGTTACAGAGTATTATTATTTTTTTTTTTTACCACCGTAGATTTTACTAAAAGCTTCTTAATATACTTTTAAAAGGCAACTTTTGTGACAAGCCAAATATTCCAAAATAAAATGTCATCTTCTAAATTGAATATGTGCATTACAGGTTATTTTTTTTGTTTTTACCACCTTAGATTTCACCAAAAGCGTCTAAAAAATAATTTTAAAGGGCAGTTTTTGTCACAAACCAAATATTTCAAAACAAAGTGTCATCTTCTGGGTGGAAATGTGCGTTGCAGTCTTTTTACATACTGCTATTTTTACCACCTTATTTCACCAAAAGCTTCTAAAATATACTTTTAAATGGCAGTTTTTGTGACAAACTAAATATAAAAAAATATAAAAAATGTTTGCTGGGTTCAATGCTTTTTACATACTGCAAGTTTTACCACTTTAAAATTCACCAAAAGATTCTAAAATGTACATTTAAAGGACACATTTCATGACAAACCAAATATTCCAAAACAAAATGTCATCTTCTGAGTTGAATACGTGCATTACAGGCTTTTTTTTTTTTTTTTACCACCGTAGATTTCACCTAAAGCTTCTAAAATATACTTTTAAAAGGCAGCTTTTGTCACAAACTAAATATTCCAAAACAAAATGTCATTTTCTGGGTGGAAATGTGTGTTAGTCTTTTTACATACTGCTATTCTTACCACCTTATTTCAGCGAAAGCTTCTAAAATATACTTTTAAAGGGCAGTTTTTGTGACAAACTAAATATTCCCCCAAACAATGTTTGCTGTGTTGAATACGTGTGCTACACTCTTTTTACATACTGCTAGTTTTACCACTTTAGATTTCACCAAAAACTTCTAAAATATACATTTAAAGGGCACCTTTCATGCATACTTGCCAACCTTGAGACCTTCGATTTCGGGAGGTGGGGGGTGGGGGGGGTGGGGGGCGTGGTCGGAGTGGGGCGGGGCTAAGAGGGGAGGAGTATATTTACAGCTAGAATTCACCAAGTCAAGTATTTCATATATATATATATTTTATTATATATATATATATATATATATATATATATATATATATATATATATATATATAAATAAAAGAAATACTTGAATTTCAGTGTTCATTTATTTACACATATACACACACATAACACTCATCTACTCATTGTTGAGTTAAGGGTTGAATCCTTTTTTTTAGTACTGAATCCTTGTTCTATTCTCTGTCACTATTTTTCTAACCATGCTGAACACCCTTTCGCAGGTACCCAGAAAGGTTTCGAGTACCACCAAAAAAACTGAATCTCTGAAGACAGTATAAAAATCTGTGTTAAAGGTGTACAAATACTGTTTGTATAATAAGCATGTTATTTTTTACAAATGAGGGTTAAGAGTTCAGTACTAAAAAAAAAAGAAAAGAATGTGGCTTAAGTACAGTTTTTTAATCGAGCTGCTGCATTTTTTGGTTGGGTTGTTTATTTATTTTGAGTAACTTCTATACATTTCTAAAAGGGGATGAATGTAATAGTGATCTATGTTTGTCTGTTGCCATCTCCTGGTGAATGTTGGCTATAGCGTACTGGGGTTACTTTTTGGTTGGCCAACAATTTACGTGGTGATGCGCACACGACGTCACTCAGGTCCGCATGGAGCTGGAGGGGGCGTGGCTTCCAGCTCCGCCTGAATTTCAGGAGATTTTCGGGAGAAAATTTGTCCCGGGAGGTTTTCGGGAGAGGCGCTGAATTTCAGGAGTATCCCGGAAAATCCGGGAGGGTTGGCAAGTATGGTGAAAAGTAACTATTTAGTTACTTATATATATACCGTATTTTCCGCACTATAAGGCGCACCTAAAAACCACAATTTTTCTCAAAAGCTGACAGTGCGCCTAATAACCCGGTGCGCTTTATTACGATTCATTTTCATAAAGTTTCGGTCTCGCAACTTCGGTAAACAGCCGCCATCTTTTTTCCCGGTAGAACAGGAAGCGCTTCTTCTTCTACGCAAGCAACCGCCAAGGAAAGCACCCGCCCCCATAGAACAGGAAGCGCTTCACCCGCCCCCATAGAACAGGAAGCGTTTCACCCGCCCCCGGAAGAAGAAGAAAAAACGCGCGGATATCACCGTACGTTTCATTTCCTGTTTACATCTGTAAAGACCACAAAATGGCTCCTGCTAAACGATCCGGTTCATAAAAAGACGCAATCTCTCCATCCGCACACGGATTACTACCGTATTTCACAGCAACTGAACCGCACTGTGGAACGGGAGCACGTACGGTGAATATTCGCTCCACAGGGAATGAGAAGTCATCTTTCACTGTGGTTCTAGCTTGCCATGCTAACTTCCACTCATGGTGATATTCAAAAGGAAGACCTTGCCAAAAGAGACCTTTCCAGCCGGCGTCATCATAAAAGCTAACTCGAAGGGATGGATGGATGAAGAAAAGATGAGCGAGTGGTTAAGGGAAGTTTACGCGAAGAGGCCGGGTGGCTTTTTTCACACAGCTCCGAAGGCGAACACACCTTCACTAAGACGGGCAGACAGCCTCGGACGACATACGCCAACATTTGCCAGTGGATCGTAAATGCTTGGGCAGATATTTCGGTCACAACTGTGGTCCGAGCTTTCCGGAAGGCAGGATTCACAGAACAACAGCGACACTGACTCCCGATGACTTCTACGAGACGGAACCGGCCATTTTGGATCCCACGCTTGCGCAACTTTTCAATTCGGACACCGAAGACGAAGAATTCGAAGGATTTACGAATGAAGAATAACTTCAGAAGGTGAGCGCTATGTTTATTTTGTGTGTTGTGACATTAACGTTCGAGCAACATTATGTTACTATTGCTCTACACCATTTTGAATTTTACTATGTTTGTGATTGCACATTTGCGTACATTTTGGGACAGAGGTGTTAGAACGCTGGTTTTCAATATATTATTAAAGTTTGACTGAACTATCTGACTGTTTTTTTGACATTCACTTTAGCGCAGCGTTTTTTTGACATTCACTTTAGCGCAGCGTAGGCGCGGCTTTTAGTCCGGGGCGGCTTATTGGTGGACAAAATTATGAAATATGTAATTCATAGAAGGTGCGGCTAATAATCCGGTGCGCCTTATAGTGCGGAAAATACGGTATATATATATATATATATATATATATATATATATATATATATATATATATATATATATATATATATATATATATATATATATATATATATATAAATAAAAGAAATACTTGAATTTCAGTGTTCATTTATTTACACATATACACACACACAACACTCATCTACTCATTGTTGAGTTAAGGGTTGAATTGTCCATCCTTGTTCTATTCTCTGTCACTATTTTTCTAACCATGCTGAACACCCTTTCGCAGGTACCCAGAAAGGTTTCGAGTACCACCAAAAAACTGAATCTCTGAAGACAGTATAAAAATCTGTGTTAAAGGTGTACAAATACTGTTTGTATAATAAGCATGTTATTTTTTTTACAAATGAGGGTTAAGAGTTCAGTACTAAAAAAAAAAAAAAAAGAATGTGGCTTAAGTACAGTTTTTTAATTGAGCTGCTACATTTTTTGGTTGGGTTGTTTATTTATTTTGAGTAACTTCTATACATTTCTAAAAGGGGAGGAATGTAATAGAGTTATCTATGTTTGTCTGTTGCCATCTCCTGGTGAACGTTGGCTATAACGTACTGGGGTTACTTTTTGGTTGGCCAACGATTTACGTGGTGTTGCGCACCTGGCGTCACTCAGGTCCGCATGGAGCTGGAGGGGGCGTGGCTTCCAGCTCCGCCTGATTTTCGGGAGAAAATTTGTCCTGGGAGGTTTTCGGGAGAGGCGCTGAATTTCGGGAGTCTCCCGGAAAATCCGGGAGGGTTGGCAAGTATGCCTTTCATGACAAACCAAATATTCCAAAACAAAACGTCATCTTCTGAGTTGAATATGTGCATTACAGGCTATTTTTTTTTAACCACCGTAGATTTCACCAAAAGCGTCTAAAATATACATTTAAAAGGCAGCTTTTGTCACAAACCAAATATTCCAAAACAAAATGCGCAAAATTACAATAACATACTGATTCAACCCAGCAGACAACATTTTGGTTTGAAATAATAAAGATACTTCGCAAACAACGTCATGAATGATGCTCTTTAAAAGTATATTTGAGAAGCTCCTAACCAAAATCTACACGGGTAAATTAATTTACATATTCAACCCAGGAGACAACCTTTTGATTTTGATATGGAATATTTGTGTTACGTCCAGAAATATGTCATGGAATAAGCTCTTTATAGGTATATTTTTTAAGCTTTTTTTTTAAACCAAAAACTAAGCGGGTAAATATAGCAGAATATAAAAGTAATATACATATTCAATCAACGGGGTTAGAATATCTATATTACGTCATAAAAAGTATTGAAATAGGCTCTTTAAAAACTTGTTTTACAAGCTCTTAACCAAAATCTAAGCGGGTAAATATAGCAGAATATAAAAATAAAACATATTTAAACTAGCAGGCAATATTTTGGTTTGGAATATTTAAATTACAGTACGTCCTTAAAAATGTCATTAAAGATGCTCTTGAAAAGTACATTTTAGAAGCATTTTACCAAAATCTAAGACGATAAATATAATGTTGTCCCGATACCAATATTTTTGGTACCGGTACTAAAAGTATTTTGGTACTTTCTAAATAAAGGGGACCACAAAAAATTTAATTATTGGCCTTATTTTAACAAAAACATCTTGGGGTACATTAAACATATGTTTATTATTATAATTTAGTCCTCAAAGGGGAACATTATCACAATTTCAGAATGGTTAAAACCATTAAAAATCAGTTCCCAGTGGCTTATTATATTTTTCGAAGTTTTTTTCAAAATTTTACCCATCACGCAATATCCCTAAAAAAAGCTTCAAAGTGCCTGATTTTAACCATCGTTATAAACACCCGTCCATTTTCCTGTGACGTCACATAGTGATGCCAACACAAACAAACATGGCGGAAAGAACAGCAAGCTATAGCGACATTAGCTCGGATTCAGACTCTGATTTCAGCGGCTTAAGCGATTCAACAAATTACGAATGTATTGAAACGGATGGTTGTAGTGTGGAGGCAGGTAGCGAAAACGAAATTGAAGAAGAAACTGAAGCTATTGAGCCATATCGGTTTGAACCGTATGCAAGCGAAACCGACGAAAACGACACGACAGCCAGCGACACGGGAGAAAGCGAGGACGAATTCGGCGATCGCCTTCTAACCAACGATTGGTATGTGTTTGTTTGGCATTAAAGGAAACTAACAACTATGAACTACGTTTACAGCATATGAAATACATTTGGCAACAACATGCACTTTGAGAGTGCAGACAGCCCAATTTTCATCAATTAATATATTCTGTAGACATACCCTCATCCGCGCTCTTTTCCTGAAAGCTGATCTGTCCAGTTTAAGGGACGGTGTGAGCCAAGACAGCCAGGGGGTTTAGCTCGCTCGTCTGCGGGAACAAACTGCCGCCATTGCTTGCCGTGCTACCGAGGTCCTTTGTCCCTGAATTGCTCACACACTCCGGCAGATTCAATGGGAGTCTGGCAGCAGATTTCTTTGACTTTATCGTTGGAAATGCATCTGCTTTGAGTGTCACAGGATATCCACACATTGTTGCCATCTCTGTCGTAGCATAGCTTTCGTCGGTAAAGTGTGCGGAACAAACGTCCAATTTCTTGCCACTTTAGCATCTTTGGGCCACTGGTGCAACTTGAATCCGTCCCTGTTCGTGTTATTACACCCTCCGACACCACACCGACGAGGCATGATGTCTCCAAGGTTCGAAAAAACGGAAAATAACAGCTGATTTGACTCGGTGTTTGAGAAAATGGCGGATTGCTTCCCGAGTAGTAAGTAAACAAACAAAGACTCCTAATTAGTCTGCTGACATATGCAGTAACATATTGTGTCATTTATCATTCTATTATTTTGTTAAAATGATTAAGGACAAGTGGTAGAAAATTAATTATTAATCTACTTGTTCATTTACTGTTAATATCTGCTTACCGTATTTTTCGGACTATAAGTCGCAGTTTTTTTCATAGTTTGGCCGGGGGTGCGACTTATAATCAGGAGCGACTTATGTGTGAAATTATTAACACATTAGCGTAAAATATCAAATAATATTATTTAGCTAATTCACGTAAGAGACTAGACGTATAAGATTTCATGGGATTTAGCGATTAGGAGTGACAGATAGTTTGGTAAACGTATAGCATGTTCTATATGTTAGTTATTTGAATGACTCTTACCATAATATGTTACGTTAACATACCAGGCACGTTCTCAGTTGGTTATTTATGCCTCATATAACGTACACTTATTCAGCCTGTTGTTCACTATTCTTTATTTATTCTAAATTGCCTTTCAAATGTCTATTCTTGGTGTTGGCTTTTATCAAATAAATTTCCCCAAAAAATGCGACTTATACTCCAGTGCGACTTATATATGTTTTTCCCTTCTTTATTATGCATTTTCGACTGGTGCGACTTATACTCCGGAGCGACTTATACTCCGAAAAATACGGTACTTTCTATTTCAACATGTTCTATCTACACTTCTGTTAAAATGTAATAATCACTTATTCTTCTGTTGTTTGGATGCTTTACATTAGTTTTGGATGATACCACAAATTTGGGTATCAATCCGATACCAAGTTGTTACATGATCATACATTGGTCATATTCAAAGTCCTCATGTGTCCAGGGACATAATTCTTTAGTTTATGAACATAATGTAAATTTTGTGATGTTGAAAAATATAGATGTAATCATAGTAGTATCGACTAGATACGTTATTGTACTTGGTATCATTACAGTGGATGTTAGGTGTAGATCCACCAATGGCGTTTTTTTATATTGTAGCGTCCCGGAAAAGTTGGCGCTGCAGGGAATTCTGGGAATTTGTTCTGTAGTGTTTATGTTCTGTTACGGTGCAAATATTCTTCCAAAATGTGTTTGTCGTTGTTGTTTAGTGTGGTTTCACTATATGGCACATGTTTATGACAGTGTTGGCATTGTTCATACTGCCACTTTTAGTGTGACATGTACGGCTGTTGACTAAGTATGGACTTCATTCTCGTGTGTGCAGTGTGTTCAAAGTCAAGATGATTGTGTCATCAGTTCATTATCGGGCACAATGAAATCTTGGTTACACTTTATTTATAAAGACTATAGGATTCATGACTTTTTTATTATGTAAAACGTACCAAACTCGCCACGAAATTAACAACAACAACATTTATTTTTCAAAAATTATTTTAAAGATTCAAAGTTGCCATCAATCCCACGTGGGTGCTCAGTATTGTCTGTTGGAGCTTCGGCGCCTATGAATAAGAGAACCAAAAAAGAACCGAATCGTTAAGCATAATGGAAAGTGGAATCGGAACCGGAAAAACCTTATGAATTCCAGTGTTGGGACTAACGCGTTACTGTAACGTCGTTACTTTCGGCGGTAAATAGTAGTCTAAGTTACCGTTACTACATGATGTGTTATTGCGTTATTTTTTATGTAGTAACGGCTAGAAACTGAGAAGATCTGAGTGGGTTTTATTGGAGCGCTGCAGAAGAGGCGTGCTCTGTGTGTGTGTGTGTGTGTGTGTGTGTGTGTGTGTGTGTGTGTGTGTGTGTGTGTGTGTGTGTGTGTGTGTGTGTGTGTGTGTGTGTGTGTGTGTATGTGTGTGTGGGAGGGGGTGTGTCTGTGTTTACTAACAAGACATGGCGAAGCCGAAGCAGAGTTTCTTAACATGGAGATATCCTCACTACTTTTCTTTTGTCGACCACAAAGAAAATAACATTTTAGTTAAATGTAAGTTGTGTCTTGGATCAAAGATCCTATCGTAACAATTCAAATCTGCTGAAACAGCTACAAAAGCAACATGCTTTGACAAAGCTAGTAAAGAGAGACACACTTCACCTCCTAAGCAACAGCGGCTGGATTTTAACGAGGCACTGCGAGCCAGGACAACATTGATAGAGCCATTGCAGCATATGTGCTAGAAGACATGCAGGCTATTTCTACAGTGGAGTCACCCGCTTTCAGGCAGCTAATTAGCATGATACTGGGAGTCAATTAGCACCTGGACAGTGAGTACATAAAAATGGAAAGCGAGCTAAAGAAAACACTCCAAACTCTGCTTCTGCTCATCATTCAGCACTGAAGATACACACTCTGTCAATTCTCTTATATACTCTTTCATTCTAGACTTCTAGAGTGTTTGATTATCACATCACTCTAAATGTATAGACTATAAAGTTCACAGACATAAAGAGGGATGCTAGTGGGCCAGGCCAATCTTTCCTTATCTCTAAACTAAAACTGTGGAAATGTGTAGAGTGTTCTGGGCTTCAGACATGATTTTATTTCAGAATTCCTTGAGAGAAAAAAACACCTGGTTAGGCTTTGTGTATGTAGTGTGTGCCGTCCTTGGTTTACATCTATGTTGTTATTATGCTGTTTGTTACTTATGTATGTTATGTTGCAGCTATTTAAAATAGTTTTGTTAATATGTTCTGGCCTGAGACAAATTGGCCCTTTGAAACATATCTTTGTCTTTGTGTGTTGTATGTAGACCACATTGCTTAGCAGAGTTCAGTGATGCAAATGCATGTCAAGTTGATCAACAGATTGTATTATCCTCTAGTGCAGACCTGGACAAATTAAGGCCCGGGGGCCACATGCGGCCCGTTGAGCTTTTCAATCTGGCCCGCCGGACATTCCCAAATAATTTTTTTAGATCTTTAAGATGGAAATTGTAGCCGCCATTATGATGTGCAGTGATGTTTTCTAATGACCGTAATTCTTCAACTATAATAAGTATTTTAATGGTTGGAACCTGCGCTTCCTACGTCACAGCAGCTCAGACGAGGCACCAAGCAGTGTGGGCGGGAAGCGTTTCCACAGACGCGGAAGGAGATTTTCACAACAAAGTTCTAAAGCCTAGTGATGTATAGAATAGAATAGAAAGCACTTTATTGATACCTGGGGGAAATGCAGTAAATATCAGATGTATCAGATTGTAGGTGGGTTTATTTTGTACCCTCCGCATTCATAGTTCACTGTTTGTTTCATTTTTGTTGCGTTTCACTTGATTGTAAAATATGTTGATCAAAAGGGGGTGTGACGTTCGTATTTTGTCAATATTCAGTATTTTATCCTTCATAGAAAAATTTAAAATTTCATTATGTTTTTTAAGGCGGTCTGTCATTATGTTTTTAGTATTCAATCAAACATTATTGTGAGGTTTTGTATTAGTGTTCCTAAAAATAGATATACAGGCCCCCAGACACATTTTTTTCTCTAAATGTGGCCCCCGAGTCAAAATAATTGCCCAGGCCTGCTCTAGTGCAATAACAGTACCGAAATGAAGGCTAAAAGGGCATTAAAGGGGGCCTTAAAAAAAAAAATATATATATATATATATATATATATATATAAAAGTAACTAAATAGTTACTTTTCACAGTAACGCATTACTTTTTGGTGTCAGTAACTGAGTTAGTAACTGAGTTACTTTTTAAATTAAGTATCTAGTAACTGTAACTAGTTACTGGTTTTCAGTAGCTAACCCAACACTGATGAATTCCCATCAGGAGTTATGGCACAAAAACTGTCATGAAATATGCTCTACAAAAGTATATTTTAGAAAGCTTTTTTACCAAAATCTAAGACAATAAATATGGCGGAATATGAAAATAACATCACTACTCCACCTACAACTTCAAGAAAGTATAACTTGACATGTTTTTTGTTCCGTTTGAGGTAACATTGTTGAATTCCTTTGATTATTGACAGTAGTATTATTTACAGTACATCCTTCTACTGTCTGACTTCTACAGTACAAAGTGTTTTCCTACACCCTAAAAGCCATCAGCTGGCGCGACTGCTCCGTTGTGACACCTTCGCCATCTTTGAGCATCAAGAGAGCGGCACACCTCTAGCGGCTTGGCAGGTCTCTTAAAAGATAGGAGGCAAATGCAGAGTGACAGCCAAATGGAAAGTCTGAGACACACTTAAAGAGATTGATCACAGTAGAGGGCAATCATCTTTAATAGAAAAAAGAAAGAAAAGAGATAAGAAGATGTCACTAATTCCGCCTCGCCGCATTAACTTCCACTTCGGTAACTATGGCTGGATTGAAATGTTCTGCAGTGATCCGTCGTCTCTTTGTCAGCCTTCGTTGACGTAGAACGTGCGCCATTCCCGTGGACTACTTTTGCTAATGCTTACTTAATATTGTATTCATTATGTATTCGCAGGCACGGAGGAGGACTAGCAGTGTATGTGGTGAAGAACTTGCATTACAAAGTGGGAAAAAAACTTGCTATTGATAATATTTCAGAATGCAAATCATTGAAATACCGTATTTCTCGGATAATAGGGCGCACCAGACTATAAGGCGCACTGCCGATGAGCGGGTCTATTCAGGTTAGGGATGTCCCGATCCAGGTTTTTGCACTTCCGATCCGATACCGATACCGATACTGACCGATACTGGCCTATCCGAGCATGTATTAAAGTTTAAAGTTATTTAGCCTACTTAGTTGTCAGAATCATGTTGAAAAGGGTTTTAGTACTCTTGATAACAACTAGCCAGCTGAATTAGGGGAGTTTGAATAATACACAATGGTTGGTAACAAGAAACTGACACGTTTATTCAAGGATAAACACAAAATAGACAAAATTATACATGACAAACAGAAATGGCATCATTGAACTAGGGCTGGGCGATATGGCCTTTTTTTAATATTGCGATATTTTAAGGCCATATTGCGATACACAATATATATCTCGATATTTGCCTTAGCCTTGAATGAACACTTGATGCATATAATCACAGCAGTATGATGATTCTATGTGTTTTGATTGATTGATTGAGACTTTCATTAGTAGGTTGCACAGTGAAGTACATATTCCGTACAATTGACCACTAAATGGTAACACCCCAATAAGTTTTTCAATTTGTTTAAGTCGGGGTCCACTTAAATTGATTCATGATACAGATATATACTATCATCATAATACAGTCATCACACAAGATAATCACATTGAATTATTTACATTATTTATAATCCAGGGTGTGGAGGGGGGCACCTGATGTAAGTGTCAAAAAGACAGCCAAAAGAGTTTGATATGAGAATAAATCTAAAGTTAAAATATAGGGTAGAAATGTACCCATTTGCAGGAAATGTAGTCTTGATTTTCAAAATGTTCTTTCAAGGCTTGCATGTCTACATTAAAACATTCTTCTTCATACTGCATTAATATATGCTACTTTTAAACTTTCATGCAGAGAAGGAAATCACAACTAAAAAAATCACTAATTTTTTCATACGGTGTTGATGTGGAAATTTTTGCCTATGCATTTTGATGGTGTGGACGTGTGGCACCGAATGGAGATAAGCGTCTCGACAGACGTCACAATATTTGAACAATGATGACGAAAACTGTTGTCTCTGTCGTGTCCGTGTGTCGAAAATTGTTATGCGCTTATTTTTTGATTTGATTTTGTGCGTAGCATAGATTTGCCGTGTGCAGATGACGCTTGAGCAGGCGCGCACCATAGCGGCTGCGCTAGCATCACAGCTAACGTTAGCCATGCCGCTACCTCGCTCTCTGCTGGGAGAGAACGTATACGTATGTGATGTATGACGTGACAGTATGTGATGTGTGTAAGAAGGTGCGCTTGCTGTCTGTGAGAGGGAGACACATGAAAGAGTGAGAAGAGCCTGTCGTGTAATGCCAGCAGCTAAAAGCAACTGCGTGAGAATTGTGGATGTGTTGAAGGTGTGCTGGAAAATGCGGAACGGAAATTACGGAGCAGCAGAAAAGTGGAATGTATTATTTAAATAGGTGCGTTGGAAAATACGGACCGGAGTTTTTTTTTAAACTGGATCTGGATCGGCATTTTCCCATGCCTTGCCGATACGCAATTTTTGGCAAATATCGGCAGCCGATCCGATCCAAATATCGGATCGGGACATCCCTAATTCAGGTCTATACTCATAAGGCGCATTAAAGGGGTCATATTGTGATTTTTTTTCTAAATGTAAAACACTTCCTTGTGGTCTACATAACATGTAATGGTGGTTCTTTGGTCAAAATGTTGCATAGATGATGTTTTACACATCATCTTCAAGCCACTTTCTGACAGTCGCTTCAGGATGCGCCGTTTTGTGTGGCTCATAATGATTGTAAACGATAGGCAAAATTCCCCCCAAAAAGTGTAATTCCTCTTCAAATTGTACTCAGTGCCAGGTGAAGGGTCATGTCCCTGCGCCAGGCAGGTTCCCCGCTCAGTAGTACCTCAATTTATGAGCCTAATTAATTCTAATAATAACTGTGACTTAAATCGTCTGCCATTGGAATGAATTTCTATCAATTTAATTGGTGCTTTTGATTGATTGATTGAAACTTTTATTAGTAGATTGCACAGTGAAGTACATATTCCGTACAATTGACCACTAAATGGTAACACCCGAATACGTTTTTCAACTTGTTTAAGTCGGGGTCCACTTGAATTGATTCATGATACAGATATATACTATCAGCATAATACAGTCATCACACAAGATAATCATCAGAGTATATACATTGAATTATTTACATTATTTACATTATTTACAAGTAGTGGACATATAGAGATCTGAAAGTATAAGAAAAAGTGTCTACATTTGATTGTTTACATTTGATTATTTACAATCCGAAGAGGTATTATGTGGAAGGGAGGGTGTTAGTTTAGGGTTGAAGTTGCCTGGAGGTGTTCTTTTAGTGCGGTTTTGAAGGAGGATAGAGATGCCCTTTCTTTTACACCTGTAGGGAGTGCATTCCATATTGATGTGGCATAGAAAGAGAATGAGTTAAGACCTTTGTTAGTTCGGAATCTGGGTTTAACGTGGTTAGTGGAGCTCCCCCTGGTGTTGTGGTTATGGCGGAAGTAGTTTGACATGTACTTCGGTATCAGGGAGGTGCAGCGGATTTTATAGACTAGGCTCAGTGCAAGTTGTTTTACTCTGTCCTCCACCCCGAGCCAGCCCACTTTGGAGAAGTGGGTAGGAGTGAGGTGTGATCTGGGGTGGAGGTCTAGAAGTAATCTGACTAGCTTGACGCCAAGTAACATGCCTTTTTAAAAAGTAAAACAAACTTTTAGATAAGAAATATTGTATACAAACAATACAAGAGAATGGTGTCCTAACAACTACGCGAGTTTTATGAAGTACAGGCATGTGATTTTTCCGTCTAAAGTCGGAATTCCGTCTTTTTTAATCTCGGGAAAAAAATAATTATCTCCCGTTTTTCTGTTTTTTTTTCCGACCCTAAATCAAGATTCGAGACGTAGTTTATATTACGCCGTAGTTGATTGGTCGATATGTTCCTTGTGACCAATCAGGACATCTGTTATGAATGATGACGTTAATAACGTCATCATTCATAATGGTTATTACCGCCATTTTCCATATGTAAACGATGTCGGTTCTCGAGAGAAAGGACGCTTTACGAGTAAAAGAAATTGATAAACATGTCAAAAATAAGTTTCGATGGGACTGGATGGAAAGGGAAATCACTGATACTGTTGGGAAGAAGGAAGTTACGACTTTGTTCGGTGATTTTATTCGGAAAATCGATCGTCCCGGAAAGGTTTTGTGCACGTGGTGTCATGATAATATTGACTATGGATCACGAGGTTTCAAGGCTTTGGAAGTATGATCTAGAGCAGATGGAAGTGGAGAAAGAGTCCAAGAGGCAAGAAGTTGGCAGTGAAATCCAAAAAAGAAGCTACAAAAGCAGAGACCAAAAGGAAAATGCAGGCTGCTCAGAAATTTGCAAGGAAAGCTCATGTTAGGGCTCTCCGAGAAAGCTAATGTGCGAAGTGAACTGAAGTAATGTGGTAATACTGTAAATAAACTGTAGATAATAACACTGATCAATGTGACACCTGTGGATGTGAAATGAACACAAGATGTAAATATTAGTGACTAAATACTGTTGGGACTGAACTATATACAGTGATTCATTAGGATAATTGTGTTATGTATTTTCTATTAATGATGTTTTCATGTCTTTAAACACTAAAATATTTTCTTCAAATGGTGCTGTCTTGGTAATTTTAGCATTGGTTGAAAACCAGGAGCTTCGGGGGACCTGGCTGGGTGCCTTCGTCCCCCAGACCCCCAGAAATGTTTTCAGTCTTTTTCATTGTGGTCAAATCACATGCCTGGAAGTAATATAAAAAATAATGTACAGCATTTACCTTGGAGAGTGGACTTCTATGATATGGCCTTAGAATTGTTTTTCCATCAAACACACCATCAGCAGCTTCTCCATATTTTCATGGGTAACATTGTTTAACATTGTTGGCTGACGTTAGCATGGTGCAGATGAATGATTTTGAATTATTATCTATATTATTCTTTCAGACTATCTTTTCTTCCCGTGGTTGAAAAACAAAGTTATGTCAAACTCTAGCTATTAGCTAATGCTAGCGAGTAAGACCGGATGTTTTGGTCAGAACTTAGAGTACAATGTGGCATTTGCGACGCCAACTAATGGTGGGGATGCTTGCAACTACAATTTTGCATGCAACCGAAAACAATTAGCCGAGAAGCAGGTCTTATCTCAAAACACTTTTACAAGTTGAGAGAGAAAGTAAACAAGTGAATAGCTCTAATATGGTGTTGATATTGCTGCCTTGTCCTCCCAAGCCTTAACTTTGACAAACTAATGAATTCAGTGGTCAGAGCAGGGTTTTTTTTTTGGGTTTTTTTGCCAGCTGAGGCTCTTGACAAAAGTGAAGCCTTTCTGCAGAAGGCGGACCTTGAAAAAGCCATTCATGCTTTCATCAGCTCAAGACTGGACTACTGTAATGCCCTCTATAGTGGAATAAATCAGTCACTCCTCCACAAGCTCCAGTTAGTACAAAATGCAGCTGCTCGCCTCCTCATCAACGCTCCAAAACATGTGCATAGCACTCCGATTCTCCTTTCTGTTTTAGAACACATTTTAAGTAAGGCTGCAGCTAACGATTATTTTTCTATCGATTAATCTATAGATTATTTTTTCGATTAATCGGTTAATCTATAGATTATTTTTTTCGAATAATCTATACATTATTTTTCCTTTTACCGATTTTTTTTTTTAATTTAAAATGAAGATGAAAAAATAAATGTAGGCCAGTTTTTTCAAAAGGCATGGATTTATTTACAAAAAAAAAAAAGTATGGCCACTCAGTCAACATTGACAACAACATGACAAAATATTCTGTAACAATGTAAACATCTAAAACTTTTAACATTTAACAAAATTAAATGTAGCTTATTTGCTTTTTAATGTGCAAATATAAAAGTAAACATCCAGTGCAAATCTTAATATTCTGCAATAGTATAAGCATTTCAAAAGTAAAAGTATGCTTATTTTGCTTTAAAATGTGCAAAAATAAAGATAAACATCCAATACAAAAAAGTGCAAAACGGAAATATTCTGTAACAGTGTAAACATTTCAACAAAAGTAAAAGTATTGCTTATTTGCTAAAATGTGCAAAAATAAAGATAAACATCCAATACAAAAAAGTGCAAAACGAAATATTCTGTAACAGTGTAAACATTTCAACAAAAGTAAAAGTATTGCTTATTTTGCTTAATAACACAACAATGATAGTATGATTAAAGTGAAAGTTAATTGTTCGTTTGTACATAGTATATGTAACTGTTAAAAGGTATTTGCACAACTAATTAACGTTAGCGTTAAAGAGGAGCGCGTCTTTGTAAACACTGAACAGGCACGCCAAACGCGCCTCTCAGAACGAAACGGTGCTTTAGTTTATGAATTTACAACGCAGATACAAATGACACATTCATGTTTTTGTGTAATGATGACAACGTATACTCACGCGGACGATTGACTAGTTGATGGTGATGTCAAGAACGCTGTCGGGTGTTTTCTTTTCAAATGTTCGTTCATAGCCGTGGTGCTGCTACGATAGGCCATTTCCGCTCGACACAGTGTGCATACAACAACATTATTAGCAGAGGTGGGACAAGTAGCCAGAAATTGTACTCAAGTAAGAGTACTGTTACTTTAGAGATTTATTACTCAAGTAAAAGTAAGGAGTAACCACCCAAATATTTACTTGAGTAAAAGTAAAAAGTATGTTGTGAAAAAACTACTCAAGTACTGAGTAACTGATGAGTAACATACACACACATATCATATATTTATATATATATATATATATATATACATACACACACACACACACACATATATATATATATATATATATATATATATGTATACACACTATATATATATATATATATATATATATACAGTATATAATTTATATTTATTTATTTTGCCGTTTTTGTTTACATGTTAAAGGTGTTTTAATAAATATATATGCATGTTTAACACATATAGATTCCTTTCTTTCATGAAGACAAGAATATAAGTTGGTGTATTACCTGATTCTGATGACTTGCATTGATTGTAATCAGACAGTAGTGCTGATAACGTCCACGTTTTCAAATGGAGGAGAAAAAAAGTTCCTCCTTTCTGTCTAATACCACATGAAAGTGGTTGGTTTTTGGCATCTTATTTGTCCAGCTTCCATATTCGTTTTTATACACTTTACAAGAAATACATTGGCGGCAAACTCCGTAGCTTGCTAGCTTGTTTGCGCTGGCTTTCGGAGACTCTTATTTTGAAAGCGCAGGCGCGATGGAGCGGCACTTTTATTGTGAAGACAGGAACTGTGCAGTCAGTCTTTAGGCTTTTGACGGGATGTACGGTTGAAATAAAAAAGGGTCTTTTTTCCTTCACACTTTTGATTGATTGATTGGAACTTTTATTAGTAGATTGCACAGTACAGTACATATTCCGTACAATTGACCACTAAATGGTAACACCCGAATACGTTTTTCAACTTGTTTAAGTCAGGTCATGTGACCGCCTGGCTCTGTTTGATTGGTCCAACGTCACCAGTTACTGCATCTGATTGGTGGAACGGAGTGAACGTCACCAGTGACTGTATTTGTTGAAACGCAGGCACTATGGAGGTCTGTCTGACAGACCAAAACAAACAAAGCGTGCATTAACAGATCGATAAAAATTAGTAGCGAGTAGCGAGCTGAATGTAGATAGAAGTAGCGGAGTAAAAGTAGCGTTTCTTCTTAGGCCGTTTATTGAAATACTCCCACACTTTTGACGACTTTTGGGGTGCTTTTTTCCCCTCGCTCGCACCGCTCGCATCGTCTGCTTTGCGCTCCGCCATGACGGTAGTGTGATGTAAATATGCGACGCGTCGACGCACAAAAACGGCGTCTACGTATTTACGTAACCGATGACGTCGACTACGTCGACGCGTCGTTTCAGCCCTAATTTTAAGTCCTTTTTTTATGTTTTTAAGGCCATGAATGGTCTGGCCCCAGCATATTTGGCTGACATTTTAACCTTTCGCCACCCACTCAGGACGCTGCGCTCATCCTTGCACACGTCTGGGTCGGTTGGTAGAGCAGGCGTGCCAGCAAATTGAGGGTTCCAGGTTCGATCCCCGCTTCCACCTTCCTAGTCATTGCCGCTGTGTCCTTGGGCAAGGCACTTTACCCACCTGCTCCCAGTGCCAACCCCGCCCGTTTAAATGAAGCTTAAAGACGTAGACAATGGGTTTCACTATGTAAAGCTCGTTGAGTCTCGAGAGAAAAGCGCTATATAATTCACGTCACTTCACATCTTTGGAAGTACTAAGGATTAGATATAAAAACATGGGGTGATTTGTTCTTTTGCCGCTTCTGCCCCTAAGTTATGCAACTAACTACCTCCTGAGTTGCGAGCCATCACAGAGCTCGATGCTTTTGAATCCTAAATAAAAACATACCTGCTCAAACTGACTTGAAACACACATTAATGATTTTAGATAAGAGTTTCTTTTTAACTGTTTTCATATCCATATATTTTTTTTTTACCCTGTTCTTACCTGGCTTGTCCTGTAAAACAGGGGTCCTTAAATAGGCAAAATTCCCCCAAAAAAGTCCCATCGTTCACAATCTCTAAATGTGATCAAAACTTCGCTTACCATGGAGCCTATGAGGGCTGCATAATTCCGCCTATAAAGCTCTTTAAAAAAAACCCATCCAAACACCTCCATTAGGGTGTAAGTACATATGTAATGTAGTAAATACGTAACATTTAACATTTACGTATTTTTGATTTTAAAAACGCATCACAACATTAGCTTTTTTTCCTTTATCACTGATTATTACTCACTGCAGACTTAGCCAACAAACTGTCATAACGGAGGGGTCGCCACTTACTGCGAGGTTTGTTCTCCCGGGATGCAAACTGACTATTCCGGACAAGGCTTGCAGGTAGTAACATATTTATTAATCTAACTACAAAATAACAGGCAACAACTCTCTAACTGTGGCATGAAATAAACAAGACTTACATAGAGGGTTGCGTGACAATAGCATGAAGCAAACAACTAGCATAAACTAAAGCATAGCAAGAAACAAACAACATAACTATGACATGGAACAACTATGAGACTGTGGCATGAAACAACTAACATGAACTATGGCATAGAACAACATGAAACTGTGGCATGAAACCAACAATTAGCATAACTATAGAATCAGACCTGAAACGAGCAATGACGCCATGCCGACTGACTGGCAAAGGCGGTTTAATTAGTATCTTGATTAGAGCCAGGTGAGCGTCCGAAAACCAGCGGCAGGTGAAAATCATATGCCACCATGGCAACCAAAACAAACAAGAGTGCACAAAAAACAGCAACTAATACAGTTAACCTAACAGAACATAACGAAAACATGATCCGGACCACGGATCACGACACAAACAACAAAACATCACAAAAAGGGGTCTTTTTGTGTCGTTCTGGCCATTTTCGAGTCCTAAATGGCTGTCAAAGTGTACCAACTTGTCGGAATACCTACTCAGACTTCTCCTGTCCAGGTGAGATGCATGATTTATGATCTACAATGAACTTACAGGGAGCGAGAAAGCAGCAGACCACTCGATGATGTAAACACGGAAGTGATCATGGCGCTTATAATAATAATATCATTAATACCTGGTTAATATTCAAATCACGAAATGTAAACGGAGTATTTATTGAATTTTATGGGCGAAATGGAGTTGATCCCATTGGCTTCGCTCAAAGCAGACTTTTATTTACAAGTTAGAATGCATAAAAACAAAACAAAAACTCCATCCGTCATGTCTTTCATAATGATTGTGAACGATAAGCAAAATATCCCAAAAAAGTGTAGCTCTCCTTTAACCTTTTTGATTTTGGGGCCCAACTTTTCCACTTGGCCCACTCAGATATTAACACCGAATTAGTAATCTAACTCTTGAATTCAATCACATTCATTAATCCTTTCTAATATACTTACAGTTTACAACCTTGTCAAATGATATGAAAGCATGTGTGGATCACAAAGATTATTTTCGAGGCTTAGGTCAGACTGATTACAAAAATAAATACTAATGAACTATACTGCATAAGAAGGGACTCATAAAAACTGATGAAAAATACATGTACCGTATTTTTCGGAGTATAAGTCGCACCTGCCGAAAATGCATAATAAAAAAGGAAAAACATATATAAGTCGCGCTGGAGTATAAGTCACATTTTTGGGGGAAATTTATTTGATAAAACCCAACACCAAGAATAGACATTTGAAAGGCAATTTAAAATAAATAAAGCATAGTGAACAAGAGGCTGAATAAGTGTACGTTATATGAGGCATATATAACCAACTGAGAACGTGCCTGGTATGTTAACGCAGTGTTTTTCAACCACTGTGCCGTGGCACACTAGTGTGCCGTGAGATACAGTCTGGTGTGCCGTGGGAGATTATCTAATTTCACTTATTTGGGTTAAAAATATGTTTTGCAAACCAGTAATTATAGTCTGCAAATGATGTGTTGTTGTTGAGTGTCGGTGCTGTCTAGAGCTCGGCAGAGTAACCGTGTAATACTCTTGCATATCAGTAGGTGGCAGCCGGTAGCTAATTGCTTTGTAGATGTCGGAAACAGCAGGAGGCAGCAAGCAGGTAAAAAGGAAACTAATGCTTAAACCAAAAATAAACAAAAGGTGAATGCCCCTAAGAAAAGGCATTGAAGCTTAGGGAAGCCTATGCAGAAAACTGATGGCTACAAAGTAAACAAAAACAGAATGCTGGACACCAGCAAAGACTTACTGTGGAGCAAAGACGGCGTCAACAACGTACATCCCAACATGACATGACAATCAACAATGTCCCCACAAAGAAGGATAAAACAACTGAAATATTCTTGATTGCTAAAACAAAGTAGATGCGGGAAATATCGCTCAAAGGAAGACATGAAAATGCTACAGGAAAATACCAAAAAAAGAGAAAAAGCCACCAAAATAGGAGTGCAAGACAAGAACTAAAACACTACACACAGACTCCAAATAAGTCAGGATGTGATGTGACAGGTGGTGACAGTACACCTACTTTGAGACAAGAGCTATAGTGATGCATGCTTGGTTATGCTTTAAAGTCATATCCAACAATTGCGACAAGGACTTTTTACTGTCAACCGAGTTTTTTCAACGCAAAAAATGTGCCTTGGCTTAAAAAAGGTTGAAAAACACTGTGTTAACGTAACATATTATGGTAAGAGTCATTCAAATAACTATAACATATACGTTTACTAAACAATCTGTCACTCCTAATCGCTAAATCCCATGAAATCTTATACGTCTAGTCTCTTACGTGAATAAGCTAAATAATATTATTTGATATTTTACGGTAATGTGTTAATAATTTCACACATAAGTCGCTCCTTAGTATAAGTTGCACCCCCGGCCAAACTATGAAAAAAACTGCGACCTATAGTCCGAAAAATATGGTACATATAATTACGCACTGCTTACAGAAAAAATTCATGAGGTGGTCACTTTGATGCATTTTGAGTTAGGGATGTAACTGGAAATGTACTCACATTCTGGGAGACCAAACTGGTCCACAGGTTGCACTTTGAACACTCCTGCACACAGAGGTGGAAACACAATGTTTGTGCTCTAATGCAGACTTCTATGAGCCCCCCATTATAGCCCTCACACTTCACATTTCCAGCGCTTGGCAGACACAAACAACAACAAGTTTGCGGATGACACGCAGGCGGCCTCCCAAAGAAAAACACACTCGGGCCCTCAGCACTCGGCCTGATCAAAGACGGACGTGTTCAACATGCACCTGCCGCCACTACACCCAATGTGCTGCATTATGTGGAAATGTTTCTCCAGTGCGTGTGTGTGTGTGTGTTTATATGCTTGTTACTGCACATATGGTACACACATTAGCGCAGGTGTTGTGTTCTTCCTCCCATTGTTGCACACTCCAAAGCCAGGCGCACATCATTATAGAAGGAGCTGCAAGATTTAGATGGACATAACCCAATCACTTCTTATATCTCAACCTCTATTGAGACAGCAGTGGTTGGAGGACGTATTGGGTAACAAACACACAATTAACCACATGTGCATTGGCCACTGTAATAGCTAAAAAGCAATATTTTCCCCAAATTTGCTCCCATAGTGCCCATTATACCAGCACAAAGGTTGGCCATTCAATCAGATATTAAGAACGATTGAACCCTCTCATGTGGGTGTACTTGTCCAGAGCAAGGACTGAGGTAGGCTGTGGAAAAATAACTTTTTAGATGTGAGGAGTGGACAAACCGCAAACATACTCTTGAATATAAGAGGAGTGCTCTGCTGTTTTTAAGGACTGACTGAAAAGAACACCAGTCAAATATATTTTGTATCACAAAGATGCTCTGTTGTATAGAAACCTTATTTTCCAGACTTTAAACCGATACTTTTTTTTAACGCTTTTAAACCTGTGGCTTATAAAACAATTTATTTATTGTTAACGACCATAATGTTTTGTATTCAACAAATAGTTTTTGTATTATATCGACAGAGACACTGAAAAGGTCTTATTGTTTGTGCAATGGCGCCATCTTTTGGACGAGTTTGCTCACCGCAGGTGCTGAAGGTAGACAATGTACTTCCTGCTTCGTGCCGCAAGTATTTTCATACAAAGCGGGGGTTTTTTTGCTCGAAAGTATTCTTCATTCCTCACTCCAAGCTACGTTTGTACGTTTTACAATGTAACTAAAACAATTCATACTTACTAAACCGTCCCATGTGTGAGGTCTGTAGGAGTGTTTTCATGCATATTTGTACATGCTGTCATTATGTAACCAACCTAGCGTCGTTAGCATTAGCGAAAATGCTAACATGTTTACAAGTGTCTTTGTTGGCATTATTAACTTACAATGGCATTTTTTCAGTTTTGTAAATTCACCTAAACGTCACCGTGGAGTAATTGAGTCTGTTTAGCTCATTTGAGAGCGAGCTTCCATAGCTAGTGGGTCCATGACGATGACTTCTATTATTTACTGCACTGCAACAGGAACCGTTAGGAAACAAATTAAGGCAGGTGTGTCCAAACTACACCCCGCGGGCCAATTGCGGCTGGTCGGCATCGTCAATTTGGCCCGCGAGACGGCATGAGTTCAACAAGCAATTTGGCCGAGCAGGGTGTTTACATATTAAATTTAAATATCTAGCGGTTTGATAGGTACTTATTTGTCGCCAACTGGTGGACAACAGTCACTCAGACTAGTGACCATGGAGTATATTTACTATAGACTGCATGCAACGCATATACTTATGACCCAATGACAACAACCTTCCCTCGTCATGGCGCCAAAAAAAAATCAACCAGCACAAAAAGTCAATAAACATGTCACACATAACACAATCAACCACCATATAAAATTCTAAATTACACCCATTTAAATCCATTGCTAGGCATGATGGGAAAAATGCAAAAAAATTACCTCCACACATATCCATGTTTAGCACATTTTTGCTGCTTGATATTTCTGATTGATTACCAGGTTTATTAACAGGGTAGGAGTTGCACTTTCACATGCTTTTAATATTCCATTGTAATTCTAATCTGCCCGCGTGAGGTGTGGTCTGTCGCTGGCTTGGGGCCTGGCTGTCCCCTGCTTCTCCTGTGCCTTGTTCCATCCTTTTAGCAATTAGGCTTCTGCGACACCCCTCCTTTCCGATTGGTCACTCTAAAGGGTTCGTATTATATATATTTTTTCCAAATTTAAAATATTTCCTTGTGGGTTACATAACATGTCATGGTTATTTACATGTACAACTTTCTTCAACGATGCTAAAGAAAGATTTTTTTTACGCCACTCTTTCTTTGTCTCATTTTGTCCACCAAACTATTTATGCTGTGTGTGAATGCACAAAGGCGAGCTTTGTTGATGTTATTGACTTGTGTGGAGTGCTTATCAGGCGTATGTGGTCAGTGCATGACTGCAAGCTAATCGACGCTAACATGCTATTTAGGCTAGCTTTATGTGCATATTGCATCATTATGCCTCACTTGTAGGTATACTTGAGCTCATTTAATTTCCTATGTCCTCTGTGTATTTAATTTATATCTGCATTTCTCATTACATACTATCTGTATGTAATATTGCCTGCATTTCTGATAGTGGTTTGTGTGCCATGTTGTTCCAGACCACAGCAAACATTACCCAGCTTGCATAGATTGTTATAAATCAATTCGAAGAAGACAGCCCGCCATTTTCTTTAACTTGGATCTTTGGCCATTCTAAGCCTGTAATATCCAAAAGTTATCTCACCCTCTGAGAAGCCTCTGTTTTACTAATGTTTTCCAATGTTGTAAAAATGGATAGAATAAATATTATATTTCAACATTTCTGTCAACGAAGATTTTTTTTACTATAATTTTGATAGTAGGCTAATATAGACACTTACGTCATGTGTTTCCTTCATTATAAGACTTATATGCGGCTTTTCATTTTTTTCGGCTCCAGACAGATTTTTGTTTTTGTATTTTTGGTCCAATATGGCTCTTTCAACATTTTGGGTTGGCGACCCCTGGCCTGGGACAAATGACACATTCCCCAAATTAAAAAAATAGTACAAATAAAAAAAGTAGTACAGAAGCTGACAAATGTTCACCTGCATCCCCCCAGAGGACGACATGAAAACCAGGAGACTAAACTACACAGGCCAGTTGTTCAACTATTTCCCGTCTTTGTGCAAAAAGGCAGTTTTGTCCCATACATCACGGTGACACATGTCCCCCTTGAATGCGAGTCGCATGGCTTAATCCTCACATTAAAAGTGCGGAATTTGATCTCTGCCAAGCATTGTTAACTTGGACAAACTTGGAAGTAGTCCATCGGCTCCTCTTAATAGGCCATTAGTTTATTGTCAAATATATCATATCAGGGCTCTGCAACATCCTGTCAACTGGAAACAGCTGAATTGTCATCCCCCCCTCTAAACACAGCTACACATTTACCTGCAAATAAAGTAAATAAAATAGAATACACAACAATTTTGATTAGAAAACATATTGCAGTAGTGTTCCTGCGATGGACAATGATGTCAAATAGAAATCACATCAAAGCACGGCTACATCCTGCCAGCTGGAAACAGCTGAATTTTCATCTCACAGACACAAATACACTTAAAAAAAATGTAGATAATCCTAATAAAAAAACTTTTTTAACTTCCGATATGATGTCTATACCAGGGGTCGGCAACCCGCGGCTCCGGAGCCGCATGCGGCTCTTTGATCACTCCGATGCGGCTCAGCAGCTTACTTGCTGAACCCCCCAATTTTTCCGTGAGACTTCCGGATTTCAGTGCCTCTCGCAGAAAACTCCCGGGATTAATATTCACCATTATGGATATAATAAGGGCGTGCCATGATGGTACAACATTTGGCGCCCTCTACAATCTGTATTAACAGCGTGCCAGCCCAACACTTGTTATACAATATACATCTTCTGCTTGCACACGTACGTGACAGCAAGGCATACTTGGTCAACAGCCACACAGGTTACACTGACGGTGGTCATATAAAACAACTTTAACACTCTTACTAATAATGCGCCACACTTTGAACCAAAACCAAACACGAATGACAAACACATTTCGGGAGAACATCTGCACCTTAACACAACATAAACACAACAGAACAAACACCCAGAATCCCATGCAGCCCTGACTCTTCCGGGCTACATTATACACCCCTGCTACCACCAAACCCCGCCCCCACCCCAACCCTGCTCCCTCACACATCAACCCCCCCCCCCCCCCCTCTCTCTCTGTGCGTCGGTTGAGGTGGGCGAGGTTTGGTGGGGGGGGTGTATAATGTATCCCGGCAGAGTTAGGGCTGCATGGGATTCTGGGTATTTGTCCTGTTGTGTTTATGTTGTGTTACGGTGCAGATGTTCTCCCAAAATTTGTTTGGTGTGGGTTCACAGTGTGGCGCATTATTAGTAAGAGTGTTAAAGTTTTTTTTTAATACCGCCACCGTCAGTGTGACCTGTGTGGTTGTTGACCAAGTATGCCTTGCTCTCACCTACGTGAGCAAGCGGAAGCCCCATACAACGTGTGGCTGATCAGGCACACTGGCTGGAGTGGGTGCTATATGCTGTACCATCACGGCACGCATGACGCTGACAAGCGCCATTCATTTAAAACCCGCGTGCCACACCAGCTTTCAAATTACACATAAAGGTGTGGGCAGCGTGTCTGAGACTCCTGGTTTAAACATAGCACAAAGCAAAAAAAAAAAAATTGTATGCAGTGTTATTTCGTTTATAATTTCAAAAAAATTTTGCGGCTCCCATTGTTTTCTATAATTTGTGAAACTGGTCAAAATGGCTCTTTGACTGGTAAAGGTTGCCGACCCCTGACCTATACTGATCCAATACGATATCAGCAGGAATCATGAATACTTTTATTATTTTGTAGTGTGGAATGATAAAAGAAGCTTGTTCAGGTAAATTTAGTCAAACAATGTTCGGTTTAAAACAAGTGACCTATTTATTATTAACTGTCTGAAATGGACGTACGCTGTTTTTAAACTACCGTATTTTCCGGACTATAACACGCACTTAAATTGTGTTTTTTCCCTCAAAACCCGACAGTGCGCCTTATAACCCGGTGCACCTAATGTACGGGAATAATTCTGGTTGTGCTTACCGACCTCGAAGCTATTTTATTTGGTGCATGGTGAAATGATAAGTGTGACCAGTAGATGGCAGTCACACATAAGAGCTACGTGTAGATGGCAATATGATGGCAGTCACACATAAGAGACACGTGTAGACTGCAATATGACTCAAGTAAACAACACCAACGTTTTATATGTTCCATTGAAAATATAGAACATTACACACGGCGCTCAAAAATCTATCAAAATGTTTTAGTACGACTTTGGTAAGCTATGAAGCCGCACCGCTTGATGGATTGTACTGTGCTTCAATATAGGAGTATTATTATGGCGTGTGTATAAGGTAAGACATATTATCTGAGGTTTTGTTTCGCAGTATTATACCTTCTGGTACCTGATGATCTGTACTTGGGATCTGCATAATTCCTGACAAATTGCGCCCGTCCGCCTTTGTAACCTTTTTGTGGTTTCCTTTATACAGAAAAGCATCGAAAAACATTTTGGTAGCGGTACCGGTACAAAAATATTGGTATTGGGACAACCCTAACATATATACACTATATTGCCAAAAGTATTTGGCCACCCATCCAAATGATGAGAATCAGGTCCTAATCCCTTGGTCCGGCCACAGGTATATAAAATCCAGCACTTAGACACATTTTGTGAAAAAATGGGCCGCTCTCAGTGATTTCCAGCGTGGAACTGTCATAGGAAGCCACCTGTGCAACAAATCTAGTCGTGAAATTTCCTCGCTCCTAAATATTCCAAAGTCAACCGTCGGTTTTATTATAAGAAAATCAAATAGTTTGGGAACAACAGCGACTCAGCCACCAAGTAAACTGACGGAGGAGGAGGAGGAATTATGGTGTGGGGTTGTTTTTCAGGAGTAGGGCTTGGCCCCTTAGTTCCAGTGAAAGGAACTTTGAATGCTCCAGGATCCCAAAACATTTTGGACAATTCCCTGCTCCCAACCTTGTGGGAACAGTTTGGAGTGGGCCCTTCCTCTTCCAAAATGACTGTGCACCAGTGTACAAAGCAAGGTCCATAAAGACATGGATGACAGAGTCTGGTGTGGATGAACTCGACTGGCCTGCACAGAGTCTTGACCTGAACCCGATAGAACACCTTTGGGATGAATTAGAACGGAGACCGAGAGCCAGGCCTTCTCCACCAACATCAGTGTGTGACCTCACCAATGTGCTTTTGGAAGAATGGTCGAAAAGTCCTATAAACACACTCCGCAACCTTGTGGACAGCCTTCCCAGAAGAGTTGAAGCTGTAATAGTTGCAAAAGGTGGACTGACATAATATTGAACCCTATGGGTTAGGATTGGGATGGCACTTCATGTTCATATGTGAGTCAAGGCAGGCGGCCAAATACTTTTGGCAATATATATTAAAGTTAAAGTACCAATGATTGTCACACACACACTAGGTGTGGTGAAATTTGCATTTGACGCATCCCCTTGTTCACCCCCTGGGAGGTGAGGGGAGCAGTGAGCAGCAGCGGTGCCACGCCCGGGAATCATTTTTGGTGATTTAACCCCCAATTCAACCTTTAATGCTGAGTGCCAAGCAGGGAGGTAACGGGTCCCATTTTTATAGTATTTGGTATGACTCGGCCTGGGTTTGAACTCACGACATACCGATCTCAGGGAGGACATTGTGATTTCGAAGTGAATCTATTATTTTGAGCACCCCTACTAGCATACTTGCCAACCCTCCCGAATTTTCCGGGAGACTCCCGAAATTCAACGCCTCTCCCGAAAACCTCCCGGGACAAATATTCTCCCGAAAATCTCCCGATATTCAGCCGGAGCTGGAGGCCACGCCCCCTCCAGCTCCATGCGGACCTGAGTGAGGACAGCCTTTTTTCATGACGGGAGGACAACAGGGTGACAAGAACTAAATCATCCAGACTAGAGACAAATTGTATTGTTCTGTTTATCTTACCTAAAACTAAATATATTTATTAATTTAAAAAAAAAAAAACTAAATACATTTTTACTATATTTTGCTAAAAACATCAAAATTAATTGTATTTTTATTTTTATTTTTCCTGACTCCTTATTACAACCAGCCATAGAATTAAAATAAACATATTTGAAATAATTAATTTTAAATTATCATAATAATTCATTTAAAATGACCATATTTAATTATTAAAATAATTGCTTGTTATCAACAACTTTAGCATTTTATTCATTACATTTTGAAGCTCTCAGTAGCCAAGTTATGTTATATTCCTTAAGATTTATTTATGCAAGTTTGAAGTATCAATTATCTAAACACAGTTTTGTTTGCATATTTTCAGGATGTAGATATATATATATATATATATATATATATATATGTGTGTATATATATATATATATATATATATATATATGTATGAAATACTTGACTTGGTGAATTCTAGCTGTCAATATACTCCTCCCCTTTTAACCACGCCCCCACCCCCGACCACGCCCCCACCCTCCACCCCCCACCTCCCGAAATCGGGGGTCTCAAGGTTGGCAAGTATGCCTACTAGTGAGGGCAGTGACCCATTAGATGCAGCTTGCCTGTAAAGCCTGCCCCCTACAGGACTGGAGTGTAATATCACCTTAAAAAACCCCAAACATACATGCGAATAATGTAAATATTGTAGTCATTTTTTATGAAAAAATCTTGCAAGAGCGCGAAATTGTGCAACATCAAAGATCTTCCACTATTATTATTGGTGCTCTGATGGACTTCAGAGGTGAACAATCAAAGGCAACATATGGAAGAACTGTTTCCTGCTAATGCTGTCATTATTCATAGCATGTGTGTGCCGCTCCTCACAATAATGGCAAGAGGAAGTGGCGCACGAGAGTGAAGAGGAGCACACAAAAAGTGAGCATAAAGGAGGCTAAAAGCATTTCTGCCCCCCCCTCCTCGATATATGCCACGCTTTGTCTTCCCACTTGAGGCCTCAGGGAGATAATGAGGGCCTTGGCTTCGCAAACATTATTTCTGGCATATAGCAGCTTATTTCTAAATTTGAATATTGCGAGGCAGCCTAAGATGGAAGGAAAAGGGGCCATAAAAACCTCGGCCGAACGTCTCCCGTCGCCGCGCCGCCCTCGCCGGAGGAGCCCACTCGACGGCGACATCAAACGCTCGCTCGCCGGTGTCTGGGCCCACGTTAATTGTGCAGCTATTGTTCCCACGTCGGTCCCTGGGAAAGCAGAGATGGAGAAAATGGGCAGAGGAAGAGGGCGACGCGCTGAAGAGCAATGAGACTCCTCTTGAGCTGCATAAACATATGAAACATGCATTTTTCTGGACTCTCTGCCGTGGTCATGACTTGTGATCCATAGAAATATATCACTCTCATTCAAAATTGTCCTCTGGTGTTTTTATTGGTAATAACACTAGTAGGGCACAGCAAGAAAACTACATTATATTTAAATACACTCAACTAGCATACAGTCGCGATCAAAAGTTGACATACACTTGTAAAGAACATAATGTCATGGCTGTCTTGAGGTTTCCAATAATTTCTACAAATCTTATTTTTTTTGTGACCAACAGAACTTTCCTCCAGAAGGTGTTATCTTTGTCCATGTGATGTCAGAGGAAACAAAAATTGAGCTGTTTGGCCACAATACCCAGCAATATGTTTGCAGGAGAAAAGGTGAGGCCTTTAATCCCAGGAACACCAACCTACCGTCAAGCATGGTGGTGGTAGTATTATGCTCTGGGCCTGTTTTGCAGCCAATGGAACTGGTGCTTTACAGAGAGTAAATGGGACAGTGAAAAAGGAGGATTACCTCTAAATTCTTCAGGACAACCTAAAACAACATTTAAACAAAAGTAAACAAATGATCAGTAATTTATTTACTGTATGCATTTATTTCAACACTTTTTATCACTTTACCCTCTTTCTTTTATCACCAAAAAGATAAATATCAGCTAAAACAACATTTAAAGAAAAGAAGTAAACACATTTGAATAATGTATTTACTGTATTCATTTATTTCAACACTTTTTCCTCCTTTTAGCCCTTTTCTTTTATCACTGGATAATCTAGCTTTTTTTTTTTTTAGCTAAATATAGCTAAAAAAAAAAGCAACATTTAAACAAAAGTAAACAAATGATCAGTAATTTATTTACTGTATGCATTTATTTCAACACTTTTTTTTATCACTTTACCCCCTCACCAAAAAGATAAATATCAGCTACAAAAGCAACAAAGAAGCAAACAAATGATCAGTAATTGATTTACTGTATTCATTTATTTCAACACTTTTTTCCTCCCTTTATCCCCTTTCTTTTATCACTGGATAATCTAGCTTTTTTTTTTTTTTTTTTTTAGCCAAATCTCCCTAAAAAGGCAATATTTAAACAAAAGTAAACAAATAATCAGTAATTTATTTACTGTATGCATATATTTCAACACTTTTTATCCCTTTATTTCCGGAGGTTGGGTCTTGGGCGCAGTTGGGTGTTCCAACAGGACAATGACCCCAAAAACGTCAAAAGTGGTAAAGGAATGGCTAAATCAGGCTAGAATTAAGGTTTTAGAATGGCCTTCCCAAAGTCCTGACTGTGTGACGTGTGGACAATGCTGAAGAAACAAGTCCATGTCAGAAAACCAACAAATTTAGCTGAACTGCACCAATTTTGTCAAGAGGAGTGGTCAAAAATTCAAGCAGAAGCTTGTGGATGGCTACCAAAAGCGCCTTATTGCAGTGAAACTTGCCAAGGGACATGTATGCTGTATGTATACTTTTGACCCAGCAGATTTGCTCACATTTTCAGTAGACCCATAATAAATTCATAAAAGAACCAAACTTCATGAATGTTTTTGTGACCAACAAGTATGTGCTCCAATCACTCTATCACAACAAAATAAGAGTTGTAGAAATGATTGGAAACTCAAGACAGCCATGACATTATGTTCTTTACTAGTCTATGTAAACTTTTTATCGCGACTCTATAGATTTACCATGGATGCAATCAACTCATGATTCAATTAAATTCCAGGTTCTTGGGGTGATGATTCTTGATTTTCTATTTTTGTATCTTATTAATATAATTTCTTCATTTATTTTATACTCTCAATGTATTTTAGATTTATAAAATTATTTCCAGTGTTTCCTCAGTGAGAACCCTCTGCACTGGGGGCTCTGATGTGCCACGGTTGCTGTGGCCCTGGCTCATGGGTTCCTCGGCGAGAGGACTCCCTGGTCCCTCGCTGTTTGCCCTGGATCAGGGTCGCAGCGGTTATGCAGCCCCTGGTGCACTTGGCTCCCTAAGATAGTGTTTTATCACCCAGTTCTTCTGTGCTCAGCCACATATGTTTTAAACTGTGGACGTAGTGTCCTCCGGACCAAAGAGGAAAAGAGCCATCGGGATTGTTATAGGCGCAAAGTTGAAAAGCCAGCATCTGTGATGGTATGGGGGTGTATTAGTGTCAGGGCATGGGTAACTTACACATCTGTGAAGGCGCCATTAATGCTGAAAGGTACATACAGGTTTTGGAGCAACATATGTTGCCATCCAAGCAACGTCTTTTTCATGGACACCCCTGCTTATTTCAGCAAGACAATGCCAACACTGCAAAAACTGAAATCTAAGTAAGATTAAATATCTCAAATAAGGGTGATATTTGCTTATTTTCTGTCTGATAGGATAATTCTTCTCACTAAGCAGATTTTATGTTGGAGTGTTTTACTTGTTTTAAGGGTTTTGGTCCTAAATGATCTCAGTAAGATATTACAGCTTGTTGCTGAGATTTTATGACCTATATTGAGTAAAACATGCTTGAAACTAGATTATCAACTGTTGCAAAGCTGTGTCATCAACACTCACAAGTAGAAAACTACTTTTTTAAAGTAATCATTTCTTATTTCAAGCATGCAAAAAAAAAAAATCATGACTTTGACACAATTGTGTCTCATATTAAAACAGATGACAGCCAAATGGACTTTGCTGTTTTATTTTCAATGAAACAATAGAAAATACGTACTCTTATTGTAGTACACTTGTTATTAGTGAGAATATACTTATTTTAAGGCATTTTTGGGTTCCTTGAGGTTAGCTAATTTTACTTGTTTTGGAAAGTCTTGACAAGCCAAATTTTCTTGTTCTATTGGCAGATAATTTTGCTTAGTTCAAATAAAATACCCCTAATTTTTGTATTTTTTATTCTTGTTTTTGAACACTGACTTTTTGCAGTGAAGCCACGTGTTACAACAGTGTGGCTTCGTAGTAAAAGAGTGTGGGTACTAGACTGGCCTGCCTGTAGTCCAGACCTGTCTCCCATTGAAAATGTTTGGCACATTATGAAGCCTAAAATACCACAACGGAGACCCCCGGACGGTTGAACAACTTAAGCTGTACATCAAGCAAGAATGGGAAAGAATTCTACCTGAAATGCTTCAAAAATTGGTCTCCTCAGTTCCCAAACGTTAACTGAGTGTTGTTAAAAGGAAAGGCCATGTAACACAGTGGTAAAAATGCCCCTGTGCCAACTTTTTTGCAATGTGTTGCTGCCATTACATTCTAAGTTAATGATTATTTGCATAAAAAATTGGATTTCTCAGTTAAAACATTAAATATCTTGTCTTTGCAGTCTATTCAATTGAATATAAGTTGAAAAGGATTTGCAAAACATTGTATTCTGTTTTTATTTACGATTTACACAACGTGCCAACTTCACTGGTTTTGGGGTTCGTAATATAATAGTTGGTGTAGCAAATGCCACAGTATACCCCGTAAGATACACCCAAAATATTAAAGCTTACTCTGTAGCATTAGCTTATAGCTCGAGCTCCATCCCAGAACCGATGAAGCTCGTAAGCGAAGGTACTATTATTTGAATCTCTAATAATGGAGGATGAGTTGGGTCGAAAGATTGTTCTGATGTCTCAGCCCAGCATAATATGTGTATCGTAAGTTCATAACCAGCTGTTACTGTTTGTCAGGGGCATATATTTTGAAGTTATTGGACGTCGATTATGCCGACTGTAGTGGAAATGTTGCAAATGTCAGCATTAGCGGCAAAAGGAAGCAGGAAATTGAATACAGATGCAACATTGTTGATGTACGGCGCCAAGGCTGGGCATGCTCGCAACATTCCGACTTTATTCCGATACCTTTACAAGTTTATTTTAACATTTATTTTTTCTTTTGATATAATAACATTATTGAGATTGATTTTTGTACGAAGACATGAATTAAATACAAGTTTTAATTTACAAAGGTTTGTCATTGAAAGCAGATTGCAGACATTCAACAGTGTCATTCGAAAAACAATTTAATTTGGCATCTGTTACATTTTGACACAATACATTGATTTAAATCCTAAATACAATGGTACCCAGTATGGACCCCTGGGGGACACCGTTTTTTATGGACGACATGTTTGAACACGCACCATAAATCTAAACATTTTGCGTCCTGCCACTCAAATAGTTTCCAGTCCATCCGACTGCTTTTGAAGACATTTTTAATATGCTTTAATCTCTGGGAGCAGACAGAGTGGTAGACCGTGTCCAAAGTCTTTGATAGATCTAAGAACAATGCAGCACAAAGTTCTTCTTAAGAGTCAATAGCACTTATGAAATCATTCAACAGTTTCATAGTGACACTGCTGTTTTTTTTGGGTTTTTTTAATAATACAACATTTTTCTAAATAAGCTTGAGATGTATTCTCAAATCACACTTTTCCCCCCTTGCATTGTTATGACTTTATTGTAATATTACAATATTTTGCTCATAATATTGGAGGCTATTCTCAGAGAATTACAACATTTTAATGTTTAAATGAATCATGAGCTTATCGGTTATGTTTTAAAAAAAATGTAGTTTTTTTCTTGTAATACAAGAAAACAATGTTTTATTGTTTTTTTTTGGACTAATACCACTTTATTCTCATACCTAATATTTTAGACATACTATTATAATTTTTAATCTCGTAACATTTACATTTTTTTTCCCTTGTACTACTGCAACTTACAACCATGACATTACTACTTTATTGTCATTTACTTTACAAATGTTCTTGGAATCGGACAATATTTTAGGTACATTAGATAAATTGTTTTACCTAAAATTCAAAAATGTCATCTAATATACTGAAAATATTGTACGATTACAAGAACATTTGAAAAGTATATGAATAAGAAGATATAATGAACCCATTTAAGCAACGTATTATCATTTTCTAATCGTTTGAACATTTGTTCTTGTAATTTTTGTGGTTTTATTTTCATAATATTCTGGCATTACTTCGCGGCAAAACATTTTTGTAATGCATTTTTCTCAGACTTTGTCATATTTCTTTCATTGTCAAAAAATATCTGAATTTTAATATCGTACTGTTACAACGTCTTAACTTTACAACTTTATTTTTCTCACAATACAAGTTTTTTATCGTAACATTTAAAAAACATTTTAAATCGTCAATGTATTCTGACATTAGGATTTTGATATCCAAATTTTTCCGACTTTACACCCATTCTTATAATTTTATTTTTATAACCTGACTAAATTTTTTGCACTTTAAGGATTGTGTCTTAAGATTGCGACTTTAGCTTTTTATGTGCATACCTTAATTTCCGTAAGATACCTTCTGTCTTGTGGTACTCAACATCAAGGGTTGGAATTGGGGGTTAAATCGCCAAAACGATTCCTGAGCGCGGCCACCGCTGCTGCTGCTCACTGCTCCCCTCACCTCCCAGGGTGTGGAACAAGGGGATGGGTCAAATGCAGAGAGTAATTTCACCATACCTAGTGTGTGTGTGACTATCAGTGGTACTTTAACTTTTAACTTTAATATTACAGATTGTTCTCATCATTTTCAGACTTTATTCCCATTCTTATAACTTTATTCTTGTAACTTGAATGTATCTTGTCATACCATTACAACTCTAGTATCTTAAAATTACAACTTAATTTTGGTAATTTTGTCTTGTAACCTTAAGGCTTTTATCTTGTAAAATTGCCACATAGTCACATGACATTACAACTTTTTCCTCATAATATTGCGACTTAATTCCATGACTTTATCTTTCGTACTTCAAGGATTTTGTCAGAACAATATGACTTTAGTATTTCACTCTTACAACTTAATTTTTTAACTACTTTTTTTTTTTTTGTATTGTTACGGCTTTTTTCTTGTAATATTGCAACTTACTCTCATGACATTAGAACTTTTTTTTTTTAGATAATATTCCAACTTTATTCCACTACCATTTGTTTGTCATAACCACTTAAGTTTGACAGCATACAATTTTTTCTTGAACTTGTACGGTTATTATATCTTACTACGACAACTTTATTCTTGAAAATATATTTTTTCTTGTCAAATGTTTTTTTTTTCTCATCCAGGCCTGGGCAATTATTTTGACTCGGGGGCCAAATTTAGAGACAAAAAATGTGTCTGGGGGCCGGTATATCTATTTTTAGGAACGCTGATACAAAACCTCACAATAATGTCTGACTGAAAACCAAAAAAACGAAATGGAATTTTAATTTTTTTTACTGAATGAGACACCCAGAATGTACATGAAAATGAAGAATGTGTGATTTACAATATTAACTATGAATGATAAAACACTGAATATTGACAACATATGAACGTCACACCCCCTCTCCATCGACATATTTTACAATCAAGCGAAACACAACAAAAATGCAACAAACACAGCGAAATATGAATGTGAAGGGTACAAAATAAACCCACTTATAATCTGATATATCTGATATACCACTAAGCTTTAGAACTTTGTTGTAAAAATCTCCGTCCGCGTCTGTCCCTGACACCCGCATTTCAGGCTGGCTCTGGAAACACTCCCCACCCACACTGCTTGGTGCCTCGTCTGAAATGCTGTGACTTAGATTACCATAGTAACTAATTAGATTACCATAGTAACTAGTATATCATGCAAAAGCACAGATTCCAACCATTGAAATACTTTGTATAGTTCAAGACTTACGGTCATTTGAAAACATCACTGCACATCATAATGGCAGCTATAGTTACCATCTTAAAGATCTAAAAAACATTTTTGGGAATGTCCGGCGGGCCAGATTGAAAATCTTAACGGGCCGCATGTGGCCCCCGGGCCTTAATTTGCCCAGATCTGCAATAATCTCTTCCATCCATCCATTTTCTACCGCTTATTCCCTTCGGGGTCACTAAATTGGCCCTGGTGTGTGAATGTGAGTGTGAATGTTGTCTGTCTATCTGTGTTGGCCCTGTGATGAGGTGGTGACTTGTCCAGGGTGTACACCGCCTTCCGCCCGATTGTAGCAATAATCTCTTAAAATCACATAAATAGCGTAATTATATTTTCTGTAACTTTATCCTCTAAATATTTATACATTTACAATTACGACTTTTTCTATTTGTTTTCCAACTTTACTCTCTTAACTTTTATCCGACAAAAGAGAAAGCACTAGGTTGCCAAAGCCAAACCACACAGTCCAAGAGTCCCACAGCTGCTTGTCAGCCATTCCCTTTAGTACGTAGTGAGCTAACAAGCTAACAAGCTAGCAGGCACTTGGCAGCCGGATCAAGGTAAGTCCAAGTTCAAAGGGCAGAGTTCACCGCAGTAAGGCAAGCCTCGCACACTCCCGGAGCTGTCCGTATTTACGAGGTGTCATTTTTATGTGAACGCCGGGCAACAACAGGTTTAAGAGGGCCGGGCGTAACCTTCCTGGGGCCCCGGCCGACTGGCAGCCCCAGCTTACATCGCTTTCTTCGGGTCGCAATTAAAGATGCGGGGCCTCTTTCTCTCTTTCTCGCTCTCGCTTGCTGAGTCAGCCCGGCGTCAGTCATCTCCTCCACACTCCCTACCCTCACTGGCTGTGCAGCAGACATGTTGAGCCCAATGCAGCCGTAGACAACAACGACACACAAAAGTACATCAAAATGTCAAACACACAATAGTCTCGGATTTAACAGGAAACCCAAAACTCCTTGGAAAAGCACATGAGCACCACATAGAGGACTGGAGTGGAACTACATACACTCAAAGTAGGGTTGTACGGTATACCGGTATTAGTATAGTACCGCGATACTAATGAATCATATTCAGTACTATACCGCATACTTGCCAACCTTGAGACCTCCAATTTCGGGGGGTGGGTGCGGGGGGCGTGGTTGGGGCGGGGGCGTGGTTAAAAGGGGAGGAGTATATTTACAGCTAGAATTCACCAAGTCAAGTATTTCATATATATATATATATATATCCCCGCGACCCCGGGGAATAAGCGGTAGAAAATGGATGGATGGATGGATATATATATATATATATATATATATATATATATATATATATATATATATATATATATATATATATATATATATATATATATATAAATAAAATAAATACTTGAATTTCAGTGTTCATTTATTTACACATATACACACACATAACACTCATCTACTCATTGTTGAGTTAAGGGTTGAATTGTCCATCCTTGTTCTATTCTCTGTCACTATCTTTCTAACCATGCTGAACACCCTCTCTGATGATGCATTGCTGTGTGGCACGCACAAAAGTGCTTTCATCAAAACTAGATGGCAGTATTGTCCTGTTTAAGAGTGTCACAACATTGCTGTTTACGGCAGACGGACTGCTTTACTGTAGACGTTCTTTATATTGTGGGAAAGCGGACTCAGGTCCACATGGAGCTGGAGGGGGCGTGGCCTCCAGCTCCGCCTGAATTTCGGGAGATTTTCGGGAGAAAATTTGTCCCGGGAGGTTTTCGGGAGAGGCGCTGAATTTCGGGAGTCTCCCGGAAAATCCGGGAGGGTTGGCAAGTATGCTATACCGCTTCTGAAAATTACCGGTCCCCCATCCCTCAGGTTCCCTGTCTTCGTCACGTCGTGTCATTGCTGGTTTACAAACAGAGGAGCATGTTCGGCAGCGCACAATCACAGAGTACTTACGAGCAGACACAGTGTGTAGACAGAAAAGGGAGAACGGACGCATTTTGACTTAAAAACTAACGATAAAAGTGAAGTTATAACACAGAAATCGTTTTGAATCGTGATTCGATTCTGCATCGATTCAAATCGAATCGTGTGGTGCCCAAAAGATTCACAGATGGCGCTAGCTTAGTGTATTTTATTTATCACAGGAGTGCAAATAAGTACATTAGATCAGTGTTTTTCAACCTTTTTTGAGCCGAGGCACGTTTCCTTTAATGGAAAAAATTCCGAGGCACACCACCAGCAGACGATGTTAAGACATGAGAGTCAGTAGCCTATATTGACAATTTGACGGCTTTCTCATCAAATACCTGACGCGATTGTCCGATATTAATTCCTCGCATAATCATAACGGCGCTTGGGACGGTGTGGCTCGGATGGCGAGCGGCCGTGCCAGCAAATTGAGGGTTCCAGGTTCGATGCCAGCTTCCGCCATCCTAATCACGGCCCACCTATCGCCCAGTGGCACCGATACTTGTTTATGAATGTGCAGGACCCTCTTGAAAAAGAGATCCTTAATCTCAATGGGACCTTTCCTGGGTAAATAAACATTTAAAAAAATAATAAAATTAAAATAACCATCACTAATTATTTTATCTCAAATTAGGCCCACAAGGCAATTATCTACCTGCTGCCACCTACTGATGTGGAAGAGTACTACATGGTTACTCTGTTGATCATGAGACCGCACGGACACACGACAACGTCGTTGTAGAATACAATTAGTGGTTTGCAAAAAAATTTTTTTAGAACAATTAGGGGACATTGCAAAACTTCCCACGGCACATCAGTCAATATCTTACGGCACTCTAGTGTGCCGCGGCACATTGGTAGAAAATATTGTCTCAATTTTGTGGAAAATGCAAAAATTACTAAATCAAAATTCACTTAGAACGATTTACTTAGCTTGTGGATGGCTACCAAAAGCGCCTTATTGCAGTGAAACTTGCCAAGGGACATGTAACCAAATATTAACATTGCTGTATGTATACTTTTGACCCAGCAGATTTGTTCACATTTTTAGTAGACCCAATAATAAATTCATAAAAGAACCAAACTTCATGAATGTTTTTTGTGACCAACAAGTATGTGCTCCAATCACTCTATCACAAAAAAATAAGAGTTGTAGAAAGTATTGGAAACTCAAGACAGCCATGACATTATGTTCTTTACAAGTGTATGTAGACTTTTGACCACGACTGTATGTCCATACTTGCCAACCTTGAGACCTTCGAATTCGGGAGATGGGGGGCGGGGGGTGTTGGGGGCGAAGTTGGGGGGGCGGGGTTGAGGTGCAGGCAGCATACCCCTTCCCCTTCAAGCTGTTATTGTAGCATCCCGGAAGAGTTAGTAATGCAAGGGATTCTGGGTATTTGTTCTGTTGTGTTTATGTTGTGTTACGGTGCGGATGTTCTCCCGAAATGTGTTTGTCATTCTTGTTTAATGTGGGTTCACAGTGTGGCGCATATTTGTAACAGTGTTAAAGTTGTTTATACGGCCACCCTCAGTGTGACCTGTATGGCTGTTGACCAAGTATGTCTTGCAGTCACTTACGTGTGTCGGCAGAAGCCGCATATAACATGTGACTGGGCCGGTACACTGTTTGTTTGGAGAAAAAGCGGACGCGACGACAGGTACTAGAGGACGCTGAAGGCAGTGCCATCACGGCACGCCCTCAATATTGTTGTCCGGGTGAAAATCGGGAGAATGGTTTCCCCGGGAGATTTTCGGGAGGGGCACTGAAATTCGTGAGTCTCCCGGAAACATCGGGAGGGTTGGCAAGTATGTGTATGTCTGTCTGCCGAAATAAATACATTCATTCAAAAAAAACAAAAAACACTGCATAAGATGATCGTTTGGCCTTGGTGGAGGTCTGCACTCTAGCGACTCCTCTTTTCCTTCCCCCTCATCCACCACTGCTGGCCCTTTCTCCGCCTCCGTCTCTGCGGCATGGCGAGCTGTGACAGTTGCCGCCATGCCCTGCAACAACAGCGACCATGCAGCACGGTCTCGCTGGGTCTGACCAACACAGACTTGTCACGGCTGCTCAACGTCAAAAGCCCAAACTACCAATTAACTCCTGGGTCCAACCCCCCCCCCCACCTGCCCGAAGGCACAGTGACCTGCACCCCCCCTTCCCTTCCCTCGACTCGCCCCTCCAGTGCCACGGCGACCGCTGGCCTTGGAAATACAGCTCTACCGTGCCCCATGACTCAATGACATACACATGCTCAGAGATATTGTCCCCTCCCTCCCTCCCTCCCTCCCTCGCCACGTCCCCCCGCATCTGCCCGCGTCTGTCCGTCTGTCAGACCCCTGAACTTTGCAGAAGAGGATAAAGTCAATTTGTCTCTGTTTGTTTCCCTCCACAACAGCTCCTCGTATGCTCGGGAGGAGGAGGCGGGGGACGGCTCGAGGGACGCGTTGGCGCTGCGATGGAGAAGCGCCGTCTTAAAGAGACAAATATTAGGTACACCATCTAATGCCGTCATATTCCTGAGCTGTATCAAAAATAAATATCCAATACTGTACATGTAATGCAAACAGTATTTGCACACATCAATCAATCATTATAAAAGGTCATTTATATAGCCCTCAATCACAGGTGCCTCAAATTATTGATCGCTAAAGCCGTTATTTTTTCCATATTTGAAAAGAAAATATTATATTAAGTAGTAAGTAAGTGCATTTTATCGATAAAGCGCTTTTCACAGACAAAATCACAAAGCATCATACAAAATATCGGTGAAGTAAAACCCCTCTATTAAAACAACACGGCAACGTCGTAAAAAGGATACAAAGTGGCTCAAAATTGATAGTTTATAGAATATATTTCACATTTTAGTTTTATTTTGATAAATATTTGATTATTTACTATAGCACTATCATATACGTTTTGACATATTTTATTATAAATTGTAATAAAATGGAAAATAAATAAAGTAACATGAATAATGTATATATATACAAAAATAAATATAATTTTATCCATAACATATTAGGAAGTTACTTTATTTTTCATTGTCACTTTATTATAAACAAATATTATTTCATTAAATGGTTTTGTATTTCATTGATGTAAATTACAATTGTAAAAAAATACAGTAAAAACAGTATAATGCATTGTATTTCTACTATACTGCACTGGAATACCGTATTTTTCGGACTATAAGTCGCAGTTTTTTTCATAGTTTGGCCGGGCTCCAGTGCGACTTACATAAGTTTTTTTCCTTTTTTATTATGCATTTTTGGCAGGTGCGACTTATACTCCGGTGCGACTTATACTCCGAAAAATACGGTACATGTATTTGTTGTGTACTATATTATAAAATATATTTCATCCCTACAAGCCTGTTTAGCAGGTTTATTTTTCATTGTCACTTTAAAAAAAAAAAAATAAAACAATAAAATTATTTCATTATATGGTTTTGTATTTCATTGATGTCAATTACAATCGTAAATGAAATACAGTATAATACATGTTATTTCTACTGTACTGTTCTAGAATACATATATTTGTTATGTACTATATTATAAAATATATTTCGTATTTACTACAAAAAATATCAAAATAAATATATTTTATGGATTTACGTTAGGTCAGGAAAAAAATTAGAGGCTATTTCATCCCTCCGACCCTGTTTCACAGGTTTCCCTGCTCTTCAGGGGATTTATGGATTTATATTTATTTGGAATAAATATAGATATAGATGAAAATATTTTATAAAAATAAATATAAATTAGGATTTTATATTTATTTAGAATTATATGAATATAAATATAAAGAAACATACCAAATAAATATCAATTATTAATTTATATATTTGTTAGACTTCAGACTGGACTATTTTGCAGCAACATGTATGTCACTGGAACTGCTAAAAAAATATATTTCAAAGCACTTATATTTGCATTAATCTTTTTGTATAAACAATTTCTAAATACATATACATTATTAATTTATATTATTTAGGATGAATACAAATATGAACATATAAACACTAAACATAAATGATTAATTTACAATTATTTAGAATTGTTTATAATAGAAATAAATGCAAATGTAAATTCTTTAAAATATACTTTTCGTGTGTAAATATAATTTTTATCAGTCCCAGTGACATACATGTTGCTGCACAATAGTCCAATTTGAAATAATTCAACTGTAATGTTACAGTGATTTTGTAATATTTAGTTAAACCAAACCTTATTCCTACTTTGGAACTTGAGCGAAATATATATTGTTGAAGCATTTCAAGTAAATGCACTAATGTTTCCTTTTTAAATTAACTTTTTAAAAATGAATGTAAAAAAAGATGTTGCATAGCTGCTCGCACAGTTAAAAGGTTTTATCAGACAACCTCCCACAGAAAAACAGCACATGCATGATTTTTGATTCATGCCACGTGAAACAAACATGTTTCTCTCTCTTTCCCTTCATGCATAAATGTTTGTGTTGCCGTCACCTTAACAGTTTATGTGACCACACGTAGCCATGTACACACACACACACACACAGACCCAAACACACACACATTCTTGTATTTCTTATCCTTGAGACCTCTGAAAAATACACCCTTTCTAGATATATAAAGATTTATATTCACAATATTAATAATATATACATACTATGCAAATATAAAAAAGCTTGTTGTGAAAAATGAGTTGGAATTTCACAAGAACAAAGTCACAATTTCACAAGAATTTTGGCAGTATTGTAATAAAAGTCGTAATTTTACTAATTGCAAGTCCAAATTTTACAAGAAAATTTGTGCAATATTGTGATAAAAGTTGGAATTTTACTCAATAACAGTCACATTTTTACAAGAAAAGCTTTAACATTTTGGCAATTTTATGAAAAGAGTCGTAATTTTACTCGACAAAAGTCGCAATTTTATAAGAAAACTTTAAAATGTTGGCAATATTATAATAATAATCGGAAATTTAGTGGCAAAATTATGACAAAAGTCATTTTACTCAAAAAATGTCACCATTTTACAAGAACAACAAAAAAAATTGGCAATATTGTGATACAAGTCAGAATTCTATATGACAAATGTCACCATTTTGCAGTAAAAAGTAATAATTTTACATAAAAAAAGTTATAATTTTACGAGAAAATATTGCAATATTACAGAAACAGAAAGAATATGAGAAATTGTTCCCAATTTTATCAGAAAAAAGTCGACACATTGTGGAAAAAAAGACTGCTCTTGGTTAATTTTTTATGTTTTGAATTTTTCGTTTGTAATTAGTTTTTAATCTTCATTATTTACTTCAAGTTATTACAGTATGTCTCTTTATAAATATTTATTTATTTATTTTTTATAAATTTTTGCCAAAGGGTGCGCATTTCAATTTCTTACACACACTTGTTATTACATATGTTGGCCAGAGGGGGGAGCACTTCAATTTCTTACACACACTTGTTATTTCATATGTTGGCCAGAGGGGGAGCACTTCAAATTCTTACACACACTTGTTATTTCATATGTTGGCCAGAGGGGGAGCACTTCAATTTCTTAGACACACTTGTTATTTCATATGTTGGCCAGAGGGAGTGCACTTCAAATTTTTACACACACTTGTTATTTCATATGTTGACCAGAGGGCGCAATTTTAAAACCGTCACACAGTCAATTTGAAAAATCCCTCCTTTTTGGGACCACCTTCATTTTGATAGATTTCAAATGAGACATTCTCTATTAGATGCAATGGTTTCCCGTATTGGGACCGTGATTTATGTCCTATCTTGTTCACCGGTATGACACACACACACACACACACACACACACACACACACACACACACACACACACACACACACACACACACACACACACACACACACACGCATGAATTGTTGATGGAAGACATTCCTTGCCTCTTTAATATGGAGCCGTAGTTGCCTGAGTGGTGAGTTAAATGTGGTCGTCCACACACTTCCTGTGAAATCATCAGCCTCAGTGGCTTGGAGGGAAAGGCTTGACCTAAAGTATCATGAGCAAAGAGGGCCTGGCGGGGCCTCCTCGCTCCCATAGGGGACGTCGTGTCCATTGAAGATGATGACACACAGCCATGGCCGCAGCACTAACAAAAAAACTAAATAAAATACCCCCGACCCCCGATTTGCCAACCATGCTCCCTCCCAACATCAGAAATCTCTTTCACCTTCTTTTAGGACGAGAGTGAGACTTCCTCTCAGTGAGAAAGTCTTCGCACATCCTGTCTGTTTAGCACAGAATTACAAAGAGCGGCTGTTCCGTGCATTTTTGTTCAAAGCAAGAACCCTACACATTTTTAAAGGGTCTCACGAACGGATAGCAAGGGCCAAGGTCAAAGGTCAGGTGAGTGTGCGCACTTTCTAGGCAAATCTCTAAATCAGGGGTGTCAAACTCATTTTAGATCGGAGGCCACATGGAGAAAAATCTACTCCCAAGTGGGCCGGACTGGTAAAATCACGGCAGGATAACTTAAAAATAAAGACAACTTTAGATTGTTTTCTTTGTGTAAAAATAGAACACGATCATTCTGAAATTGTAGAAATCATAATGTTGTCAATGAAAGGGTAAGCTAAGTCTAATGTCAAATCAGTAGACCACTCAGTTCTCTTCCACTATAAGAATTTCCGATTCATGATCAAGAGCCATATACATATATTTTGATTGATCGAATGCAGCTGAGATAGGCTCCAGCACCCCCCCCCCCCCCCCCCCCCCCCCCCCTCAGCGCTATTGCCTGACCTGCTTTCTATTGGCAAACAAGACTATTTCAGTTGTGCGGACGCTTTCCTTCTTTGTGGGGACATTGTTGATTGTCATGTCATGTACGGATGCGCTTTGTGGACGCCGTCTCTGCTCCACACGCTGTAAGTCTTTGCTGTCGTCCAGCATTCTGTTTTTGTTTACTTTGTAGCCAGTTCAGCTTTACTTTCGTTTTGCATAGCCATCCCTATGCTTCATTGCCTTTTCCTTTCCGTTTTGTTATTTTTTGGTTTAAGCGTTACATACCTTTTTACCTGTACGCCGCCTCCTGCTGTGCTCTGCATATTGGGATCACGACAAACCATCCTCGACGCGTTCCGACTTCTACAAAGCAATGAACTACCCGCTGCCACCTACTGATATGGAGTATTATTACATGGTTACCCTGCCGAGCTCTATACAGCACAGACCACTAGACAACGGCACATTATTTGCAGATTATAATTATTGATTTGCAAATAATATTTTTTGGACTAATTAGGTGAAGTTGCATAATTTTCCCACGGCACACCACACAATGTCGCACAGTGGTTGAAAAACACTGGATTAATTGATTGGTGATTGAGTTGATACGCTGTAACAAAATGAAAACAAAAGCTAAGTCTGAGGGTCAAATCTGTCGAGCACCATGTATTTTTCTGAAAACAAACATTGGTAACACTTTAGTATGGGAAACATATTCACCATTAATTAGTTGCTTATTAACCTGCAAATCGGTAGGTCGTGAGTTCAAACCCCGGCCGAGTCATATCAAAGACTATATCAAAATGGGACCCATTACCTCCCTGCTTGGCACTCAGCATCAAGGGATTGGGGGTTAAATCACCAAAAATGATTCCCGGGCGTGGCCACCGCTGCTGCTAACTGCTCCCCTCCCCTCCCAGGGGGTGATCAAGGGTGATGGGTCGAATGCAGAGAATAATTTCGCCACACCTAGTGTGTGTGTGACAATCATTGGTAATTTAACTTAACTTATTCTGCATGGCCTTATTATACAACCAGTAAGCCATTAACTAAGAGTCTTCCCTCAATAATCTCAGAATTATTGCTTATTAGTAACCAACCAGTGGCCTAGTGGTTAGAGTGTCCGCCCTGAGATCGGTAGGTTGTGAGTTCAAACCCCGGCCGAGTCATACCAAAGACTATAAAAAAATGGGACCCATTACCTCCCTGCTTGGCACTCAGCATCAAGGGTTGGAATTGGGGGTTAAATCACCAAAAATTATTCCCGGGCGCGGCTACCGCTGCTGCCCACTGCTCCCAGGGGGTGAACAAGGGGATGGGTCAAATGCAGAAGACAAATTTCACCACACGTAGTGTGTGTGTGACAATCATTGGTACTTTAACTTTAACTTTAACCATACTTGCCAACCTTGAGACCTCCGATTTCGGTAGGTGGGGGGTGGGGGCGTGGTCGGGGGTGGGGCGGGGCGTAGTTGGGGGCGTAGTTAAGAGGGGAGGAGTATATTGACAGCTAGAATTCACCAAGTCAAGTATTTCATACATATTATATATATATATATATATATATATATATATATATACCGTATTTTCCGCACCATAAGGCGCCCTGGGTTAAAAGCCGCGCCTTCAATGAACGGCATATTTCAAAACTTGGTCCACCTATAAGCCGCCCGGTGTTGTAAGCCGCATCTAACTGCGCTAAAGGAATGTCAAAAAAACAGTCAGGTCAGTCAAACTTTAATAATATATTAAAAACCAGCGTTCTAACAACTCTGTTCACTCCCAAAATGTACGCAAATGTGCAATCACAAACATACGTATATCAACATGGACAGAGCTGCGTGAAAAAAGCCACCCGGCCTCTTCGCGTAAACTTAAACTTACCTTAACCACTCGCTCATCTTTTCTTCATCCATCCCTTCGAGTTAGCTTTTATGATGACGCCCCGGCTGGAAAGGTCTCTTTTGGCAAGGTCTTCCTTTTGAATATCACCATGGGTGGAAGTTTCTGGCCATTAGCATGGCAAGCTAGAACCACAGTGAAGGATGACTTCTCATTCCCTGTGGTGCGAATATTCACCGTACGTGCTCCCGTTGTATCCACAGTGCGGTTCACAGGAATATCAGTTGCTGTGAAATAGTAATCCGTGTGCGGATGGAGAGATTGCGTCTTTTCATGAACCGGATCCCTGACGCTTAGTAGGAGCCATTTTGTGGTCTTTACAGATGTAAACACACAAAGGAAATGAAACGTACGGTATATCCGCGCGCTTTTTCTTCTTCTACGCGGGCGGGTGGTTGCTTACAGTAGAAGAAGAAGCGCTTCCTGTTCTATGGGGGCGGGTGCTTACCTTGGCGGTTGCTTGCGTAGAAGAAGAAGCGCTTCCTGTTCTACCGGGAAAAAAGATGGCGGCTGTTTACCGAAGTTGCGAGATCGAAACTTTATGAAAATTAATCGTAATATTAATCCATATATAAAGCGCACCTGGTTAAAAGCCGCACTGTCAGCTTTTGAGTAAATTTGTGGTTTTTAGGTGCGGCTAATAGTGCGGAAAATACGGTATATACATATATATATATATATATATGTATATATATATATATATATATATATATATATATATATATATATATATATATATATCTACATCCTGAAAATATGCAAACAAAAAACTGTGTTTAGATAATTGATACTTCAAACTTGCATGAATAAATATTAAGGAATATAACATAACTTGGCTTCTGAGAGTTTCAAAATGTAATGAATAAAATGCTAAAGTTGTTGATAAACAAGCAATTATTTTAATAATTAAATATGGTCATTTTAAATGAATTATTATGATAATTTAAAATCAATTATTTCAAATATGTTTATTTTAATGTATAATTCTATGGCTGGATGTAATAAGGAGTTAAGGAGTCACGAAAAAATACAAATAAAAATACAATTCATTTTGATGTTTTTAGCAATATATAGTAAAAATGTATTTAGTTTTTATTTTTTTTAATTAATAAATATATTTATTTTTAGGTAAAATAAACATAATAATACAATTGATCTCCAGTCTGGATGATTTAGTTCTTGTCACCCTGTTGTCCTCCCGTCATGAAAAAAGGCTGTCCTCACTCAGGGCCGCATGGAGCTGGAGGGGGCGTGTCTTCCATCTCCGGCTGAAAATCGGAAGATTTTCGGGAGAATATTTGTCCCGGGAGTTTTTCGGGAGAGGTGCTGAATTTCAGGAGTCTCCCGGAAAATTCGGGAGGGTTGGCAAGTATGACTTTAACCCTAACCCTAACTCTAACCTTAACCCTTATATGTTCCCCTAGTGTCCAAATAACTCTAAATTAAGTCTTTGTTACATAGAATAAGTTCCCCATAATAAAGTGTTACCCAAACATTATATAAATCATTTACCTACCTCAACACAAGATCCCTATTGGTTTTGATTGAATTGATACTCCAAAAAAAAAAAGGTCAAAACCTTCTTTAGCTAAATTCTCATTCTTCATTTGATGAAATACGGGTGCTTTTTTTAATTTATTTTTTTACCCTGCGGGGCAAGAACCCTATTCATTTTGATGGATGGATGACAGAGAGAGGAAGCTAAGGGGTCAGAGCGCCACTCGGTAAGAAACACATTTCCCCTGGCGGCTAAACTTGCAGAAATCGCGCCGCCACAACAAAGCAAGAACCGTGTTGATTTTGAACGCCGTCCAAACCGTATTAAAGCCCCCCTGAAGTGAACTTGCTCATTTCCCCTAAAAAAAAAATCCAAGCGTGCTGGTGACAAAGTGCAGGATCGACCTGGTCATTACCGGCCCGACGTGGTTTTGAAGCTTGTTTTGATTTGACTTTTGGTCCGTAATGGGAGTAAAAAAGGCGGCTCTGATTATTTATGGGCTGTCAGGCACGATGGGCGGGGCTACACTGTACAGCTTCCTGTGACACGTAACTCACTCGAGGTGAAAACCCAGGCACACGTTGGGGTCGGATCACGAGAAGATAATCCGCAGGCCTGCTTCGCATTCCCAAAGGGAGGCCTCCGTTTCGGGCCGCGCCATCATTCCCGATGACGACGCGTTTTATCAGAGGCGGAGACCTCAGCTGACGGCGCAACAATGCGATCCAGATTGCTCCCCTTCCATGTGCCGACACGCGATATCACCATCGTACGTACGTGTCACAAATCACCTCCGGCCATCTCCGGGACGGTCATAGGGCGTCTTCTCTCGGCGCCGCCAGACCCTCGAGTGGTTTGTTACAGGTCGGGAGAGCGAGGGGGGGGGGGAATAAAGCCACGGCCTAAAAAGGGAAACAGGAAGTTGGACACAATAGAGGGGACCTTTGATCCACGACGAGGGGGACGACTTCCCCTCTGGGTGCAAACTGTTAATGTGAAAGTGACTCTGCCCATGGCACATTTGTCAGGGCGAATAATGGGCCTAAAATTAGCAGACAATGGCGGGCAGACGGGCGACACTCGCAGCCGGCCATGCGCAGGAAGATAGCGGGGGAGGGGTGGAGGATAATTGTGTTAGCGCCGCTGATTCGCTGAGGAAGACGGTGTGTGTCGTGTACTGGACACGGAGGTAATGTGATGACTGCATACTGTCCGTACAATCTCATTACCAATAGTTCAACATCTTCATGGCTCACATTAGTGTGAAAAAGACTGTTATTTTAGCATGTTCACATCAGTGATAGTCCATTATTAGGCACAGTACTGTTAAGGTTGTGTTAGTTCCTGTTAGGGTTGTACGGTATATCGGTATTAGTATAGTACCGCGATACTAATGAATCATATTCGGTACTATACTGCCTCTAAAATGTACAGGTTCCACCTCCCGCCCCGTTGTCGTCTCGTCGTGTCATTACTGGTTTACGAGCAGAAGAGCATGTTCGGCAGTGCACTATCACAGAGTACTTACAAGCAGACACGGTGTGTAGACAGAAAAGGGAGAACGGACGCATTTTGGCTTAAAAACTAACGATAAAGGTGAAGTTATAACACTGAAACACCCTAAGGAAGAGGTGCTAAAGTCCATCCGCAGTCTGCAGTGTTTTGGCTACTTCTAAATCACTAATCATTACCTCGATGGCGACAAATAAAGTAAGTTTCTTACAAGTATCATCCCTGCAGGACGTGGAATAGCTAAACATGCTTCACTACACACCGTAGCTCACCGGCGTCGCAATGTAAACAAACGCCATGGGTGGATCGACACCTGACATCCACTGTAATGATACCAAATACAGGAGCGTATCTAGTCGATACTACTATGATTACATCAATATTTTTTAGCATCACAAAATCTTCTTTGGTTTTTTTTTTAAAATGTATATTATGTGTCCCTGGACACATGAGGACTTTGAATATGACCAATGTATGATCCTGTAACGACTTGGTATCGGATTGATACCCAAATTTGTGGTATCATCCAAAACTAATGTAAAGTGTCCAAACAACAGAAGAATAAGTGATTATTACATTTTAACAGAAGTGTAGATAGAACATGTTAAAAGAGAAAGTAAGCAGATATTAACAGTAAATGAACTTGTCTACCACTTGTCCTTAATAATTTTGACAAAATAATAGAATGATAAATGACAAAATATGTTACTGCATACATCAGTAGCTAAATTAGGAACCTTTTCTTTGTTTACTTACTACTAAAAGAAAAATTGTCTAGTATGTTCACTATTTTATTTAAAGACAAACTGGCTATAATAAACATATGTTTAATGTACCGTAATATTTTTTATTAATAATTAATTTTCTACCACTTGTCCTTAATAATTTTGACAAAATAATAGAATGATAAATGACACAATATGTTACTGCATACATCAGTAGCTAAATTAGGAACCTTTTCTTTGTTTACTTACTACTAAAAGACAAATTGTCTAGTATGTTCACTATTTTATTTAAGTACAAACTTGCAATAATAAACATATGTTTAATGTACCATACTATTTTTTGTTAAAATAAAGCCAATAATGCAATTTTTTTGTGGTACTCTTTATTTAGAAAAGTATCTATTTGGAAATACTTTTTGGTACTGGTACCAAAATATTGGTATCGGGACAACACTAGTTCTTGTCCTGTGCTTTTATTTTGGTGGCTTTTCCGGTTTTGTTGGTGTTTTAACGTGGCTGCTTCACTTCTGTCCCAGAGCATTTCCCCTCACCTGTATTCTGTTTGCAATTAAGACTATTTAAGTTGATCCTTTTTCTACCTTGGTTGTCCGGACACTGTTATCTATTTTCTATTCTCTGGTGACCATAGACAATCCTTTTGGATGCGAAGCGCAAGTACACTCGTACTGTGTGGACGCTGTCAGCTCTACATTTCCTGTAAGTGTTTTGCATTTTGTTTTGTTTTGGTCATAGCTTGTCTGGTCAGAGCACTTCCCTGTTGCTCTCGCTTTTTTGTTTGTTTTATTAATAAATTCCCCATTTTTTACCTTACGCTCCAACCTCGTTCAACCGCATCCTTAAAATCACAACAACCTCCGGCTCTCACATAATCTTTGTAGATTATGCTACATATGTAAAAAAAAACACATGTTAGTACATCAGTACATCCTGTAATTGTATTTTTTTTTTTTTTTTTTTTTTTTTTTTTATCTTGATAGATTGAAAATTAACATCAATGAGTTGACTGATGAACATTATCACATCATTTATTCAGAAAGTATAAATAACGACAAATAAAGGTAGAATACTATTAACCGCAACATGTAAGTGTAAAAAAAACCCAACAACATTATGATTTGTACATTTTCAGAATGTGCTTGTTCTATTTTTAAAGAAAAAAACCAATGTAAAGTTGTCTTTATTTTTAAGTTATCGTGCTGTGATTTTTACCGGTCCGGCCCACTTGGGAGTAGATTTTTCTCCATCTGGCCCCCAATCTAAAATGAGTTTGACACCGCTGGTTTAGCTGATTGGAGAGCTAGCTTCTGCAGCTAGTGGGTCCATGACGATGACTTCTGTTTTGTTCGATCAGCCGTTTTACTGCCGTGTTACAGGCACCGCTTGGAAACAATTAAGGTATGTAAATAAACATTTACAAAATCTTTCATTACCAGTGCTTATCAGCAGCTTATAGTACGGTGCGGCTAAAATATGCAAAAATATTTATTTCTTCTAAAATTTGGTGGTTGCGGCTTAAATATCGGTGCGCTTTATAGTTCGGAAAATACGGTATTCGACTGATTATTTCGATACCCATTGGTTACTTTGGGAGATTTACAGAAAAATGTGTGTTTGACCTTTCTACTGTATACAGTGTGCCTTTGCATATACAGTAGTATACACAGGGAGGGGTGGAGAGAATAGTCCGCCCCAGCTGCGTTGGGCTATCTAATAAACACGTAAACACTGGGCGTCCTCGAGCTCATTAGGTGATTGCAGAGGCTGCTTGCTCCTCCATAAATCAGAGTCCAGGTTATCAAGGCCTCTGATCTTAACTGTAGCGGGCGCCCAGCTGTCTACAGCCACACGGGCCGGGAAACAGCAGGCTCGGAGGAATCCAATTCCCACTTCTCACTTTGCATATAAAAAAGGGGAGATATTCTCGTAAGCCGCTCGCGTACACATGCGGAGCCGCCATGAAAGACGATAAAAGCCGACGTTTCACCCCATTGGCCTCTTTTAATGGCAGACGCTGTATAAAGTGTCTATTTCGTCTGTGTCAGGTGAGGTATTTTTGCAAGATCGGCGTGACTGCGAGCTTCCGGTACATGTGTAACATTTAGTTACTGGTGTAAAATACAAAAAAAAAAAAAAGAAAAAGGAAAAAACGTCTTAATCGTGAGAAAAAAGAGGCAGAGCGAGCCGGAGCCAAAGATGAAAAAGTCTGGAGAATTAAAAACGGCTGTGTCAGTTTGACTTCAACCCCCTCTCTCCTCGTAGCACCATAAAGGTTACTACATGCCAGGTTCAAGCACAGTATCACTCGCTTCCTAATGTAAAACACACTCCGTGCGAGCCTGCCCACTAAATGTTACACCGCCGACTTTCCATGCTCAAACACTTTTTTTTTTCTTTTTTCAGCCCTCCGAGTTTGTGACGTCTGAGCTCCCTAGGCATGGCACTGATTATTTCCTGCTGCGTAACAAGGTCAACTGGACACAATAGTAACAGATAAAAAGCTCCGCGCTAATGATGCCTTAATAGATTTCAATGCTTTAAAGCAAATGAATGGAGACACACGGTGGTAGACAATCACAATGGATCCCATGGGCTTTCTTTTTCATATTGTATAGATAATGTATGTATGAAACCTATATCAGAATTATTAGGGTCTCATGAATATATTTTCATGTTTATTGCTAAAAATAGATAGGTTTTACAAAATTTTAATTATGTATGGCTGAATATATTGTATTTAAGGAGCAATATACAAGTATTTTCATTTTATTATTGTACATACTGAGCACCACAATATTATTTTTTCAACAGTTTATTGTGTAATGAGTTTTTTGCATTTTTTTTAATCATCGCAAAAAAATTGTCATATTGTTTTTCAGACTTGGTTAAACTCCTTATTGTAGTATATTAGCTCAAAACATATTTGACAGGTATTTAACGAGAACAGAATATTAAAAAAAATAGAATGGGAAAACATTCTATTCTATTTTTATATTTATTTTATTCTGTTGATATATTCCTATTAACATATTTTATTCATAACCTACTTTATTTAAATCCTATTCTATTTACAAAATGTTGTTCCATATCATATATCACGTGTGCTGTTATGACAGTAAAGTTCCTTGAATTAATATTATTTACATGTATTTGTACATTTGTTATAATTTTTTAAAATCAATTTTATGATTTATTTGTTTGTTTGTTTATTTATATTATAAAACCATATTTTCCTTTATTGAATACTAGTTTGACTTTATTACCTTTATTATAATGTATTTATTAAATAAAATGTTTTTATTTTTTTTAATTTTAATTAATAATATTATATAATTGTTGTAGTGAATTTTTATTTTTTTTTAACTTGAATTAATTCTAGATGTACTTTCTTATTTCACTCAATATTTCTTAGTAACTATTTTATTAATTTTAATACCAATATTTCTCATTATTGTATATTAATTAATATGTGCATTTTAACAATCGTATATATATATATCTATATATATATATATATGTATGTATATAAATATGTACATATATATATATATATACTGTATATATGTATGTGTGTATATGTACGTACTGTATGTATATATGTATGTGTGAGTATATATATATATATATATATAAATATATGTATGTATATATAAATATATATATATGTATGTATATGTATATGTATATATATGTATGTATGTGTGTGTATATATATATATATATATATATATATATATACCCACACACAAAATGTGTTCATATAGAATAGAAGATGCTTACAGGCTATGTTCTGAATAAGAGACAAGAGAGGCAGGTGGAACGTAGACGTGTTAAGGCTTCAGGAGAGTGATGGATTTCAATCTCCTTTGAGATTAAAATCTTTTTCAAGCGACTTTTTTTGGGGGGGGGGGTCTGAAAGCCTCCCTTGATGGACTTTTTAAAAAAAATGGAGGCTCGGGTTTCTGGGTGAGAGGTGCTGAAGGAACCTTCATCTTAATGGCGCCCATGAGACTTTGCCAAGTAGGAGAACAGGTGGAATACTCACATCGGTAGAAGCGGAACTTAGGGCGAGCAGTTTGGAGGTTGGAGGCATCTGCAACTCTCAGTAGAACCATTACAGACTTCATCTGCAATAAAAAAACAAAGTTATTACAACTTTAAAAAGGTTATCTGTGGTGATATTCTTTCTAATATTTGGCTATAGACGACCAATACTAGACATACCTACTATTTTCACTACAGGAAATAAATTGAGAATTTTTTTTAAAAATAACAGAAAATTAATCTGTACCTTAATCAGAGTACCTTTTTTTACTAACTACTGTGGTTTGAGTAACATTTGAATAACAACGAGCAAGAGAAAACAGTTTACTATAACACAGCAATAAAGCAAAGCAAGCTTTATTTACACAGCACATTAAAACAAATAAGAAAATAAAAACAATAAAAAGTGAATATTACATTAAACAGTAATAAAATAATAGCATATTCCAGCATATAAAAAAGCAAAAATACACTACTGTACTGTATGTCTTTGAAGCCTATTTATTTAAGCATCTATTGTTTGTAACTGACATTTAACTGCAATATCGACTAAAACGTTACGGATATTTTTGCATTTAGAAATCATGCTTTTAATATCAGAGAGATAATATTTTTGAGCTGCTGAACAGTTATGAATCTGCTTCACTCATGACCAAAAATAAGCACCATGGTTGAATTTGGATGTATACTCTATATATCCCTTTTCAGGCTCGAAGGGTAAAAATATCAATCAATCAATCAATCAATGTTTGTTTGTATAGCCCAAAATCACAAATGCCTCAAAGGGCTGCACAAGCCACAACAACATCCTCGGTTCAGATCCCACATCAGGGCAAGGAAAAACTCAACCCAGTGGGATGACAATGAGAAACCTTGGAGAGGACCGTAGAAGTGGGCGAACCCCCCCCCCCCCCCCCCCATTTAAATACCGTCTTATACTTGGTTCAATATGGTAATAACATTGCTCATATAAAACTGACCTAGTTATCATTAAACAGCTTGTACCCTTCAGTGGTCGGCATGAGTCAGTCACCATTTATTTATTTTTAATAATAAAAAGTGACGGTTTCAAAGCCGTTTTCCTTAACACGCCGGCGAGCTAACATGACGAGAAGAATAGGAGCACAGGCATGTTATGTTTGAATTAACGCTAAAATAAAGTTACAGTTAATTACCGGTAATTCAAATGCAACAACTCCAAAACAGTGCCATTGACAAATTGTGAGGAAGTTTCCATGTTATGTTGAGATTGCTACTGCCTACTTTTATTAAGTTTTTATTTTTATTTTGTAATCTTACTATATTTTTAGATGTGAAAAAAAACCATTTGATACAATACATTACAATATACATATATATACAATATATAAACACTATCATCTCACCACTTATGACACACACTGAAATGTTTCTAATCATATTTGAAAAACAGAGCACCATGTCCTTCCAATTAGACAGCTCAGTAGGTGTACCCCAAGGATCAATCTTGGGCCCCCTGCTGTTCAGTGTATATATTAATGATCTTCCTGACATGTGTTCAGAGGTTAGCACCCAAATGTACGCAGATGAGTCAAGGATTTAAGGAATTTTATTGTCATACCAGCACACATTAGACCGGGGGTCAGCAACCCGCGGCTCTCTAGTGCCGCCTTAGTGGCGCCCTGGAGCATTTTCAAAAAAGGATTGAAAATGGTATGTTTTTTGTTTGAGGACAAACATGACACAAACCTTCCCAATTGTTAGAAAGCCCACTGTTTAATATGTTTGTGTGTATGCTTCACTGATGAGAGTATTTGGTGAACATCGTTTTGCCCTATTAATTTTGGCAGTTCTTGAAGTCACCATAGTGTGGACTGTGACACAACAGTTTGTTTACATGTAAAATCTTCCACTCCTTCTTTGTCTCATTTTGTCCACCAAACTTTTTATACTGTGTGTGAGTGCACAAAGGTGAGCTTTGTTGATGTTATTGACTTGTTGGAGTGCTAATCAGGCATATTTGGTCACTGCATGACTGCAAGCTAATAAATGCTAACATGCTATTTAGGCTAGCTGTATGTACATACTGCATCATTATGCCTCATTTGTAGGTATATTTGAGCTCATTTAATAGCCTTTACTTTTATCCTCTGTATTTAATTTAGTTGTGCATGTCTCATGACACATTATCTGTATGTAATATGGGCTGCATTTCAGATAGTTGTTGGTGTGCCATGTTGTTCCAGACCACAGCAAACGTTACCTAGCTTGCCAAAGATTGTAATACATCTATCAAAAGAAGACAGCCTGCCGTTTCCTTTAACTTGGACACACACATCTATACCTTTGGCCATTCAAAGCCAGTCATTTCCAGGAGTTATCTCACCTTCTGAGTAGCCTCTGATTTACTAATGGTTTCTAATGTTGTAAAAATGTGTGGAATAAATATTACATTTCAACATTTATGTCAACGAAGATTTTCTTCAGCCTGCGAGACATAGTCATTTTGATAGTAGGCTAGTATAGCTAATATAGACACTTACATCATGTGTTGCCTTCATTATAAGACTTATATATGGCTTTTCATTTTTTGCGGCTCCAGACGGATTAGTTTTTTGTATTTTTGGTCCAATACGGCTCTTTCAACATTGTGGGTTGCCGACCCCTGCCTTAGACAAACGAGCACCTGGTCTGTGCAACATTTCTGTTATGTAACTAAGAAGTGTATTTTTTTTATTTTTTTTAATCAATTATTTATTTATTTACTTGCTTTTTTTTTTTTTTAACAAAGAACATTTTCATTTTTTGGTCACTTGAGTCGCAGGTTTAGCAACAGTATATTTTTTTAAGAACACATTCGGTTATTTGGCGTTATCTATTTCCAAAACATACGCTCCACTTTTCTCATGTTCTATTATAATGTTTAAAAATGACCGTTTAGCTGAAAATGATTTTTTCTCTTCTTTTCAATAAAGACATTTATTACAGTATACAGCGAAACTGTAATATTTTGTATGGTTATTATACTGGCCCATGCCTAGTGGTGTCAATCATCACTATAAACACAACAAACAGGCTTCGTACACCTTTTCCATGGCCAAATTCAAGCACTTTTTAAGGACTTTCAACATCAACTTTCCAGTTTTTCCCAGTACCCTTCAAAAGGCGAAAACCAGTGTGAATCAATCCATAGCCTTGTTGTTTGAGGTCACCGAATGCTGTCTGTAGGAAAAATACGGAAAATCTGCTAAAACCTAAGCCTAGCACTGAACCAGCGGTTCTCATTAACTGAATGGGGCATAGAAAATGAAGCAGTGTGACTATTCAATGTCATTGGTGTTTGCAAACGTTGTTTACTTGTTTGTTTGTATCATCATCATTCATGTATACATCATTCTTTATGAGAAATAACATTAATTATTATTGTTTACTTGTTTGTTTGTATCATAATTCATGCATACGTCATGTTCATTAAAATGACATGATGGATCGATGCACCACTGTCCTCTTGGGGGCGTAACAGAGCCGTATATACATGACAACAACCTAATGTAAGGGCTCGTGCAAAGCCAACAGATCAAGCGTGTAGCTTTCATTTTTAAGGAAACATATTAGATTTGTGGACAGAATATCTACGCTCAGTCAAGGCGTTGAGGGGATCTGGTTTGGTGGCTGCAGGATTAGGTCTCTGCTATTTGCAGATGATGTGGTCCTGATGGCTTCATCCGGCCAGGATCTTCAGCTCTCGCTGGATCGGTTCGCAGCCGAGTGTGAAGCGACGGGGGTGAGAATCAGCACCTCCAAGTCCGAGTCCATGGTTCTCGCCCGGAAAAGGGTGGAGTGCCATCTCCGGGTTGGGGAGGAGATCTTGCCCCAAGTGGAGGAGCTCAAGTACCTCGGAGTCTTGTTCACGAGTGAGGGAAGAGTGGATCGTGAGATCGACAGGCGGATCGGTGCGGCGTCTTCAGTAATGCGGACGCTGTATCGATCCGTTGTGGTGAAGAAGGAGCTGAGCCGGAAGGCAAAGCTCTCAATTTACCGGTCGATCTACGTTCCCATCCTCACCTATGTTCATGAGCTTTGGGTTATGACCGAAAGGACAAGATCACGGGTACAAGCGGCCGAAATGAGTTTCCTCCGCCGGGTGGCGGGGCTCTCCCTTAGAGATAGGGTGAGAAGCTCTGCCATCCGGGGGGAGCTCAAAGTAAAGCCGCTGCTCCTCCACATCGAGAGGAGCCAGATGAGGTGGTTCGGGCATCTGGTCAGGATGCCACCCGATCGCCTCCCTAGGGAGGTGTTTAGGGCACGTCCGACCAGTAGGAGGCCGCGGGGAAGACCCAGGACACGTTGGGAAGACTATCTCTCCCGGCTGGCCTGGGAACGCCTCGGGATCCCACAGGAAGAGCTGGACGAAGTGGCTGGGGAGAGGGAAGTCTGGGCTTCCCTGCTTAGGCTGCTGCCCCCGCGACCCGACCTCGAATAAGCGGAAGAAGATAGATGGATGGGCATATTAGATTTTTTTCCCATTTTATAATTAGCCTATTGAGTCCGACTGCCGAGAAATATGATGGACATTTCCAAGCGTTTCCAAGCACTTCACCCAACATTCAAGCATTTTCAAACCTTGAAAACACAACATTATGCATTAAAATCCAAGGTTTTTAAGCACCCGTACGAACCCTGAACAAAGCGGGGGGAAAAAATAAACGCACTTAAGTCTTACAAGATTTCATTACATCCCCGTAGGGAGGCATATTCGTTCCCGAAAATTCTACCATTTTTCGGCTTCTGATGTTCCGATGTGAGGTGAGTGTTGTACTTGAAGTGTTGTAAACCAGGAGCCAAAATGGCTGCCTGTGACATGAAGAGCTATTGACAGGCCGGGCAGGTTGCAGCTACTCCTCACGTCTAATCAGCTTTTCCTTTAATCAAGTGTGTAAGGGACACTATCTCCACAACTACTGATGAACAGCACTATTGAGTTACTTCCCACTTCACACACACACACACACACACACACACACACACACACACACACACACACACACACACACACACGCACACACACACTGTAGCCGAGCTCATCACCCAACACCGAAAGCACAGCGCTCCTTTCCTACAGACACCAACAGAGTGTGTTGGCGTGCCAGGCAACATGTAATGTGTGTAATTTGATGGGAGGCTGCAAAACAAGGAAGCGGGGAATATCCTGGCCACATCTTTAACCTATTGAGGCGGGAATGATGTCATGATTAGAAGAGGAAATTGGGATCCCTCCAAAACCTAAACACCCCAAGGCTGCCGAGCCAGCCAGCCATCCAGACGTCTGCTGCAGGGATGGCGAGTGGAGAGGAAAAGTGTGGGAGAGAGGATATATATTTAGTAGGGGTATATTACATGTATTTATAATCATATTTTCACGTTAAGTGAGGACATGCAGGAAATGTAGTCACATATCTACACGCCAACAAATGCAGCGCAACCCAGCCTTTGGCTATAGCAGTAGTGCCAAGGAGGTGCCAGAGCTTGAAAACCATCTTTTGCGGTTAAAGTCTCCTGCATGTTATATTTTTCTAATTCATGTGATTGCTCTTTACACCAATTAGTAATGATAACTACCACCTTGCATATTTGTGCTACAGTTCTAACAGTTCATTTTAACAGCAGAGATTCAGGACTTGATTTTAAGATGTGTCGCAAATTATTGTTTCTTCTTTGTTTTATAAAAAACCCCGCAAAAAAACAATTATAAAGCATTTCAAAATAAAACCAAACATTGTGATCTTTAAGCATCATATTATTTCAGTATTCAACATATATCAGTCTCTCTCTCTCTCTCTATACATATATACACACATACATACATACATATACATATATATCATACATACACATATGTACAAAACCAGTGAAGTTGGCCCGTTGTGTAATTCGTAAACGCCACACACTTTCAATGGGAGACAGGTCTGGACTACAGGCAGGCCAGTCTAGTACCCGCACTTGTTTACTATGAAGCCACGCTGTTGTAACACGTGGCTCGGCATTGTCTTGCTGAAATAAGCAGGGGCGTCCACGATAACGTTGCTTGGATGGCAACATATGTCGCTCCAAAACCTGTATGTACCTTTCAGCATTAATGGTGCTTTCACAGATGTGTAAGTTACCCATGCCTTGGGCATTAATACACCCCCATACCATCACAGATGCTGGCTTTTGAACTTTGCGCCTAGAACAATCCGGATGGTTCTTCTCCTCTTTGGTCCGGAGGACACGACATCCACAGTTTCCAAAAACAAATTGAAATGTGGACTCGTCAGAACACTTTTCCTCTTTGCATCAGTCCATCTTAGATGAGCTCGGGCCCAGCAAAGCCGGCAGCGTTTCTGGGTGTTGTTGATAAATGGCTTTCGCTTTGCATAGTACAGTTTTAACTTGCACTTACAGATGTAGCGACAAACTGTAGTTACTGACAGTGGTTTTCTGAAGTGTTCCTGAGCCCATGTGGTGATATCCTTTACACACTGATTTCGGTTTTTGATGCAGTACCGCCTGAGGGATCGAAGGTCCGTAATATCATCGCTTACGTGCAGTGATTTCTCCAGATTCTCTGAACATTTTGATGATATTACGTACCGTAGATGGTGAAATCCCTAAATTCCTTGCAATAGTTCATTGAGAAATGTTGTTCTTAAACTGTTCAACAATTTGCTCACGCATTTGTTGACAAAGTGGTGACCCTCGCCCCATCCGTGTTTGTGAATGACTAAGCATTTCATGGAAGCTGCTTTTATACCCAATCATGGCACACACCTGTTCCCAATTAGCCTGTTCACCTGTGGGATGTTCCAAATGGAGTGTTTGATGAGCATTCCGCAACTTTCTCAGTCTTTTTTGCCACTCGTGCCAGCTTTCTTCAAACACGTTGCAGGCATCAAATTCCAAATGAGCTAATATTTGCAAAACTTAACAAAGTTTTCCAGTTCGAACGTTAAGTATCTTGCCTTTGCAGTCTATTCAATTGAATATAGGTTGAAAAGGATTTGCAAATTATTGTATTCTGTTTTTGTTTACGATTTACACAACGTGCCAATTTCACTGGTTTTGAGTTTTGTACTTACACATATATAGTAGGGCTGTCAACGATTAATTAAAAAAAAAAAAAAGTGTTATCATAAATTGATGAACAACTAAGGTTTTTTTTTTTTTTGGTATTGCAACAACAAACGTTCTTATTATCAGCACATGACACGTTTAAAAAAAGCATCTTAAAGTAAATACGTACATCACGTGAGGATGGCGCCGTGAGCTTGAATGCTACATCGACAGAGGGCAACAAACAACACGGTTAGAATTTACCTGCGTCAGTGTTGTCAACAAAAGTACCGCAGATATGTTCAATAATGCTTTTGCCAAATGGACAGCCAGCGGTGAGCAGTGAGGACCAAGTGCTGCAAAGAAGATGTCATGCGTGTCACCACAGCTGATCCCTCGTACAATTCCAACAAGGATAAACAAACGGCTGCACAAAACAAGAGCAACATGTTGCAACTTCTGGCTAATGCTGAATTTTTTTTTTGCTTACTGGAGACCATTGGACATCTGTAAGTTGTCACATTGAGCTGGGGTTGCCTTGTACCAAAATAGGAGATCAGCACTGTCATCTGAAAAAGGTAAACAAGTGTCTTTGTTTAAGCACCTGGTTAAAAGAAGAGTAAATGGTGTGCAATGTTTAGTTGTTTATTTGTGTGTTTACTACATTATACTTTCAAGATGTGCACTTCAATCTTATTTTACTGTCACCAAGTTTTGACCAAATCAATGACTTTCAGTAAGCAAAACAATAACAATGTTCCTCGATGATATTCTGACAACACAATTGCATTTGTGTCCAAATATTGAGGTATTTTCTTAAGCACATTTGAACTATGTGAGCAAGTAATAACCTGTGATTAATCATGATTAATCACAATGATCGTGATTAATCATGATTAATCACAATTCAGGACTGTAATCAATCTGATTAAAAAATAATCTCTTGATATATATATATATATATATATATATATATATATATATATATATATATATATATATATATATATTAGGGCTGCAACTAACGATTAAATTGATAATCGATTAATCTGTTGATTATTACTTTGATTAATCGATTAATAATCGGATAAAAGAGACAAACTACATTTCTATCCTTTCCAGTATTTTATTGAAAAAAAAACAGCATACTGGCACCATACTTATTTTGATTATTGTTTCTCAGCTGTTTGTACATGTTGCAGTTTATAAATAAAGGTTTATTTAAAAAAAATTGCCTCTGCGCATGCGCATAGCATAGCTCAAACAAATCGATGACTAAATTAATCGCCAACTATTTTTATAATCGATTTTAATCGATTAGTTGTTGCAGCCCTAATATATATATATATATATATATATATATATATATATATATATATATATATATATATATATATATATATATATATATACGCTGTAACACGTGGCTTGGCATTGTCTTGCTGAAATAAGCAGGGGCGTCCATAATATTGTTGCTTGGATGGCAACATATGTTGCTCCAAAACCTGTATGTACCTTTCAGCATTATTGGTAAGTTTACCCATGCCTTGTGCACTAATACACCCCCATACCATCACAGATGCTGGCTTTTGAACTTTGCGCCTATAACAATCCGGATGGTTCTTTTCCTCTTTGTTCTGGAGGACACGACTTCCACAGTTTCCAAAAACAATTTCAAATGTGGACTCGTCAGACCACAGAACACTTTTGCATCAGTCCATTTTAAATGAGCTCGGGCCAAGCGAAGCCGGTGGCGTTTCTGGGTGTTGTTGAGAAATGGCTTTCACTTTGCATAGTAGGGTTTTAACTTGCACTTACAGTTGTATCAACAAACTGTAGATACTGACAGTGGTTTTCTGAAGTATTCCTGAGTCCATGTGGTGATATCCTTTACGGACTGATGTCGCTTTTTGATGCAGTACCGCCTGAAGGATCGACGGTCACAGGCATTCAATGTTGGTTTTCGGCATTGCAGTGATTTCTCCAGATTCTCTGAAACTTTTGATGATATTACGGACCGTAGATGGCGAAATCCCTAAATTCCTTGCAATAGCTCGTTGAGAAATGTTGTTCTTAAACTGTTGGACAATTTGCTCACGCATTTGTTCACAAAGTGGTGACCCTCGCCCCATCCTTGTTTGTGAATGACTGAGCATTTCATGGAAGCTTTTTTTTATACCCAATCATGGCACCCACCTGTTCCCAATTAGCCTGTTCACCTGTTGGATGTTCCAAATAAGTGTTTGATGAGCATTCCTCTACTTTGTCAATCTTTTTTGCCACTTATGCCAGCTTTTTTTTTTTTAAACATTTGCAAATGAGCTAATATTTGCAAAAAAAATTATGTTTTCCAGTTCGAATGTTAAATGGAATGGAATATAGGTTGAAAAGGATTTACAAATCATTGTATTCTGTTTTTATTTACCATTTACACAACGTGCCAATTTCACCGGTTTTGGGTTTTGTATATATATATATATATATATATATATATATATATATATATATATATATATATATATGCATGCAAGGGAAAAAGTTTGGGTTTGACCCAGAGTGTCAAGATCAAAGCAGAGTAGCACTCGTCCGACAAGGAGGCGCACACTCCACGGATATGAGTGTGTGTATACATAGACAGATGTATACTGCATGTGTGTGTGATGGAGCTCATCCAGCCTCCTCACCCGGTGCAGAGATAAATGTCAAATATTCCGACCGACGGGTGATATCTCTTCCTGCTCCTCTTTTGATTCATGTCTCTCCCATGTGTGCGCACTAAAAAACACACACCTCACGTAAGACCTGCTAAAGCCATCAAGCTCCTCATGGATTCCTTCCCTCGCAGATACAGAGGGAGGTGATGAAGTGAAGGAGACGCAGCGCAGGAACGCCAGAAAAGAAAGAGGGTAATTGTGCTCGGAGAGGATGCCATCACATGCCCACCCCCAACCCTTCCCCTCTTCCCATCCCTGCCAACGCTCTTAAATATCGCATAATCTCGTGTGAAATCTAACCACAAGGCTCTACTGTTGAGATGTGCGGGGGGAACAACTGACGGGCTGTTTTTGTTGGTTCTTAGCAACACTAAGTCTCCCTTACGCAGTCATCAGTGGCGCAATTATCTTCTTGACTCGACCCGTGGCCGAGGACTCAGCTGAGTCTCGCTGGGTTCGGGCCAAAATGGGCACAAGGGATTCTGCAAGGTCTGAGTCCTCAGGCCCCGTTTTGAACCCACTTTGGATGAATTGACTCCTCATGTTACCATTTAAAGGGGAACATTATCACAATTTCAGAAGGGTTAAAACCATTAAAAATCAGTTCCCAGTGGCTTATTTTATTTTTCGAAGTTTTTTTCAAAATTTTACCTATCACGCAATATCCCTAAAAAAAGCTTCAAAGTGCCTGATTTTAACCATCGTTATATACACCCGTCCATTTTTATGTGATGTCACATAGTGATGCCAACACAAACAAACATGGCGCATAGAACAGCAAGCTATAGCGACATTAGCTCGGATTCAGACTCGGATTTCAGCGGCTTAAGCGATTCAACAGATTACGAATGTATTGAAACGGATGGTTGTAATGTGGAGGCAGGTAGCGAAAACGAAATTGAAGAAGAAACTGAAGCTATTGAGCCATATCGGTTTGAACCGTATGCAAGCGAAACCGACGAAAACGACACGACAGCCAGCGACACGGGAGAAAGCGAGGACGAATTCGGCGATCGCCTTCTAACCAACGATTGGTATGTGTTTGTTTGGCATTAAAGGAAACTAACAACTATGAACTAGGTTTACAGCATATGAAATACATTTGGCAACAACATGCACTTTGAGAGTGCAGACAGCCCAGTTTTCATCAATTAATATATTCTGTAGACATACCCTCATCCGCTCTTTTCCTGAAAGCTGATCTGTCCAGTTTAAGGGACGGTGTGAGCCAAGACAGCCAGGGGGTTTAGCTCGCTCGTCTGCGGGAACAAACTTCCGCCATTTCTTGCCTTGCTACCGAGGTCCTTTGTCCCTGAGTTGCTCACACACTCCGGCAGATTCAATGGGGGTCTGGCGGCAGATTTCTTTGACTTTATCGTTGGAAATGCATCTGCTTTGAGTGTCGCAGGATATCCACACATTCTTGCCATCTCTGTCGTAGCATAGCTTTCGTCGGTAAAGTGTGCGGAACAAACGTCCAATTTCTTGCCACTTTCGCATCTTTGGGCCACTGGTGCAACTTGAATCCGTCCCTGTTCGTGTTGTTACACCCTCCGACAACACACCGACGAGGCATGATGTCTCCAAGGTACGGAAAACAGTCGAAAAAACGGAAAATAACAGAGCTGATTTGACTCGGTGTTTGAGAAAATGGCGGATTGCTTCCCGATGTGACGCCACGTTGTGACGTCATCGCTCCGAGAGCGAATAATAGAAAGGCGTTTAATTCGCCAAAATTCACCCATTTAGAGTTCGGAAATCGGTTAAAAAAATATATGCTCTTTTTTCTGCAACATCAAGGTATATATTGACGCTTACATAGGTCTGGTGATAATGTTCCCCTTTTTGCTAGTATTGCAATACGGCATCTTCCAATTAAGATACACAACATACTGCTATTCAAGCTGTACAATGACTACTCTAAATGACATTGTAAAGTAGTAAGTCAGTTTTGTAGAACTTATCCTACCTATTTTTGGATTAAATCAAGCATTTTTAATCATTAAAAAAAATGCTAAATAAATAAACAAATATCAATACTAAACTACTATTGGCCAATAGATCAGACAAAGCCTGCTGTGTAGTATCGTGGCCACTGATTGGCTCACTCTCACACAGCACTACTATCGGTGACTGTGGGTGCTTTTTCACGTTTCATATGAAAGTCTTCCATTTATAGTTACGGTCGTCCCTGATTTATCGTTGCTAATTGGTTCCAGGCTTGACCGTGGTAAACAAAGTATTTGGCCACCTGCCTTGACTCACATATGAACTTGAAGTGCCATCCCATTCCTAACCCATAGGGTTCAATATGATGTCGATCCACCTTTTGCAGCTATAACAGCTTCAACTCTTTTGGGAAGGTCATTCTAAAACCTTAATTCTAGCCTGATTTAGCCATTCCTTTACCACTTTTGACGTGTGTTTGGGGTAGGGATATCCCGATCCAGGTTTTTGCACTTCCTATCCGATACCGATATTGTTTTTGCACTTCCGATCCGATACCGATACTGACCGATACCGATACTGACCGATACCGATAATGACCGATAATGGCCTATCCGAGCATGTTTTAAAGTTTAAAGTTATTTAGCCTACTTAGTTGTCAGAATCATGTTGAAAAGGGTTTTAGTACTCTTGATAACAACTAGCCAGCTGAATTAGGTGAGTTTGAATAATACACAATGGTTGGTAACAAGAAACTGACCCGTTTATTCAACAATAAACACAAAATAGACAAAATTATACAGGGTAGCAGCATGACAATGCTGAAGAAACAAGTCCATGTCAGAAAACCAACAAATTTAGCTGAACTGCACCAATTTTGTCAAGAGAGGTGGTCAAAAATTAAACCAGAAGCTTATGGATGGCTACCAAAAGCGCTTTATTGCAGTGAAACTTGCCAAGGGACATGTAACCAAATATTAACATTGCTGTATGTATACTTTTGACCCAGCACATTTGGTCACATTTTCTGTAGACCCATAATAAATTCATAAAAGAACCAAACTTCATGAATGTTTTTTGTGACCAACAAGTATGTGCTCCAATCACTCTATCACAAAAAAATAAGAATTGTAAAAATTATTGGAAACTCAAGACAGCCATGACATTATGTTCTTTACAAATGTATATAAACTTTTGACCACGACTGTATCTATATATATATATATATATATATATATATATATATATATATATATATATATATATATATATATATATATATATATATATATATATATATATATATACATATATATGTCCTCCTGTCCCACTCCTTTATGTTACGGCATTTTATGTGATGCAGTAAAACCTTGTTTATGTATATATCAGTGAGGTGCAGTCACTAGAGGCGGGGCCTCACCTGCCATCATGGAAAGAAAAAAAAATGTAAAAAGAAAAAAAATTTTTTAATTGTTATATGTATCCAGTGATTATACTATAAAGTTATTTTCCATTTAACTTCACCAGTTTTGGATTATTTTTTATTCAAAATCGCTGAATTTTCACATTTGCCGTTCAAATACTGAGAAGAGACGGTGCGGTGAACAGCAGCCAGTTGAGGCACTTTACTCAGTGCCGCAACATGGATTGCGCAATGACTCGGCTAACTGCTGGCCTGCTGTGCAGTGAGACTGTATTGCTATATGAACTATATTATACATTTCCATAGTTTAGTTAGCTGAGGTATATAATGTACAGTGTATTTTGTCAACAACTGTATGTGTGTAAAGTATTTCTTGTGCTGAGCGATCATAAAACGGCTGCAAAAGACGCACTGGCTGAGGCTCGCCCCCTGCACCCCCGCCGTAGAATTGTTATATCAACTAAAGCCCACACTTAAACTTTCCACGTGCAAGATTGAATCTATTTTTAAAAATTATTTCATAAGAAGCCAAAAAAGTGCAAAAACAATAATGTTGGTGTTGGAGGAGTTGTGAATGACTGCAGGGACACAACATTAGATACACCTGCAGACTGCAGGTGTACCTAATTCACAACTCCTCCAACACGAACATTATTGTTTTTGCACTTTTTGGCTTCTTATTAAATAACTTTTGTAACCTATTTTCATGGGCTTTCCTCTTTGTGATGTTAAGTTCCTGTTATGCGCTGTTATACAGTATATGCCTTGAGCTCTTATTTTGAAGGCGCTAAGAGCGGAAGTGATGTCACGTTTCGGAGGTTTTTGAAAGAAGGTAAATAAAGTGGTCCTCGTGTAAACTGGAGCCTCCGTGTTTGTTATTTTGTAGTTTCATGCAGTATAGGCGACATTTATAAACCCTCGGTTACACTTTTTTAAATAGATTCAATCTTGCACGTGGAAAGTTTAAGTGAGGGCTTTAGTTGCGGCGCATGGACTTAATTTCTAAGTAAAGGTAAGACCATAATAACGTTTTTTTAATTAAATGTGCTTTTTTGTGTGCTACAGTTTGTATGTGTAAAGTTAAAGTTAAGTTAAAGTACCAATGATTGTCACACACACACTAGGTGTAATGAAATTTGTCCTCTGCATTTGACCCATCCCCTTGATCACCCCCTGGGAGGTGAGGGGAGCAGTGGGCAGCAGTGGCGCCGCGCCTGGGAATCATTTTTGGTGATTTAACCCCCAGTTCCAACCCTTGATGCTGAGTGCCAAGCAGAGAAGAATGCTGGTATGAGCTTTTAAACATAACCCGTTAACTGCTGCCAATCAAATGGTGAATAAGATACTCTTTAGGGTTCATATGTTTGTAAATCTGACTGTGATGAAGTCAGTGCCTCACCAGCCATCAACCTCACCGCACGTCACTGGTATATATATATATATATATATATATATATATATATATATATATATATATATATATATAAATATAAACAAGGTTTTACTGCATCACATAAAATGCCGTAACATAAAGGAGTGGGACATATATATATATATATATATATATATATATATATATATATAATATATATATATATATATATATATATATATATATATACACATAAACAAGGTTTTACTGCATCACATAAAATGCCGTAACATAAAGGAGTGGGACAGGAGGACACAATTATTAGCAACACTAACTATCTTAAATTTTTACCAGCAAACCTCATGTTACGTTAGCAAATTTGCTGAAGACAAATACAACCATCACACTTAGAGCTCCCTCAGCAAATTGGACTCATCTTTTTTTGTGAGCTTTATTTCAATATGACTTCAATTTTAAACACAATATAGTCAACTTAGCATGGCAGGCGACTTTTAAAACATGTTCAAAACAACCATATGGCAATACACTATAACATATCTGTTTCCTCACATCTTTTACTCACATGGGAAGGCAAGCAGCCTCCTATTTTGATTTCCTCTCGCTCACAGTATAAACAAAGAGCATTTTTGAGTAACATTCAGAGCTTCTGGTGTGCACTTTACATTAAAAGTCAACCGTGCAGCGCTTGTTCCTGACACAATTATGTGTTTATGGGACAAATGGGGCATCTGTTCTTCTCCACTTCCTGGTATTATTTGCAGCCATGGCGACCAAAGCCACAATCAAACCAAGGAAAACGCTGGTGTTAGAATTAGTGTACGGCAAACACATCAAATGTAGTTTCCCTCCTCTCCGCGGTTACATAAGTGGCCTGGAAAAAAAAATTACTTCGGAGCGCTTTCAGTGAATTGAGAAAAATCCTGTCAAGCCTTGTGTTTTCTCCAAATACAGTTACACGGTTTGATGTACAAAAAAAAAGCCCCTGCAGTATTTGCACTTTTCAACAAGCCGCGTCGAGCAAACACCTCGTCGAAAATCAGCGCCGCGATGATCGACGACTCTGAGCCTCGCTTTGTTTGGATGTGTTGAAACGGGCTGAGCCTCGGCGCCCCCGGGGGGGTTGAAGGCTAAGACACTGAGAGAATCACTTAAAGAGCTTTAAAGAGTCACAGGCCCCGCCTCCGCACATAGAATTCCACTTCGCCTCGTGACCCGCGACACCGTGAACTATGCTCTCGCCTCCGACTTAAGCAAACAAACCATAATTCTTCATCAATATGTTCCTCGACACGCTGAACAAGGCAGCCCGGGCAGGGGAGCGGAACGGATCTGTGTTGAGATATAGAGAAGAAAGAAAAAACTAGTTTTTTGTGGAAGTTAATAAACGAACAGGAGAATTATTCTTGAATTTGTTCATGTGAGTTTCTTTTGCCTGAATGGCTGCACACAAAAGGGTGAAAATTGCAAGACAAACATCCCTACTGTGGTACCTGTGCTATTACAAATAAACCTCCTAGTGGTCTCTTTAGTATGGGGAACATATTCACCATTAATTAGTTGCTTATTAACATGCAAATTAGTAACATATTGGCTCTTAACTAGTCATTAAGTACTTATTCATGCCTTATTCTGCATGGCCTTATTATACAACCTAACCCTAACCCTAACCCTCTAACCCAGGGGTCGGCAACCCGCGGCTCCGGAGCCGCATGCGGCTCTTTGATCACTCTGATGCGGCTCAGCTGCATACTTGCTGACCCTCCCGAATTTCCCGGGAAACTTCCAGATTTTGGTGCCTCTCGCAGGAACCTCCCGGGACTAATGTTCTCTCATTTACACCCTAACTTTGACAATAGGGGCGTGCCGTGACGGTACAGCATTTAGCTCCCTCTACAACATGTACCAATAGAGTGCTAGCCCAGCCTCTTTTTAATGTATTTTCTGCTTGCACACGTAGGTGACAGCAAGGCATACTTGGTCAACAGCTAGACAGGTTACACTGACGGTGACCATATAAAACAACTTTAACACTCTTACTAATAATGCGCCACACTTTGAACCAAAACCAAACAAGGATGACAAACACATTTCGGGAGAACATCTGCACCTTAACACAACATAAACACTACAGGACAAACACCCAGAATCCCATGCAGCACTGACTCTTCCGGGCTACATTATACACCCCTGCTACCACCAAACCCCGCCCCCACCCCAACCCTGCTCCCTCACACATCAACCCCCCCCCCCCTCTGTGGTCGGGGGGGGGGGGGGGGGGGGGGGGGGGGGTATAATGTATCCCGGAAGAGTTAGGGCTGCATGGGATTCTGGGTATTTGTCCTGTTGTGTTTATGTTGTGTTACGGTGCAGATGTTCTCCCGAAATTTGTTTGTCATTCTTGTTTGGTGTGGGTTCACAGTGTGGCGCATTATTAGTAAGAGTGTTAAAGTTTGTTTTTTTTATACCGCCACCGTCAGTGTGACCTGTGTGGTTGTTGACCAAGTATGCCTTGCTGTCACCTACGTGAGCTAGCGGAAGCCCCATATAAAGGGTGGTTGATCAGGCTCGCTGGCTGTAGTGGGTGCTATATGCTGTACCATCACGGCGCGCATGACGCTGAGCCATTCATTTAAAACCCGCGTGCCGCACCAGCTTTCAAATTCCACATAAAGGTGTGGGCAGCGAGACCCCTGGTTTATACAAAGCAAATAAAAAAACTTTGTATACAGTGTTATTTCATTTAAAATTTAAAAAAAAATTTGCGGCTCCCGTTGTTTTCTATAATTTGTGAAACTGGTCAAAATGGCTCTTTGACTGGTAAAGGTTGCCGACCCCTGTCCTAGTGGTCTCTTTAGTACGGGGAACATATTCACCATTAATTAGTTGCTTATTAACATGCAAATTAGTAACATATTGGCTCTTAATTAGTCATTAAGTACTTATTAATGCCTTATTCTGCATGGCCTTATTATACAACCTAACCCTAACCCTCTAACCCTAACCAAATAACTCTAAATTAAGTCTTTGTTACTTACAATGTGTTCCCCTAGTGTCCAAATAACTCTTAATTAAGTCTTTGTTACTTACAATATGTTTCCCATAAAGTGTTACCAAAAGCCCAGTCATTAGTCTGATTGACTTGTTAGCTCAATGTGCTCTACACAACTGTAACTTCACCGCGTTTGGGCGGATAACCACAAAATTTGGTACACACCTTTGGAGGACTGACAAGCACACGTGTGCAAAATTTGAACGAGTTTGGTTGAAAAACACGACCGCCATCAGACAAAACGTCTTAACAACTAATACAATACAATGAAATTCATGACTTGTTAGCTCAATGTGCTCTACACAACCGTAATTTCACCGCGTTAGAGCGAATAACCACAACATTTGGTACACACCTTTGTAGGACTGACAAGCACACGTATGCACAATTTCAGCAAGTTTGGTTGAAAAACACGACCGCCATCAAACAAAACATCTTAACAACTAATACAATACATGCTCAGATAGGCCAGTATCGGTCAGTATCGGTATCGGATCGGAAGTGCAAAAACAATATCGGTATCGGATCGGAAGTGCAAAAACCTGGATCGGGACATCCCTACCCCAAACACACGTCAAAAGTGGTAAAGGAATGGCTAAATCAGGCTAGAATTAAGGTTTTAAAATGACCTTCCCAAAGTCCTGACTCAAACGTGTGGACAATGCTGAAGAAACAAGTCCATGACATATTTCCAGTTGTTTCATTACAGCACGTCCGAAAAGTAGTAGGAAGAAGCTGAGTTTATTTAATCCTACCCGTTTTCATGCCATAGCAATTTTATCCTATTTCCTTGTTCTCTGTAACATAACAGTGAACAAATACATAATAAACAAACAATATACCATAGTAAGTAAACAAATATTAAAAACATAAATAATCTTTGTCTCAAAAAAATAAAATAAAATAATAAAAAAATACAAATAAAAAAAGGGTTCATGATATTCATCATAATTCTTGTTCTGTGTACTTTGTGAACACTTGTAGTTTGAACCGTCTCTTAAACTGAATCATATTGGTGTTTTGTTTGATTTATTTGGTTAATCCATTCCATAATTTAATTCCACATACAGATATGCTGAAGGTTTTAAGTGTTGTACGAGCATACACATGTTTTAAATTACATTTTCCTCTAATGTTATATTTATTTTCTTTTGTTGAGAAGAATTGTTGTACATTCTTGGGTAGCAGGTTATAGTTTGCTTTGTACATCATTTTAGCTGTTTGCAAATGCACCAAATCGTTGAATTTCAATATTTTTGATTCAACAAATAAAGGGTTTGTATGTTCTCCATATCCAACATTATGTATTTTTTTAATTGATCTTTTTTGTAACACTGAGCCCCATTCAGAAACCGTTCTTAAGAACAAATTTTGTTCTTAGGCCCATTTACGAAGTTTTTAAAGGGGAACATTATCACAATTTCAGAAGGGTTAAAACCATTAAAAATCAGTTCCCAGTGGCTTATTTTATTAGTTTTTTTAAAAATTTTACCCATCACGCAATATCTCTAAAAAAAGCTTCAAAGTACCTAATTTTAACCATCGTTATATACACCCGTCCATTTTCCTGTGACGTCACACAGTGATGCCAATACAAACAAACAGCAAGGTATAGCGACATTAGCTCGGATTCAGACTCGGATTTCAGCGGCTTAACACTGTCTGATAAGATAATTACTAACAACTATGAACTAGGTTTACAGCATATGAAATACATTTGGCAACAACATGCACTTTGAGAGTGCAGACAGCCCATTTCAGGCGCGCTAAGAACATATATTTTTCCACGATTTCAGCACTCAGGTTAACCATACCTAAATAGACACAAAATACTGCATTACACAAGACTACCCGAATCTACTCGAATGATTGAAAAAAAAAAATTTTTTAAGCTAAATTATTGGTAAACACAGTTTATGTATAATAATTTACGTAAAACCGCGAGTAATGAATAAAGTTTTCATCAATTAATATATTCTGTAGACATACCCTCATCCGCTCTCTTTTCCTGAAAGCTGATCTGTCCAGATTTGGAGTTGATGTCAGCAGGCCAGGGAAGCTAGCGTCGATATTCTTCTCTTGATCATCTTCGCAGGATATCCACACATTCTTGCCATCTCTGTCGTAGCATAGCTTTCGTCGGTAAAGTGTGCGGAACAAACGACTGACCATTTCGTCGGCTTTCCCCACACCCTCGTATTTTGAACAAATTTCGTCCAATTTCTTGCCACTTTCGCATCTTTGGGCCACTGGTGCAACTTGAATCCGTCCCTGTTCGTGTTGTTACACCCTCGGACAACACACCGACAAAAGTGAGAAAATGGCGGATTGCTTCCCGATGTGACATCACGTTGTGACGTCATCGCTCCGAGAGCGAATAATAGAAAGGCGTTTAATTCGCCAAAATTCACCCATTTAGAGTTCGGAAATCGGTTAAAAAAATATATGGTCTTTTTTCTGCAACATCAAGGTATCATACCTGCCAACTACTCCGGTTTTCCCGTAATTAGTACAATTTTCATCAACCTATTCCGGGTTACGGTCGCAGTGATAAAAAATACGGTTTTTCATTAATTAAAAAACTTTTTTTTTTTTTAAGTTTTATTCACGAAATCGCGTAGCAACAATGACAATCGACACTGCTTCCCGTAACTTCCTATCGAGCCATTCCGAATGCCATGCGCGAGGCTATTTATAGCACCGCTGCCAAGCACGAGGCACCAGTTGCCATTGTTTCCAAACGAGCGAACGATCATGGAATCAGCCGGAGAAAAATCGCATACGAGTCTTAAACCGAAAAGAAAACTGCAGTCATTCCGTGAAGAATATTCAAAAGCCTAATTATCCGTTCCAAAAAGGGTGAAAACTACGCGAATTGCACTTTGTGCAGACAAGATTTTTCGATCGGACACGGAGGAATTAGCGATGTAAAAGACCACGTTGGGACAAAAAAACACAAGTCTAATGCCGTTGCTAGCGATACAAGTGGAAAACTTTCAATGTTTTTCGTCGCCCAAGCAGATTCTTTGGATGTGATAAATGCCGACGTTTTATTTACGGAGGCAATAATTGAGCATGGACTTCCAATCGCACTGGTTGATCACATGGGACAGTTATTTCGTAAAATGTTTCCCGACTTGAAAATCGCCAAAAAATATGGATGTGGTCGAACCAAAACATCAAACATTATTCAGTGTCTTGGAACAGAATCCTCAAAAAGTATCGCCGATGTCATGAAGTGATGGTTTTAGCAACATTTTAACCTGTCTGAATGCTAATAATCATTTTGCGTCGGCCCTGAACCCCCCACCAGGACTTTGTCCTGGACCTACCCTGGACCCTGGCTACTAGGTTTTTCTGATTTCAAAAGTTGGCAGGTATGAGGTATATATTGAACGCATACATAGGTCTGGTGATAATGTTCCCCTTTAAAGAGATTTTTGTATTCACCAATGTTTTCTTCACTGGGATTTGTTCGTCGGTAAGAACAAAATCTACGAGTGCTCCAGAGCACTCTTAGGGTGGCCTATTTGTTCTTAAGTGTGACAAATTTTGCTGCTACTGCAAGATGCTCCAGATCGTGCCCCGGGAAGGGAGCGTATATTTCACGACCATGAAGACCTATTTGCCCGAAGTGACAAATATTTATTTGAACGTTTTAGGCTACCGAGAGCTGTTCTACTCGAACTTTGTAATCGTTTGGAGCCAGCACTGCAGAGCCATATCAGACGCTCTAATCCAGTACCACCACATATCCAAGTACTTACAACCATAGGCTTTTTAGCCACTGGATCGTTTCAAGTTCTAATAGGAGACAAAGTGGGCATCTCTCAGCCAACAGTAAACCGCATTCTTCCACCAGTCCTGGATGAATTAAGTAAGCTGGCCCCAATTTATATCAAGTTCCCCTATTCACCAGCGGATCAGATCCCCATCAAAAGAGGATTCTATTCTATAGCTCGTTTCCCCAACACAATCGGCGCAATAGACTGCACGCATGTGCGCATTAAAGCACCCTCTCCAGAGCCCTACCCATACCTCAACCGCAAGCGTTTCCATTCCATTGGAACATCCCACAGGTGAACAGGCAAATTGGGAACAGGTGGGTGCCATGATTGGGTATAAAAGTAGATTCCATTCACAAACAAGGATGGGGCGAGGGTCACCACTTTGTCAACAAATGTGTGAGCAAATTGTTGAACAGAAAAACCTTTCTCAACCAGCTATTGCAAGGAATTTAGGGATTTCACCATCTACGGTCCGTAATATCATCAAAGGGTTCAGAGAATCTGGAGAAATCACTGCACGTAAGCAGCTAAGCCCGTGGCCTTCGATCCCTCAGGCTGTACTGCATCAACAAGCGACATCAGTGTGTAAAGGATATCACCACATGGGCTCAGGAACACTTCAGAAACCCACTGTCAGTAACTACAGTTGGTCGCTACATCTATAAGTGCAAGTTAAAACTCTCCTATGCAAGGCGAAAACCGTTTATCAACAACACCCAGGAACGTCGTCGGCTTCGCTGGGCCTGAGCTCATCTAAGATGGACTGATACAAAGTGGAAAAGTGTTCTGTGGTCTGACGAGTCCACATTTCAAATTGTTTTTGGAAACTGTGGACGTCGCGTCCTCCGGACCAAAGAGGAAAAGAACCATCCGGATTGTTATAGGCGCAAAGTTGAAAAGCCAGAATCTGCGATGGTATGGGGGTGTATTAGTGCCCAAGACATGGGTAACTTACACATCTGTGAAGGCGCCATTAATGCTGAAAGGCACATACAGGTTTTGGAGCAACATATGTTGCCATCCAAGCAACGTTACCATGGGCGACCCTGCTTATTTCAGCAAGACAATGCCAAGCCACGTGTTACATCAACGTGGCTTCATAGTAAAAGAGTGCGGGTATTAGACTGGCCTGCCTGTCTCCCATTGAAAATGTGTGGCGCATTATGAAGCCTAAAATACCACAACGGAGACCCCCGGACTGTTGAACAACTTAAGCTGTACATCAAGCAAGAATGGGAAAGAATTCCACCTGAGAAGCTTCAAAAATGTGTCTCCTCAGTTCCCAAACGTTTACTGAGTGTTGTTAAAAGGAAAGGCCATGTAACACAGTGGTGAACATGCCCTTTCCCTACTACTTTGGCACGTGTTGCAGCCATGAAATTCTAAGCTAATTATTATTTGCAAAAAAATAAATAAAGTTTATGAGTTTGAACATCAATTATCTTGTCTTTGTAGTGCATTCAATTGAATATGGGTTGAAAAGGATTTGCAAATCATTGTATTCCGTTTATATTTACATCTAACACAATTTCCCAACTCATATGGAAACAGGGTTTGTACATGTTAATACACGACTTATGACGCCCGACGAGATGTGAAAGTCGAGGCTTGATTTGCAGTGTCTTCCCTCCTCAGAAGCAGAACCAGGTGCTGTGAATTCCAAAGGTGAGTCAGCCATGATTGCAATCTTTCACAGGCCGTTTTAAGGCATCCGAGCCACGGCGGGTTCCCTGTTTGTACCTCCGCCGATATTAGTCACAGCTTCCTGATGTAATGTTTCCCCCCCTGAGCCTGATTTGCCCGAACTCTATGATCATGTTGGCACACTTGAGGAGGATATCCAAGACTTTGCAATCATCAGAGGCCACCTGATCCCACACGGAAGCACTTAACTGACCCGCGCTTGCTGGCATCCTGAGTTTGTTTAGGCCCTAATTTGCCCCCCCCCACACCCCCACACCGCCCGCATGTCGGTGAGCGCCGTCTAACATCCATATGCGTACAGCTGCACTTAGCCTGTCACAGTGATTGTTGCTCTGATGTGTGCTACTTTGAGTGCAGAAATGTGTCAACCACGGGGTGACCCTTCACCCGAGCCCTTGTTGCACCAGTAACGGGTGCCGGTGTTGCCGGTTAGGGAGGATGTAATGGGCCTGGCACAGCTCTGGAAGCTATTTGCCATCAGGGCGACGCTGATTGGAGCTGCATGGCGCAGGGATCGTGCAGAGGTTGCCGGCCGAGGCTGAAATTGGCGCGGGGCGCGAGGGGGGCCTCTGGTCGGGTGTCAGGCCTGATTAGGAGGACGGCGGCCGTGTTGACACGACGTACCCGTAAAAGAGTCATAGCTGTATGTGTGTGTGACGGGAAACGATCTGTACAGAATAACTGCAATTTAGTGAGGAGCATTGCTGACAAGGATTGGCTCCTAATTAAAGGAGGGGAAAACCAACACAGAATGATCTTGTTTACCATAAATCCACATATTGGAGATCAGTGCAGCTTGATCATCCGTTGTTACTCCCTCCAGACCAAATGTTCCTTTTTTTCAACAGGCATTTAGTGATGTTGAGCATGCCGTGAGAACTGTACAAAATACAAAGTACATTATTAGAATTAGGGCTGGGCGATATATCGAATATACTCGATATATTGCGGGTTTGTCTCCGTGATATTCGAGTACCGTATTTTTCGGACTATAAGTCGCAGTTTTTTTTCATAGTTTGGTTGGGGGTGCGACTTATACTCAGGAGCGACTTATGTGTGACATTTTTAAAGGGGAACATTATCGCAATTTCAGAAGGGTTAAAACCATTAAAAATCAGTTCCCAGTGGCTTATTTTATTTTTCGAAGTTTTTTTCAAAATTTTACCCATCACGCAATATCCCTAAAAAAAGTTTCAAAGTGCCTGATTTTAACCATCGTCATATACACCCGTCCATTTTCCTGTGACGTCACACAGTGATGCCAATACAAACAAACATGGGGTGAGCGACATTAGCTCGGATTCAGACTCGGATTTCAGCGGCTTAAGCGAGTCAACAGATTACGCATGTATTGAAACGGATGGTTGTAGTGTGGAGGCAGGTACCGAAAACGACATTGAAGAAGAAACTGAAGCTATTGAGCCATATCGGTTTGAACCGTATGCAAGCGAAACCGACGAAAACGACACGACAGCCAGCGACACGGGAAAAAGCGAGGACGAATTCGGCGATCGCCTTCTAACCAACGATTGGTATGTGTTTGTTTGGCATGAAAGGAAACTAACAACTATGAACTAGATTTACAGCATATGAAATACATTTGGCAACAACATGCACTTTGAGAGTGCAGACAGCCCAGTTTTCATCAATTAATATATTCTGTAGACATACCCTCAGCCGCGCTCTTTTCCTGAAAGCTGATCTGTCCAGTTTTGGAGTTGATGTCAGCAGGCCAGGGAAGCTAGGGTCGATATTCTTCTCTTGATCATCTACGGTGGCATAAGGGACGGTGTGAGCCAAGACATCCAGGGGGTTTAGCTCGCTCGTCTGCGGGAACAAACTGCCGCCATTGCTTGCCGTGCTACCGAGGTCCTTTGTCCCTGAATTGCTCACACACTCCGACAGATTCAATGGGGGTCTGGCGGCAGATTTCTTTGACTTTATCGTTGGAAATGCATCTGCTTTGAGTGTCGCAGGATATCCACACATTCTTGCCATCTCTGTCGTAGCATAGCTTTCGTCGGTAAAGTGTGCGGAACAAACGTCCAATTTCTTGCCACTTTCGCATCTTTGGGCCACTGGTGCAACTTGAATCCGTCCCTGTTCGTGTTGTTACACCCTCCGACAACACGCCGACGAGGCATGATGTCTCCAAGGTACGGAAAACAGTCGAAAAAACGGAAAATAACAGAGCTGATTTGACTCGGTGTTTGAGAAAATGGCGGATTGTTTCCCGATGCGACGTCACATTGTGACGTCATCGCTCCGAGAGCGAATATTAGAAAAGCGTTTATTTCGCCAAAATTCACCCATTTAGAGTTCGGAAATCGGTTAAAAAAATATATGGTCTTTTTTCTGCAACATCAAGGTATATATTGACGCTTACATAGGTCTGGTGATAATGTTCCCCTTTAAATAGACCCCCTGTTTAGACCAGTTGATCTGCCGTTTCTTTTATTTTCTCCTCGGCCCCCCTCTCCCTTGTGGAGGGGGAGACACACAGGTCCGGTGGCCATGGATGAAGTGCTGGCTGTCCAGAGTCGGGACCCGGGGTGGACCGCTTGCCTGTGCATCGGTTGGGGACATCTCTGCGCTGCTGACCCGTCTCCCCTCGGGATGGTTTCCTGCTGGCCCCACTATGGACTGGACTCTCACTAATATGTTAGATCCACTATAGACTGGACTTTCACAATACTATGTCAGACCCACTCGACATCCATTGCTTTTGGATGTGCTCAAGTTTGCGGATGACACTACCCTCATCGGGCTTATCTCGGATGGCGATGAGACCGCCTACAGGAGAGAGGTGGACCGGCTGGCGTCCTGGTGCAGCCTCAACAACCTGCAGCTGAACGCTCAGAAAACAGTGGAGATGATCTTGGACTTCAGAAAAGTCACATCCCCACCAACCCCCTCACCCTGATTGACTCTCCCACCCCCGTCTCCATTGTGGACTCCTTCCGTTTCTTGGGCACCACCATCACCCAGGACCTCAAGTGGGAACTGACCATCAGCTCCCTCATCAAGAAGGCCCAGCAGAGGATGTACTTCCTGCGGCAGCTGAGGAAACTTAAGGTGCAGTTTTACTCGGCCATCATCGAATCCATCCTGACCTACTCCATCACCGCGTGGTTCCCCGGCGCCACGGTCCAGGATAAGCATCGACTGCAGCGCAGCTGAGAAGGTGATTGGCTGCAACCTCCCATCCCTCCAGGACCTGTTCTCCTCCAGGACCAGGAGGCGTGTGGGTCGGATCACAGCTGACTCTTCTCACCCTGGACACAAATTATTCTCCCCTCTCCCCTCAGGCAGGAGACTACGGTCCATCCAAACCAACACCTCCCACCACCTGAACAGTTTTTCCCCCTCGGCCATCAGGCACACGAACAATAACTCCTAACAGTAGCTCCTATGAATTCCTTCTAAGTCTATAACAAGATCTGATAGCTCAGTTACAGCTCTCGTTATTACCAAATCTGTGTTATATGTGTTTTATGTTGCATGATTGCATCAAGAAAAATTCCTAGTTTGTGAACCCGTTCTCAAACAATGGCAATACAACTAGTCTGATTCTGATTCTGAATAGACTGCAAAGACAAGATACGCAACGTTCAAACTGGAAAACTGACAGTGGTTTTCTGAAGTGTTCCTGAGCCCATGTGGTGATATCCTTTACACACTGAAATCGCTTTTTGATGCAAGGGATCGAAAGTCACGGGCATTCAATGTTGGTTTTCGGCCTTGCAGTGATTTCTCCAGATTCTCTGAACCCTTTGATGATATTACAGACCGTAGATGGTGAAGTCCCTAAATTCCTTGCAATAGCTGGTTGAGAAATGTTGTTCTCAATAGGTTCGACAATTTGCTCAGGCATTTGTTCACAAAGTGGTGACCCTCGCCCCATCCTTGTTTGTGAATGACTGAGCATTTCATGGAAGCTGCTTTTATACCCAATCATGGCACCCACCTGTTCCCAATTAGCCTGTTCACCTGTGGGATGTTCCAAATAAGTGTTTAATGAGCATTCTTCAACTTTCTCAGTTCTTTTGCCACTTGTGCCAGCTTTTTTGAAACATGTTGCAGGCATCAAATTCCAAATGAGAAAATATTTGCAAAAAAATAACACAGTTTTCCAGCTCGAATGTTAAGTATCTTGTCTTTGCAGTCTATTCAATTGAATATAGGTTGAAAAGGATTCGCAAATCATTGTATTCTGTTTTTATTTACCATTTACACAAGGTGCCAACTTGGTTTTGGGTTTTTGTACTCGAAATCAGCCTGCAATTCCAAATAAGTCAATTGAGTCCAAGTCTCAGGCTTCGTTTGTGTCGACTCAGCGTTGGTCTACTTTGGTCTTGGTAGGCATGGCCTTATGAATCTTAGTCATGGGACAACCCCCCGCCCAGAAAGAAACAAAAGGCACATTTATACATACAACTACTGTACTCTACTCTCAGCTGTACTCGGCTGCACCCTGCAAAGGCGCCTTAGCATGCACCCCCCCTAACAGGAAATGGCTGTTGCGTAGCGTCGCCTGGGTTCCTCAAAAAGCACCTTTTTGTCAGCAAATCTGAGAAAAAGCTTTTTACGACGAAAACGCGACGGTGCTGCCAAATGGAATATCCCTCTTGACGTGTGAGGGGAGTGCGCTTCAACGGTTAGCGCATGAAATTCCCACTTGATGTCACACTTGTCGCGAT
>NC_084579.2:12718032-12918032 GCF_033978685.3 Nerophis lumbriciformis | reverse complement strand
GGGTCTTATTTTCCTATATTCAAACGGTGTATAATGTTGCAGTGGCCAAAAAAAAATCATAGTAAACGCGTTAAATAAAACCGTCACCTTGTTTTTGATTGATACTTAGGCCTACTGCACAACTGTGTTTTAATGTGGGTCATTATGGTGGTACCTGGAGTGCAACATTTTTTCTGAGGTTTTTTTTGGTGAAAACGTGCAACCTTTTAATCAAATTTGAATAATAGGATATTGAGACTGATTTGGTGGGTTTAAAGATTATATTTTTTATGTATAAATGAAATTGTAATCGGTGGGTAAATTTTGAAATGTATTGTATTGTACTGTATTTTGTATATTATATGATGATGTATATTTTAACTGTGGGTCCCTGTCCATAAGCTGTGGGCTTTAGGGATAAGCTTTTTGCAGAACGGACGCTGATATTAACACAAGAAACAATAATGAAATACAAGATTATGTCTGACTGTAAATAAATAAATAAATGTTTGAGAACCACTGCTCAAAGTTATTCTATTTGTTACTATTATACACTATTTTATAATATGTAGTATCGTCTGGCTGGACATACACTATATTGCCAAAAGTATTTGGCCACCTGCCTTGACTCAGTGCCATCCCATTCCTAACCCATAGGGTTAAATATGATGTCGGTCCACCTTTTGCAGCTATTACAGCTTCAACTCTTCTGGGAAGGCTGTCCACAAGGTTGCGGAGTGTGTTTATAGGAATTTTCCACCATTCTTCCAAAAGCGCACTGATATTGGTCGAGAAGGCCTGGCTCTCAGTCTCCGTTCTACTTCATCCCAAAGGTGTTTTTTTTTATCAGGTTCAGGTCAGGACTCTGTGCAGGCCAGTCAAGTTCATCCACATCAGACTCTGTCATCCACGTCTTTATGGACCTTGCTTTGTGCACTTTGTTGGAAGAGGAAAGGGCCCGCTCCAAACTGTTCCCACAAGGTTGGGAGCATGGAATTGTCCAAAATGTTTTGGTATCCTGGAGCATTCAAAGTTCCTTTCACTGGAACGAAGGGGCCAAGCCCAACTCCTGAAAAACAACCCCACATCATAATTCCTCCGTGGCAAAGGTTGTATTTATTTATTTATATTTAACATTTTTAAACTGGGGGCAGCACGGTGGAAGAGGGGTTAGTGCATCTGCCTCACAATACGAAGGTCCTGAGTAGTCTTGGGTTCAATCCCGGGCTCGGGATCTTTCTGTGTGGAGTTTGCATGTCCTCCCCGTGACTGCGTGGGTTCCCTCCGGGTACTCCGGCTTACTCCCACCTCCAAAGACATGCACCTGGGGATAGGCCCCTCCCACCTCCAAAGACATGCACCTGGGGATAGGTTGATTGGCAACACTATATTGGCCCTAGTGTGTGAATGTGAGTGTGAATGTTGTCTGTCTATCTGTGTTGGCCCTGTGATGAGGTAACGACTTGTCCAGGGTGTACGCCGCCTTCCGCCAGATTGTAGCTGAGATAGGCTCCAGCACCCCCCGCGACCCCTAAGGGAATAAGCGGTAGAAAATGGATGGATTTTTAAACTGATTCATATCTCTAACACGTTTGAGGAAAACCACAATTTTCTTTCAACATCCACGGACATTGGGTCCTGAATCTGGAGCATCAGAACATAAACAAAAAATTAAGTCATTTTTAAAATCTCCTTATATCCTTTTGCCACTTTTCGTGCTTGAAAATAAATGTCCCTCAACGTTTGGAATAACTGCGGTCTTAAAACCTGGATAACATTTGTGGTCTGTCTTTGTCAGAAAAGTATAGAAAACAAAAGCCAAACAGATCCAAATGTCAACGGGACGCAAAGTGCTTCACGTCTGGATATCAAAGAGCTTTTATGACAAAAAAAAAGAGTAACCCAGCCGCCAAGTACAATATCACTCCTGACACACTGGCGGAGTGCGCGTCCAGCCGTTAACCCGTCAGAGAAGCCTGCCTGATTACACTCGTTGGCGATTACTGAGGGTTGGGGTGCACATTACCGCCATTTCTGCACAGACGCCAATCAAATATGGATGTCTTTTCTCTGAGACGGGCTCACGGCTTCCTCTGGAAAGAATTTTGGAGGTGAAAAGTTATTTTTTTGAGGCGGAACTGAAAGATGAGAGTCGACAGAGAGAGAGACGAAGATGACCCATTAGGGAGGGGAGAGGGGGGGGGGGAGGAAGCTGTTCCTAAAACCCAAAGTTTGACCCTGAAAAATTTGACATTTTTCACACAACTCGATACGCTCCGCAAAGCGTGAAGTGTAACTTTAGGGATTTGGTACGCGGCTTTATGGGACTGACAAGCACATGTCTGTAAAATTTGAACAGGATTTGTTGAAAAACAAAGTTGTCTTGTGTCATACCAACCTTGAGACCTCCGATTTCGGGAGGTGGGGGTGGTTGGGGGGCGTGGTTGGGGGCGTGGTTAAGAGGGGAGGAGTATATTTACAGCTAGAATTCACCAAGTCAAGTATTTCATATATATATATATATATATATATATATATATATATATATATATATATATATATATATATATATATATATATATATATATATATGTATATATATATATATATATATATATATATATAAGAAATACTTGACGAAATACTAAGTCAAGTATTTCATATATATATATATATATATATATATATATATATATATATATATATATATAAAATAAATACTTGACGAAATACTAAGTCAAGTATATCATATATATATATATATATATATATATATATATATATATATAAGAAATACTTGACTTTCAGTGAATTCTAGCTATAAATATATATATTTATTTTATTATATACTGTATATATATATATATATATATATATATATATATATATATATATATATATATATATAAGGAATACTTGACAAAATACTAAGTCAAGTATTTCATATATATATATATATATATATATTATATATATATATATATATATAAGAAATACTTGACTTTCAGTGAATTCTAGCTATAAATGTATATATATATATATATATATATATATATATATATATATATATATATATATATATATATATATATATATATATATACATATATATATATGAAATAAATATTTGAATTTCAGTGTTCATTTATTTACACATATACACACACATAACACTCATCTACTCATTGTTGAGTTAAGGGTTGAATTGTCCATCCTTGTTCTATTCTCTGTCACTATTTTTCTAACCATGCTGAACACCCTCTCTGATGATGCATTGCTGTGTGGCACGCACAAAAGTGCTTTCATCAAATGCACTAGATGGCAGTATTGTCCTGTTTAAAAGTGTCACAACATTGCTGTTTACAGCAGACGAACTGCTTTACGGTAGAATAAAATGTGACTGCTGTTGTTGTGTGTTGTTGCCGCGCTGGGAGGACGTTAATGAAACTGCCTAACAATAAACCCACATAAGAAACCAAGAACTCGCCCTCCATCATTCTACAGTTATAACGTGATTGGGCAGGTACACTGTTTATATTGTGGGTTAGCGGACTCAGGTCCGCATGGACCTGAGTCCGCCTGAATTTCGGGAGATTTTCGGGAGAAAATTTGTCCCGGGAGGTTTTCGGGAGGGGCGCTGAATTTTGGGAGTCTCCCGGAAAATCCGGGAGGGTTGACAAGTATGAGTATATAAGAAATACTTGACTTTCAGTAAATTCTAGCTATATACATATATATTTATTTTATTATATACATATATATATACATATATATATATATATATATATATATATATATATATATATATATATATATATACATATATATATGTGTATATATATATATATATATGTGTATATATATATATATATATATATATATATATATATAAGAGAAATACTTGAATTTCAGTGTTCATTTATTTCCACATATACACACACATAACACTCATCTACTCATTGTTGAGTTAAGGGTTGAATTGTCCATCCTTGTTCTATTCTCTGTCACTATTTTTCTAACCATGCTGAACACCCTCTCTGATGATGCATTCTGCTTCGTCTCCTTGTTGTGTGCACAGTTGTGCACTGCACTCTCTAAAAGCCCTAGATGTTATTGTCACATATGCATGTACAGTAGATGGCAGTATTGTCCTGTTTAAGAGTGTCACAACATTGCTGTTTACGGCAGACGAACTGCTTTACGGTAGACGAAAACGTGACTGCTGTTGTTGTGTGTTGTTGCCGTGCTGGGAGGACGTTTATGAAACTGCCTAACAACAAACCCACATAAGAAACCAAGAACTCGCTCTCGATCATTCTACAGTTATAACGTCATTGGGCAGGCACGCTGTTTATATTGTGGGAAAGCAGACGTGAAAACAGGCTGTCGACACGTCACTCAGGTCCGCGTGGAGCTGGAGGGCTTCCAGCTCCGCCTGAATTTCGGGAGATTTTCGGGAGAAAATTTGACGCCGGGAGGTTTTCGGGAGAGGAGCTGAATTTCGGGAGTTTCCCGGAAAATCCGGGAGGGTTGGCAAGTATGTCTTGTGTTGATCTCTTAAAATAGATCAAAAGGGGGAATGTTGGGATATAATTAAGATAATGAAGCTTAAGCTCTCAGTTCCAGTTGGAACTGGGTCCAAGTTCAAGCACACGCACACTCACTCTTATCGTCCGCATTCTTGCCACTGTTGACGTGGCTTCTTTGCCGAGGTCTGAAGGACAACACCAGATATGAAGTCGGAGTCCAGGAAGGAGAAGGCAGAGGAAGATTCCACGCCTGGAGGAAGACACCTCATTGCATATTCATACATTGTGATTAGAGATGTCCGATAATGGCTTTTTTGCCGATATTCCGATATTGTCCAACTCTTAATTACCGATTCCTAAATCAATATATACAGTCGTGGAATTAACACATTATGCCTAATTTTCTTGTGATGCCCCGCTGGATGCATTAAACAATGTATTTTGTTCCACCTCAATACTACAAACTGCATGTCATACATTTTGGCCACAGAGAACCTCCGATCACATGCTGATTCGTCACCGCCACGCTAACACAGGAAATCATACATTTTGCATGGACAGCTGGCTAGTAAGGCGATAATGAATTGTTTGCACACAATCAGATACGCCTAGGTCATTTTATAGGTCACTTGGACTCGAACAATGCCGCACTTTGAATCCGACAAAAAAATATTGGCTAGAATGCCTAAGTCACGATCGTGTCAACTCTTTGGGGAAGGTGAGCACTGAGCAAAGCGTCTCCTCACACCGTGTGACAGATAAATGCCAAAAGAAAAACAGCCCATGGTGTCAAAATATCTTGGGAGGCATCAAAAGCAATTTTTTCTGGCTCGGAGTCAGTTTTTGTGATCAGTTGTCAAACTAAGGCGGGACCATGTGAAAAAACCATTGAAAAACATTCTATAAATTCCACCTCCAAGTATATTTCAGCCCATATTGTCCACTCTAAGTCTGTATTATATGTATGTAATGGAGTGAAGTTGGTACGGTGGGTGAATCGTGAATAAAAAACAGAATACAATGATTTGTAAATCCTTTTAAACTTATATTCAATTGAATAGACTGCAAAGAGAAGATATCTAATGTTGGAACTGATAAACTTTTTTTTTGCAAATAATCATTAACTTAGAATTTAATGGCAGCAACACATTGCAAAATAGTTGGCACAGGGGCATTTTTACCACTGTGTTACATGGCCTTTCCTTTTAACAACACTCAGTAGACATTTGGGAACAATTTTTGAAGCTTTTCAGGTGGAATTCGTTCCCATTCTTGCTTGATGTACAGCTTAAGTTGTTCAACAGTCTCCGTTGTGGTATTTTAGGCTTCAAAATGCACCACACATTTCCAATGGGAGACAGGTCTGGACTACAGGCAGGCCAGTCTAGTACCCGCACTCTTTTACTATGAAGCCACGCTGTTGTAACACGTGGCTTGGCATTGTCTTGCTGAAATAAGCAGGGGCGTCCATGGTAACGCTGCTTGGATGGCAACATATGTTGCTCCAAAACCTGTATGTACCTTTCAGCATTAATGGCGCCTTCACAGATGTGTAAGTTACCCATGCCTTGGGCACGAATACACCCCCGTACAATCACAGATGCTAGCTTTTGAACTTTGCGCCTAAGTGATTGGAAATATGGGGGGACATCGGCTCTGGAGGTAGAGCAGGTCATTAGGGTTGGCGGTTCGAACCCAGTTACTGCCTTTGTCATTGTACACAGCAAAAGTAGCTTACCACCAGCACTGTGTGACTGTGGAGTGACTGAATAATAGGTTCTCAAAGTAACACATATTTTACAGACGATGAGCTGAGATAGGCTCCAGCGACAAGCGGTAGAAAATGGATGGATGGATGGAGTCGCTACGTTTTTCCAACCCTTTGAAACCTGCAGTTTGTAAAAAGGCGCGGCTAAATTACGGATGTGTTTTCGCTAACAGCGAATTGTTTTGTTACCAACAAATAGTTTTCATCTTACGCCGACAGAGACACTGGAAAGGTGTGTTATTGTTTGTGCTACGGCGCCATCTTTTGGATGAGTTCGTTCACTGCAGGGTTGACAATGTACTTCTTGTTTTGTGCCGGAAGTGTATTCGTCTATAGTGTTTCGGCTCTTTCATCACACCGAGTAACATTTGTAAATTTTACAATATCACTAAAACAGTTCATACTTACTGAACCGTCCGGTGTGTGATGTCTGTTAGTTATCGCAAATGGTACAGCGTGTATTCATGTAAAAACATTTTTTTTAAATGTTACAAATCATGTTAAGTCGTATCTTAAATTAAAGGTCTTGATGAGTGATTTTCACATTTGCAGTAAATTTGTCAATATGTTTTTCTTTTTTTTTGAGAGATGTCCGATATTGTCCAACTCTTAATTACCGATTCCGATATCAACCGATACCGATATATACAGTCGTGGAATTAACACATTATTATGCCTAATTTTGTTGTGATGCCCCGCTGGATGCATTAAACAATGAAACAAGGTTTTCCAAAATAAATCAACTCAAGTTATGGGAAAAAAAAATGCCAACATGGCACTGCCATATTTATTATTGAAGTCACAAAGTGCATTTTTTTTTTTTAACATGCCTCAAAACAGCGGCTTGGAATTTGGGACATGCTCTCCCTGAGAGAGCATGAGGAGGTTGAGGCGGGCGGGGTAGGGGGTAGAGGGGGGTGTATATTGTAGCGTCCCGGAAGAGTTAGTGCTGCAAGGGGTTCTGGGTGTTTCTTCTGTTGTGTTTATAATAATAATAACTGGGATTTATATAGCGCTTTTCTAAGTACCCAAAGTCGCTTTACATGTAGAACCCATCAATCATTCACACCTGGTGGTGGTAAGCTACTTTCATAGCCACAGCTGCCCTAGGGTAGACTGACGGAAGCGTGGCTGCAATTTGCGCCAACGACCACCACCTATCATTCATCATTCAATTCACCGGTGTGAGTGGCACCGGGGGCAAAGGGTGAAGTGTCCCGCTCAAGGACACAACGGCAGCGATTTTTGGATGGTAAGAGGCGGGGAGCGAACCTGCAACCCTCAGGTTTCTGTCACGGTTGCTCTACCCACTACGCCATACCGCCCCAGTTTATGTTGTGTTACGGTGCGGATGTTCTCCCGAAATGTGTTTGTCATTCTTCTTTGGTGCGGGTTCACAGTGTGGCGCATATTTGTAACGGTGTTAAAGTTGTTTATACGGCCACCCTCAGTGTGACCTGTATGGCCATTGACCAAGTATGCGAAGCATTCACTTGTGTGTGTGAAAAGCCGTAGATATTATGTGGCTGGGCCGGCACGCAAAGGCAGTGCCTTTAAAGGGGAACATTATCACAATTTCAGAATTGTTAAAACTATTAAAAATCAGTTCCCAGTGGCTTATTTTATTTTTCAAAGTTTTTTTCAAAATTTTACCCATCATGCAATATCCCTAAAAAAAGCTTCAAAGTGCCTGATTTTAACCATCGTTATATACACCCGTCCATTTTCCTGTGACGTCACATAGTGATGCCAACTCAAACAAACATGGCGGATAGAACAGCAAGCTATAGCGACATTAGCTCGGATTCAGACTCGGATTTCAGCGGCTTAAGCGATTCAACAGATTACGCGTGTATTGAAACGGATGGTTGTAGTGTGGAGGCAGGTAGTGAAAACGAAATTGAAGAAGAAACTGAAGCTATTGAGCCATATCGGTTTGAACCGTATGCAAGCGAAACCGACGAAAACGACACGACAGCCAGCGACACGGGAGAAAGCGAGGACGAATTCGGCGATCGCCTTCTAACCAACGATTGGTATGTGTTTGTTTGGCATTAAAGGAAACTAACAACTATGAACTAGGTTTACAGCATATGAAATACATTTGGCAACAACATGCACTTTGAGAGTGCAGACAGCCCAATTTTCATCAATTAATATATTCTGTAGACATACCCTCATCCGCTCTCTTTTCCTGAAAGCTGATCTGTCCAGTTTTGGAGTTGATGTCAGCAGGGAAGCTAGGGTCGATATTCTTCTGTGCCATCTCTGTCGTAGCATAGCTTTCGTCGGTAAAGTGTGCGGAACAAACGTCCAATTTCTTGCCACTTTCGCATCTTTGGGCCACTGGTGCAACTTGAATCCGTCCCTGTTCGTGTTGTTACACCCTCCGACAACACACCGACGAGGTATGATGTCTCCAAGGTACGGAAAACAGTCGAAAAAACGGAAAATAACAGAGCTGATTTGACTCGGTGTTTGTAATGTGTTTGAGAAAATGGCAGATTGCTTCCCGATGTGACGTCATCGCTCCGAGAGCGAATAATAGAAAGGCGTTTAATTCGCCAAAATTCACCCATTTAGAGTTCGGAAATCGGTTAAAAATGTCATGTCTGTGTGATCATGTTTTTGTTTTGGTCATGTTCAGTTTTGTTTTTGGACTTTTTGTGCACTTTTGTTCTGTCACCATAGCAACCATTAGTTTTCACCTGTCACGTCACGCACCTGTTTCACGTTTTGAGTCACGCACCTGTTTTCGTTACTGTCATGACTTGGTCCCGGGTGTTTGCTTTTCCGGGATGCAACGGAAAGTTGGCTCGGGCGAGACGGGAATATGAGTACATTTTTATTTAACGCTACAAAAAAAGGAAGTAAACAAAAGGCGCGCACAATGGCGGAGAACAAACTATGAAACCAAATACTTGCACAAAGGCAAAAACTATGAACAACAAAAAACACTAACTGTGGCAATAATAAACAAAACTTACTTGGCATGGACAAAAAGGAGCAGCGTGAACGATGGACATGAAAAAAGAGTCAGAACTGTGCAGAGCATAAATGTGGGAATGTCGTCAGAACGACAAACTGAAAACAATGAACTTAAATACTATAGACATGATTAACGAAAAACAGGTGCGTGACTCAAAACGTGAAACAGGTGCGTGACGTGACAGGTGAAAACTAATGGTTGCTATGGTGACAAAACAAAAGTGCACAAAAAGTCCAAAAACAAAACCGAACATGACCAAAACAAAAACATGATCACACAGACATGACAAAAAAAATATATGGTCTTTTTTCTGCAACATCAAGGTATATATTGACGCTTACATAGGTCTGGTGATAATGTTCCCCTTTAAGGTTTATTGGCGCTCTGTACTTCTCCTTAGGTCCGTTTGAAAAAGTCATCCATTTTACTTTTTTGAAACCGATACCGATAATTTTGAAACTGATACCAATCATATCCGATATTACATTTTAAAGCATTTATCGGACATCTCTACTTTTTTTCACTTGATCATTCTCCTCAGCCTCTGTTTAACACAAACGCCAAACCACTGCCTTTGAAGTTTTGTCTTTTACAGGCCGCATCTGACCTAAATCTAAATCTCCACACTCATTATCTCCGGACTTTTCCGGACAAACTGTAAGGGGACCTTAATGTGGACAACTCCATTCCAAATCAATTCCATTTGTCAACACAAGTGAGACCGCGACACGCCAACTTAAGCGTGGCAATGCGGAGTATGTGAAGGATTCCACCGACCGGCACGGTAATTGGTATGTTTACGATATCAGCCTTATTACGCTACGGTGCATCCAAACATGGTTGCTTTCATATTACCATTAGCATGTCGGCGCTCCAATGCGTTTGCTATTTTGAGACGCTAAACGCTGAGCCCTCAAATCCAGCAGGGTCTGCGGATGGCGCCACTAGTAGCCAGCCAGTCTCACCGCCACCCCCTCCCTCTGCCTACAACCTCCCCAGCCAGTAGCACTCAGAGCCAAGGTCCAGGAATTAGCCCCAGCACCCGTCCAGACAACAGATCAATGGTCCCGCTCCTGTATTGATAGGGCCACTTGGGCTCCAGAAGTGGCTGCTAATCCCTGCAGTTTATCAGCCACCGGGCGACCGGCTGCCTGGATCTGTTGTCTGCTACTACACACTTACACTCGTGGACATACACCACCACTCTGTGCACACTTTCTTGTAAACACCAGGAGTTCTTTTCACTTAAGCACTCACCTCTCTCATCGTGCTGTCCTTTTCCCTTCAACGTAAGCCTCCGGGTGTGAGGGCTGCAGCTATAGGCTTGTTTTCTTCACCGACCCTGTGTCGACTTGTTATTTTTCCCCAATAAAGGGCCTTGAATAAGAGAGGTTGTCCGATATTCGGGGTCTGGAGATCGACAATTACACCAACAAGTACCATGAATTGATTAACGTGGACTTGAACAAGTTGAAAAACTTATTCGGGTGTCACCATTTAGCGGTCAATTGTACGGAATATGTACTGTACTGTGTAAACTGAACTGTATTCTCTTCCTTTGCAATCTACTAATAAAAGTTTCAATCAATCAACAAACAAAAAAAGGTGTTTTCCTTCATATCATAAACAGAAGTACTTTATTATTGTCAATCCCATTCAAGATCAGACAAACATTACAGGGAGACCAAAAAAAAAAGGTGGGAAACAGGTAAACGTTGGGGTGGGTGGGGGGTGGGGTGGGGTGTGAGTAAAAAAATATTCAGTCAAAGGCTGGACTCCAGGGCGGGGGTCCAGAGAGGCCAAGGAAAAAAAAACAATCATAGCCATAGCCATACTTGCCAACCTTGAGACCTCCAAATTCGGGAGATGGGGAGGAGGGGTTTGGTGGTAGCGGGGGTGTATATTGTAGCTTCCCGGAAGAGTTAGTGCTGCAAGGGATTCCGGGTATTTGTTCTGTTGTGATTATGTTGTGTTACGGTGCGGATGTTCTCCCGAAATGTGTTTGTCATTCTTGTTTGGTGTGGGTTCACAGTGTGGCGCATATTTGCAACAGCGTTAAAGTTGTTTACACGGCCACCCTCAGTGTGACCTGTATGGCCGTTGATCAAGTATGCCGTGCATTCACTCCCGTGTGTGTATTACGTGACTGGGCCGGCATGCTGTCTGTTTGTATGTAGGAAACGTGGACGTGACGACAGGTAGTAGAGGACGCTAAAGGCAGTGCCTTTAAGGCACGCCCCCAATACTGTTGTTCGGGTGGAAATCGGGAGAATGGTTGCCCCGGGAGATTTTCGGGAGGGTTGGCGCTGAAATTCGGGAGTCTCCCGGGAAAATTGGGAGGGTTGGCAAGTATGGCCATAGCACACATAAACATGTTACATAGAATCAACAAGACTTGCAACAGAGGGAAGGGAGTGGGAGCTGCGGAGGCCGGCTACTGCTGTATAAGCGCTAGTCAGCCGTCCATCGCCCCGAAGGGATTCAAGTAGGGATGTCCGATAATGGCTTTTTGCCGATATCCGATTTTCCGATATTGTCCAACTCTTTAATTACCGATACCGATATCAACCGATATATACAGTCGTGGAATTAACACATTATTATGCCTAATTTGGACAACCAGTTATGGTGAAAATAAGGTATTTTGCCTATCGTTCACAATCATTATGAGAGACAAGAAGACAAAAGGTTTTTGTTTTTTTTTGTATTCGAACATGTGAAAAACGGCTTGTTCTTGGGAGTTAGCGATGCAGCTAATGGGAGCAATCAATTAATTCTGCCTCTAAAACACTTAAAAAATGCATTAAAAAACCGTCAAAAATACTTAATTTACGTTCTGTAACCTGTATAATAACCAAGCTGTCGCGACATTGTTACTGTAAGAGCGAACACTGAGGAACTCTTTTTCTAGTGTAGTAACACATCGGAAGGCTACGGTATTAGCTGCAAAAGCTATGGAAAGAGATAAGTTAGCTTCTACATTAGCACAAAACGCGTTTTGAGTTTGTAATGCACAACACAATGCGATAAGACACCAATCTGAGAAACATGAACAATCATATTACAGTATCTGTAAAGTATTAGCCCACATTTCATGTTACTGTAGTTGTAATAACATGCACGACGTGCTGCGTGTATCATGATCAATATTAAAGTGTGACTCACTCCATGAATGTTTTTCTGGTTTATTTGGGTAAGCACTCCATTTATGTTGAAATAGCAAGGGTCAAGTTCCACATTTACAGCGCCAAAGTCACTTTTCTCTCGGCTTCCGTCCGCTCCAACGTTTCACTCTCGCTTCTATAAGCAGTAGTTCATCCTCAGTATGTTCAGCTTCAAAAAGATAAGGTTGTGAATGTCTTTTTGTCCAAAAAATAATCGTCTTCGTTGTCTATGACCAAGTCTGCCATGATTAGAAAACAGATTTGAGTTTTTTAGCGGAAGTAGGACACACATTTAAGTAAATGCCCCAAGGAATTAGCTCCGGCAATGATTAAAATGACCAAAATACAGTAAATATTGTGCATATTACATAAGGTTAGAGCTGTTATTGCTTTATATATAGACTTGCGCTCTGCATATAAAACGTTGACGGAGGGTTTGTGTGTTCTTGTCTCTCATAATGATTGTGAACGAACAAAAAAAGTGCAGTTCCCCTTTACAAAGAGGGGACATCGTATATTTGGAGACTAGAGAGACATACATGCAACCCAACAGGTGACGTCAAAAGATGCCACCTAAAACTTCACTGAAAAATAAACATGATTTTATGTAATTTTTTTAAACAGGCTTTAAAATTCAGGGGTTGTCTTATATTCCATGTTTACCAATGTGTAGGTGGCACAACATTACTTTTTACAAAGCTTCACTGTGTTTAATACAATTTAAAAAGATTAATTTTGTATTTTTTTTTTTTTTACAAAAAACGTGTCTCGACAAAAAGTAACTGTCTTATATTTGGGTTCCAGTGAGTCAAACATGTAAACAGGGGATGCCAAAAAAAGCCCCCTAAAACTTCACTGATGATAAAAACATGATTTTGAAAAAAAACAAAATTCCTCAGGGCTCAATCTATATTCAGGGGATGCCTATTATACCAAGTCTACAAATTAACACATGCAAAGTGGCACCAAATTAATTTTCACAAAATTAAAATATTGAAAACATGATTTAAAAAAGATGCATTTTGTCTTTTTCCATTCAGAAAATGGGGTTGTCTTATATTCAAGGCCTTCTAATATGAGGAGTCTTGACCATTACAAACACAAACATACAGGTGACACCAAAATATATGTATATGTATATACACATATATTTTGAAAATATATGTATACATATTTTGATGTCCTCCGTTATATATATATATATATATATATATATATATATATATACTTATAATATTTATATTTTATATATTATATATTATTATATTTTATATATTATATATTATTATATTTTATATATTACATATATATTATATATATTTTATATACATATATAATATTTAAAAAAATATTAAGTAAGGGACATCCTATATTTTGGCGTCTAGAGAGATATGCATGCAACCCAATCAGGTTTTTTTCTTCAAAAAACGGGCCTTAAAAATGAGGGGGTCAGCCTATTTTCAGAGGTTGTCTTATATTCCAAGTCGACAAATTTACAAAAGCAAACCAACATGTGGCACAAAATTAGTTTTTGCAAAAAAAAAAAAAATCACTGAATACAATTTCAAAGGATTAATTGTGTATTTTTACTAAAAATGTGTCTTGACGGGATCGTCTTTTATTCGGGTATGGGAGATGTATACATTTTAACCAACAGTTGATGCCAAAAGATGCCTCTTAAAACTTCACTGTTTATGAAAACATGATTATTGTATTTATTTATTTTTTCCTCAGTGGTAATTTTTTTCCACAAAAAGTGGGGTCGTCTTATATTCAGGACCATATAATATGTGGGGTCTGGATATTTACGAACACAAACATACAGGTGACGCCAAAAGCTGCTTCCCAACGGTTCACTGATATTGAAAAAATTATTTAAAAAATATAAATTTTGTTTTTACCAAAAAAAGAGGGAACGTCCTATATTTGGGCGTCTGGAGAGATATACATGCAACCCGACAGGTTTTTTACTTCAAAAAACAACCCTTGAAAATGAGGGGTCATCCTATTTTCAGGGGTTGTCTTATATTCCAAGTCTACAAATGTCACGTGTGGGTCGCAACTTACTGCGCGGTTCGTTCTCCCGGGATGCAAACGGACGACTCCGGACAGGACTTGCAGGTAGGAACATGATTTAATCTTGAAAATAACGCGAAGTACCAAAAAACAGAAAACAAGCAAAAGGAATCATGTGCTGATCGCACTCGAAACTAAGCTACCACTTAGCATGAACTAGAAGACAAGCAAACTTACGTGACGAGAACATGAAGCAAACACTTAGCATAAACTATGGCATGGAACACTCACGAAACTGTGGCATGAGACAAACAAGACTTACTAGTAGGTTGCGTGAAGCAAACAATGTCGCCAGACCGACTGACTGGCAAAGGCAGGCTTAAATAATGCCTCTGATTAGAAACAGGTGAGCGTCCCTAACATCAGAGGCCGGTGAAAACAATAAGCAGCCATGGCAACCAAACCAAACTCAGAGGTGTCACAAACAGGAACTAAAGGAGTCCAAAAACTAACAGAAAATACATGACCGGACCACGGATCATGACAACAAATTCACACTCGCAAACAAAATTAGTTTTTGCAAAAAAAACCCCCCCAAAACACTGATATTGAATACAATTTCAAAAGATTGTGTCTTTTTACTAAAAATGTGTCTTGACGGGATCGTCTTGTATTCGGGTTCTGGAGGTTTATACATTTAAACCAACAATTGATGCCAAAAGATGCCTCCTAAAATTTCACTGTTGATGAAAACGTGATTATCTTATTTATTTATGTTTTTCCCAATGGTCATCCTATATGCAGAAGACATCTTATATACCAGTCTACAAATTAACACATGCAAACCAGCATGTGGCACAAAATGTGTTTTTTGCAACAACAACAAAAAATCACTGATATTGAATACAATTTCAAAAGATTGTGTCTTTTTACTAAAGATGTGTCTTGACGGGATCGTCTTTTATTCGGGTTCTGGCGATTTATACATTCAAACCAACAATTGATGCCAAAAGATGCCTCCTAAAACTTCACTGTTGATGAAAACATGATTATCTTATTTTTTTCCCAATGGTCATCCTATATGCAGAGGACGTCTTATATACCAGTGTACAAATTAACACATGCAAACCAGCATGTGGCACAAAATGGGTTTTTGCAACAACAACAAAAAATCACTGATATTGAATACAATTTCAAAAGATTGTCTTTTTACTAAAAAACTTCACTGTTGATGAAAACATGATTATCTTATTTATTTATTTTTTTTCTATATGCAGAGGACGTCTTATATACCAGTCTACAAATTTACACATGCAAACCTGCAGGTGGCACCAAATTACTTTTCACAAAACTAAAACATTGAAAACATGATTTAAAAATGATGCATTTTGTATCCCCCCCCCCCCCCCCCCCCCCCCCCACAAAAAGTGGCGTTGTCTTATATTCAGGTCCATGTAAAATGTGGGGTCTTGATATTTGCAAACGCAAACCGACAGTTGACGCCATAAGCTACTTCCCAAGGGTTCACTGATATTAATAATGTTTAAAAAAAATATTTACTCGAGATATTTGTGTCTTGAAACAGCGGTGTTGTCTTATATTTGGGTTGTCTTATATTCGAGGTCTATAAATTTATACGTGCAAATCAGCAGGGTGCACCAAATGCTTCATTCAAGTAAGATTAATTTAGTTTTATTCCAAAAAACATGTCTTACACTACATGGGTTGTCATATATTCAACGTTTCAAGATGTTTGAATGCAAAACACCAATAACTTCACCGATATTGAAACATCTTCTTTTTTTTTTTAACTGTACTTTTTTCCTGAAACGTCGGGTGTGAGGGCTGCAGCTATAGAGTTGTTTGAGTTCACCTCGGCCGGGTGTCTGTAAGTGTATCCAGTGTCCTGCATGCTAAAAGTGGGGGCGTGCTGGCTGGTAGACAGAAAGTCTGACCGGAGTGTGGCCCATTGATTCTAATGGGCATTTTTAGGGGCCCTAATGATGGGAATCTGTTCACGCCTCACTTGTCACGCCTTATTAAGGCAAAGCAACAATGAGTCCATTCACACTGGCTCCAGTTACCTCATTCAACCCTCTGTTGTTTACAGGCATTTTAAACATGCACATGTCAAGAGGCTGCATACGCTTCTGCCACTTCCTGCTCAAGAATCTAAACATGTCATATTTCCCATAATATAATGATCTCTTCTCAAAATATGCACCTTTTTTGTCAATTGAATGCATGCAAAGCTAAAGAGACATTTCTCTCTGTATCAGTCACTGGCCATACCTCAGATGTTCTTCAAACAGTGCTTGGTATCAATGATACCAAGCAAACCCAAGTTTGGTATCACCAACACCAAGGAAAACTTTTTTTTTTTTAATGATACCAAGTAAAACCAAGCATGGTATCGTTGATACCAAGTAAAACCAGAGCTTGGTACTGCCGATATCAAGTAAAACTAAGGTTGTTATCACCAAAATCAAGTAAAACCAAGTATGGTACAAAGTAAACTCCATCTTGGTGTTGCAGGTATAAAGAAAACATTAGATCTTGATATAGCTGATACCAAGTACAGTAAAACCAAGCATGGTATCGCCGATACCAAGCAAACCCAAGTTTGGTATCGACAACACCAAGGAAAACGGAGTTTGTTATCACTGATACCAAGTAAAACCAAGCATGGTATAGTTGATACCAAGTAAAACCCGAGCTTGGTACTGCCGATACAAAGTAAAGCTAAGGTTGTTATCACCAAAATCAAGTAAAACCAAGCATGGCATTGATGGTACACAAAACACCCAGTTTGGTGTTGCAGGTATCAAGAAAAAATTAGATGTTGGTATAGCTGATACCAAGTACAGTAAAACCAAGCATGGTATCGCCGATACCAAGCAAACCCAAGTTTGGTATCGCCAACACCAAGCAAACCGGAGTTTGTTATCAATGATACCAAGTAAAACCAAACATTGTATCCAGAGCTTGGTACTGCCGATACAAAGTAAAACTAAGGTTGTTATCACCAAAATCAAGTAAAACTAAGCATGGCATTGATGGTACACAAAACACCCAGCTTGGTGTTGCAGGTATCAAATTTTTTTTTTATGTTGGTATAGCTGATACCAAGTACAGTAAAACCAAGCATGGTATCGCCGATACCAAGCAAACCCAAGTTTGGTATCGCCAACACCAAGGAAAACGGAGTTTGTTATCAATGATACCAAGTAAAACCAAGCATGGTATCGTTGATACCAAGTAAAACCCGAGCTTGGTACTGCCGATACAAAGTAAAACTAAGGTTGTTATCACCAAAATGAAGTAAAACCAAGTATGGCATTGATGGTACAAAGTAAAACCCATCTTAGTGTTGCAGGTATAAAGAAAAAAATAGATATTGGTATAGCTGATACTAAGTACAGTAAAAACAAGCACAGTTTCGCCGATACCAAGCAAACCCAAGTTTGGTATCACCAACATCAAGGAAAACTGAGTTTGTTATAAACGATACCAAGTAAAACCAAGCACGGTATCGTTGATATCAAGTAAAACCAGAGCTTGGTACTGCCGATACAAAGTAAAACTAAGATTGTTATCACCAAAATCAAGTAAAACTAAGCATGGCATTGATGGTACAAAGTAAAACTCATCTTGGTGTTGCAGGTATCAAGAAAAAATTAGATGTTGGTATAGCTGATACCAAGTACAGTAAAACGAAGCATTGTATCGCCGATACCAAGCAAACCCAAGTTTGGTATCACCAACACCAAGGAAAACTGAGTTTCTTATCAATGATACCAAGTAAAACAAAGCATGGTATCGTTGATACCAAGTAAAACCCGAGCTTGGGACTGCCGATACCAAGTAAAACTAAGGTTGTTATCACCAAAATCAAGTAAAACCAAGCACGGCATTGATAGTACAAAAAAAAACCCATCTTGGTGTTGCAGGTATCGAGAAAAAATTAAATGTTGGTATAGCTGATACCAAGTACAGTAAAACCAAGCATGGTATCGCCGATACCAAGCAAACCCAAGTTTGGTATCGCCAACACCAAGGAAAACGGAGTTTGTTATCAATGATACCAAGTAAAACCAAACATTGTATCCAGAGCTTGGTACTGCCGATACAAAGTAAAACTAAGGTTGTTATCACCAAAATCAAGTAAAACTAAGCACAGCATTGATGGTACAAAAAAACAAAAAACAGCTTGGTGTTGCAGGTATCAAGAACATTTTTTATGTTGGTATAGCTGATACCAAGTACAGTAAAACCAAGCATGGTATCGCAGATACCAAGTAAACCCAAGTTTGGTATCGCCAACACCAAGGAAAACTGAGTTTGTTATCAATGATACCAAGTAAAACCAAGCATTGTATCGTTGATACCAAGTAAAACCAGAGCCTGGTACTGCCGGTATCAAGTAAAACTAAGCATAGGATTGATGGTACAAAGTGAAACCCATCTTGGTGTTGCTGGTATAAAGAAAAAAAATGATATTGGTATAGCTGATACCAAGTACAGTAAAACCAAGCATGGTATCGCCGATACCAAGCAAACCCAAGTTTGGTATCGCCAACACCAAGGAAAACGGAGTTTGTTATCAATGATACCAAGTAAAACCAAGCATGGTATTGTTGATACCAAGTAAAACCCAAGCTTGGTACTTCCGATACCAAGTAAAACTAAGGTTGTTATCACCAAAATCAAGTAAAACCAAGCATGGCATTGATGGTACAAAAAACCTTCAGCTTGGTGTTGCAGGTATCAAGAATTTTTTTTATGTTGGTATAGCTGATACCAAGTACAGTAAAAACAAGCACAGTATCGCCGATACCAAGCAAACCCAAGTTTGGTATCGCCAACACCAAGGAAAACGGAGTTTGTCATCAATGATACCAAGTAAAACCAAGCATTGTATCCAGAGCTTGGTACTGCCGATACAAAGTAAAACTAAGGTTGTTATCACCAAAATCAAGTAAAACTAAGCACAGCATTGATGGTACAAAAAAACAAAAAACAGCTTGGTGTTGCAGGTATCAAGAACATTTTTTATGTTGGTATAGCTGATACCAAGTACAGTAAAACCAAGCATGGTATCGCCGATACCAAGCAAACCCAAGTTTGGTATCGCCAACACCAAGGAAAACGGAGTTTGTTGTCAATGATACCAAGTAAAACCAAGCATGGTATCGTTGATACCAAGTAAAACCCGAGCTTGGTACTGCCGATACAAAGTAAAACTGAGGTTGTTATCACCAAAATCAAGTAAACCAAGCATGGCATTGATGGTACAAAACAAAACCCATCTTGGTGTTGCAGGTATCAAGAAAAAATTAAATGTTGGTATAGCTGATACCAAGTACAGTAAAACCAAGCATGGTATCGCCGATACCAAGCAAACCCAAGTTTGGTATCGCCAACACCAAGGAAAACGGAGTTTGTTATCAATGATACCAAGTAAAACCATGCATTGTATCCAGAGCTTGGTACTGCCGATACAAAGTAAAACTGAGGTTGTTATCACCAAAATCAAGTAAAACCAAGCATGGCATTGATGGTACAAAGTAAAACCCATCTTGGTGTATCAATAAAAAAAATGTTGTTATAGCTGATACCAAGTGCAGTAAAACCAAGCATGGTATCGCTGACAACCAGTAAACCCGAGCATCATATCACTGACAGGAAGTAAAATCGAGCTTGGTGTCACCAATACTAAGTAAAACCAAACTTGGAGTCGCAGATATCAAGTAAAACTGAGCTTGGTATCACTGATAAAAAGTAAAACCGAGCTTTGTATTGCCGATACGAAGTGTACCCAAGTTTGGTGTCGCAAACACCAACTGAGCTCGGTATAACAGACACCAAGTAAAACTGAGCTTGGTGTCGGAGATACCAAGTAAAACTGAGCGTGTTTTCATTGATACCAAGTAAAACCACATCCTGGTATTGCCCATACCAAGTAAAACTGAGCGTGTTTTCATTGATACCAAGTAAAACCACAGCTTGGTATTGCCCATACCAGGTAAAACTAAGGGTGTTATTACAAATAACAAGAAAAATCAAACATGGCATTGATGGTACAAAGTAAAACTAAGTTTGGAGTTGCAGGTATCCGGTACAAAAATAGATGTTGGTATCGCAGATACAGAGAAAATCAAGTACAGTAAAACCAAGCATGGAATTACTGTTACCAAGTAAAATCGAGCTTGGTATTGCCGATACCAAGTGAACCCACGTTTTGTATCACCGGCACCACGTAAAACTGAGCTTGTTATTACTAATTAGTAAATATATATATATATATATATATATACCAATGAAAACCGAGCTTGCTGTCGCAGATATCGCATACAAAATAGAAGTTGGTATCGCTGAAATGAAAAAAAAAGTAAACCCAAGCATGGTATCGCCATCCACAAGGAAAACTGAGCTTGTTGTCACCAAAACCAAGCACAGTGTAACTTACACTCAAAAAAATCAAAGCTTGGTATCGCTGATACCAAGTAAAACCAATTATGGTAAAATTGTTTAATAAACTTTTTTATACCGATCAATTACGTAGATGTACAAAATAAAGTTACACTTAAATGTACAAATTATTTTTTAATTTTACTTCAACGTACAATCAGGTTATTGCATCACTATAAAGTCAAAAGTAGGCCAATTTAGTGTGAAAATGATTGAATTGGATCATTCCAATGCGAGGCGGAAGGAAAAGTAGTTCCTGCTAACACAGTATTATTGGGTAGCCAATATGAAATTATATTTCTGATCAGCATATTATATCTAGGGCAGCACGGTGGACCAGGGTTTAGTACATGTGCTTCACAATACGAAGGTCCTGGGTTCGATCCCCGGGCTCGGGGTCTGTCTGTGTGGAGTTTGCATGTTCTCCCCGTGACTGCGTGGGTTCCCGCTTTCGGCTTCCTCCCACCTCCAAAGACATGCACCTGGGGATAGGTTAAGCGTAGGCAAGGAACGATCATCTCGTGAGTTCAAATCGAGTCATACCAAAGACAATAAAAATGGGAGCCATTACCTCCCTGCTTGGCACTCAGCATCAAGGGTTGGGATTTGGGGTTAAATCGCCAGAAATGATTCCCAGGCGCGGCCACCACTGCTGCTCACTGCTCCCCTCACCTCCCAGGGGGTGATCAAGGGTGATGGGTCAAATGCAGAGAATAATTTTGCCACACCTAGAATGTGTGTGTGACTATCAGTGGTACTTTAACTTCTTATTCACTGCGTTGTCAGCTATTTAGACAATGGCGCCTTTGTGTTCAGTCATTTCCAGTGTCAAGACATGTTTACATTCAATGAACCGCAGCTTTTCACTGCCGGCAGCCTTCTTGCAGCCCACGCTCCATTGACTACTCTGAAGTATATCCATTCATTTTCTATATCATTTATAGTCATACATATATATATGTTAGGTCAGGTAAAAACACAGAGGCTATATCATCCCTACAAGCCTGTTTTGCAGGGCATTCCATAGTACTGGAGCCCGAATAGAAAACGCTCTATAGCCCGCAGACTTTTTTTGGGCTCTGAGAATCACTAATAAGCCGGAGTTCTTTGAACGCAGATTTCTTGCCGGGACATATGGTACAATACAATCGGCAAGATAGGATGGAGCTAGACCGTGTAGTATTTTATACGTAAGTAGTAAAACCTTAAAGTCACTGTGGAAGTTTCTTCGTAGCAGGTTTGGTGGATCACACACGTCAGCTGTCCTCCTCTGTGTCATGCCTCTCCTCCTCCTGCTCCCGGGCCGCTTACTGTTAAAGACAACAGATGATTAGATTAACACGTACCACCTGTGAAATCTAATCACCTGCCAGCTGTGTCTCGCCGTCAGCACATGCCCCGCCCCTATACGATGGTGCTCGTTCTCAGTACCATAGACAGAGGCGGTGACCTTTGCTCCTCCCTCCACGGTCACATCTTAAGTGGACAGGAAGCCAGTGCAGGGGAGCCAGTATAGACGACCCGTGCAATGGACATCAAGTGGACCTAGATCATAGTGTGAGAGTCCAGTCCATAGTGGGGCCAGCCGGAGATTGTCTTGGGTGGAGACAAGTCAGCAGTGCAGAGACGTCCTCAACTGATGCACAGGTGGTCCATCCCGGGTACCGACTTTGAACAGCTAGCGCGTCATCTGTGGACACCTAATCTGTGCCCCCCTTCTCCACGCAGAGCAGAAAAGAGACGGCAGATCAACTGGTCTAAAAGGGGGGTCTATTTAAAGGCTAGCGTATACAATTGAATTTTAAGATGGGACTTAAATGCTTCTACTGAGGTAGCATCTCTAACTGTTACCGGGAGGGCATTCCAGAGTACTGGAGCCCGAATAGAAAACGCTCTATAGCCAGCAGACTTTTTTTGGGCTCTGGGAATCACTAATAAGCCGGAGTTCTTTGAACGCAGATTTCTTGCCGGGACATATGGTACAATACAATCAGATGGAGCTAGGCCGTGCAGTATTTTATACGTAAGTAGTAAAACCTTAAAGTCACATCTTAAGTGCACAGGAAGCCAGTGCAGGTGAGCCAGTATAGACGACCCGTGCAATGGACGTCAAGTGGACCTAGATCATAGTGTGAGAGTCCAGTCCATAGTGGGGCCAGCCGGAGATCGTCTTGGGTGGAGACAAGTCAGCAGCGCAGAGACGTCCTCAACCGATGCACAGATGAGTGGTCCATCCCGGGTCCCGATTTTGAACAGCTAGCGCTTCATCTGTGGTCACTTAATCTGTGCCTCCCCCCCTCCACGAAGGAGAGGGGGGCAGAGCAGAAAAGAGACGACAGATCAACTGATCTAAAAGGGGGGTCTATTTAAAGGCTAGTGTATACAAATGAATTTAAAGATGGGACTTAAATGCTTCTACTGTATTCTGTTTTTATTTACGATTTACACAACTAGGCAGAGTCGTGACCATGGCGGAGAGAGTATACAGGTAAAAGCCAGTAAATTAGAATATTTTGAAAAACTTGATTTATTTCAGTAATTGCATTCAAAAGGTGTAACTTGTACATTATATTTATTCATTGCACACAGACTGATGCATTCAAATGTTTATTTCATTTAATTTTGATGATTTGAAGTGGCAACAAATGAAAATCCAAAATTCCGTGTGTCACAAAATTAGAATATTACTTAAGGCTAATACAAAAAAGGGATTTTTAGAAATGTTGGCCAACTGAAAAGTATGAAAATGAAAAATATGAGCATGTACAATACTCAATACTTAGTTGGAGCTCCTTTTGCCTCAATTACTGCGTTAATGCGGCGTGGCATGGAGTCGATGAGTTTCTGGCACTGCTCAGGTGTTATGAGAGCCCAGGTTGCTCTGATAGTGGCCTTCAACTCTTCTGCGTTTTTGGGTCTGGCATTCTGCATCTTCCTTTTCACAATACCCCACAGATTTTCTATGGGGCTAAGGTCAGGGGAGTTGGCGGGCCAATTTAGAACAGAAATACCATGGTCCGTAAACCAGGCACGGGTAGATTTTGCGCTGTGTGCAGGCGCCAAGTCCTGTTGGAACTTGAAATCTCCATCTCCATAGAGCAGGTCAGCAGCAGGAAGCATGAAGTGCTCTAAAACTTGCTGGTAGACAGCTGCGTTGACCCTGGATCTCAGGAAACAGAGTGGACCGACACCAGCAGATGACATGGCACCCCAAACCATCACTGATGGTGGAAACTTTACACTAGACTTCAGGCAACGTGGATCCTGTGCCTCTCCTGTCTTCCTCCAGACTCTGGGACCTCGATTTCCAAAGGAAATGCAAAATTTGCTTTCGTCAGAAAACATGACTTTGGACCACTCAGCAGCAGTCCAGCTGGTGTCGGTCCACTCTGTTTCCTGAGATCCAGGGTCAACGCAGCCGTCTACCAGCAAGTTTTAGAGCACTTCATGCTTCCTGCTGCTGACCTGCTCTATGGAGATGGAGATTTCAAGTTCCAACAGGACTTGGCGCCTGCACACAGCGCAAAATCTACCCGTGCCTGGTTTACGGACCATGGTATTTCTGTTCTAAATTGGCCCGCCAACTCCCCTGACCTTAGCCCCATAGAAAATCTGTGGGGTATTGTGAAAAGGAAGATGCAGAATGCCAGACCCAAAAACGCAGAAGAGTTGAAGGCCACTATCAGAGCAACCTGGGCTCTCATAACACCTGAGCAGTGCCAGAAACTCATCGACTCCATGCCACGCCGCATTAACGCAGTAATTGAGGCAAAAGGAGCTCCAACCAAGTATTGAGTATTGTACATGCTCATATTTTTCATTTTCATACTTTTCAGTTGGCCAACATTTCTAAAAATCCCTTTTTTGTATTAGCCTTACACAATATTCTAATTTTGTGACACACGGAATTTTGGATTTTCATTTGTTGCCACTTCAAATCATCAAAATTAAATGAAATAAACATTTGAATGCATCAGTCTGTGTGCAATGAATAAATATAATGTACAAGTTACACCTTTTGAATGCAATTACTGAAATAAATCAAGTTTTTCAAAATATTCTAATTTACTGGCTTTTACCTTTACGTCTCGGGGGGCTAAAGTTGCGTCACTGCTGTTTGCAGATGATGTGGTCCTGATGGCACCTTCGGTTCGTGACCTTCAGCTCTCACTGGATCGGTTCGCAGGCGAGTGTTCAGCGGCTGGAATGAAGATCAGCATCTCCAAATCTGAGGCCATGGTTCTCAGCAGGAAACCGATGATTTGTACACTCCAGGTAGAGAACGAGACTCTGTCCCAGGTGGAGGAGTTCACGAGTGAGGGAAAGATGGAGAAGGAAAATCAGCCGGAGAATCGGAGCAGCTGGGGCAGTATTGCAGTCTCTCTGCCGCACTGTTGTGACGAAACGAGAGCTGAGCCAGAAGGCAAAGCTCTCGGTCTACCGAGCTATCTACATTCCTACTCTCACCTATGGTCATGAAGTGTGGGTCATGACCGAAACAATAAGATCGCGGATACAAGCGGCCGAAATGAGTTTCCTCAGAAGGGTGGCTGGCATCTCCCTTAGAGATAAGGTGAGAAGTTCAGTCACCCGAGAGAGACTCGGAGTAGAGCCACTGCTCCTTTGCTAGGTGGTTCAGGCATCTCGTGCGGATGCCTCACGAGCGTCTCCCTAGGGAGGTCCTCATTGCACGTCTCACTAGGACAGGCCAAGACCAGATGGGGGGACTACATCTTCTCTCTGGCCTGGGAACACTTCGGGATTCCCCAGGAGGAAGTTGATAATGTGGCTCTGGAGAGGGAAGTCTGGGGGTCTCTGCTGGAGCTGTTGTCCCCGCGACCCGGTTCCGGATAAGCAGTTGAAGATGGATGGACAACGTGCCAACTTCACTGGTTTTGGGTTTTGTACAAAAAAAAAAAACTATTTGAGGAATCCGACTAATTTAGTGCATGGAAAAACATAGTGAGTGTTAAAGGGGAACATTATCACAATTTCAGAAGGGTTAAAACCATTAAAAATCAGTTCCCAGTGGTTTATTTTATTTTTCGAAGTTTTTTTCAAAATTTTACCCATCACGCAATATCCCTAAAAAAAGCTTCAAAGTGCCTGATTTTAACCATCGTTATAAACACCCGTCCATTTTCCTGTGACGTCACATAGTGAAGCCAACACAAACAAACATGGCGGAAAGAACAGCAAGCTATAGCGACATTAGCTCGGATTCAGACTCGGATTTCAGCGGCTTAAGCGATTCAACAGATTACGCATGTATTGAAACGGATGGTTGTAGTGTGGAGGCAGGTAGCGAAAACGAAATTGAAGAAGAAACTGAAGCTATTGAGCCATATCGGTTTGAACCGTATGCAAGTGAAACCGACGAAAACGACACGACAGCCAGCGACACGGGAGAAAGCGAGGACAAATTTGGCGATCGCCTTCTAACCAACGATTGGTATGTGTTTGTTTGGCATTAAAGGAAACTAACAACTATGAACTAGGTTTACAGCATATGAAATACATTTGGCAACAACATGCACTTTGAGAGTGCAGACAGCCCAATTTTCATCAATTAATATATTCTGTAGACATACCCTCATCCGCGCTCTTTTCCTGAAAGCTGATCTGTCCAGTTTTGGAGTTGATGTCAGCAGGCCAGGGAAGCTAGGGTCGATAGAGGGTTTAGCTCGCTCGTCTGCGGGAACAAACTGCCGCCATTGCTTGCCATTCTACCGAGTTTCTTTGTCCCTGAATTGCTCACACACTCCGGCAGATTCAATGGGGGTCTGGCGGCAGATTTCTTTGACTTTATCGTTGGAAATGCATCTGCTTTGAGTGTCGCAGGATATCCACACATTCTTGCCATCTCTGTCGTAGCATAGCTTTCGTCGGTAAAGTGTGCGGAACAAACGTCCAATTTCTTGCCACTTTCCCATCTTTGGGCCACTGGTGCAACTTGAATCCGTCCCTGTTCGTGTTGTTACACCCTCCGACAACACACCGACGAGGCATGATGTCTCCAAGGTACGGAAAACAGTCGAAAAAACGGAAAATAACAGAGCTGATTTGACTCGGTGTTTGAGAAAATGGCGGATTGCTTCCCGATGTGACGTCACAACGAGAGCGAATATTAGAAAGGCGTTTAATTCGCCAAAATTCACCCATTTAGAGTTCGGAAATGGGTTAAAAAAATATATGCTCTTTTTTCTGCAACATCAAGGTATATATTGACGCTTACATAGGTCTGGTGATAATGTTCCCCTTTAAATAACCAAGTGTTTCAGAAGTCCGTCAATGTTCATTGCGAGCCCCTGAAAGTCTTTACTTTTTGTGTGTTTTGCGAGCACATATGGTGCATTTGTACACGTTTACACTAGCAATCTGCACCAAGGTCATGACAAGTGGCTTCCTGCAAGACCGGGCCATATATCAGGTGTGCGACAGTTGCCAGCAGATAAACGGTGTGCAACGACTCCCGCCCCCTTCTCCGTGTGTGTGTGTGTGTGTGTGTGTTTGTGTAGACGTGCTTTCAGGCAGCCACTTAACAGCCAGGATTAAGTCTGCATGGAGATAATTGCTGGGTGAATGCAGAGGGCGGCCGCAGTGCGCCACTCAAAAGATCCTCAGACACCTTTTGTCAACCTTTACCTTTTGTCTCAGGGCAGCACTGGAAGGGAGAGACTTGTTTGCTCATCGGGACATGAATGCTGTCTAAAGAAGAGGAGTGTCAGTAAATATTGATCTGCATGAAGCACTCTCTCCCCACCCCTTTGGATGGATTCACCCCCGGAGCTCCCGCTCTGTGCATGTTATTGTTCAGGCTGTTTGACATTCACACAAACAGTCCATGTATGAAAGAAGCCGCCTTTTCATGACAAGACAAAGATGTCCTCCGCTCGTTTTGATTTCATTTTTCACATGCAGGGCATACAGGCCGCGAGACTTGAAAAGAAAGTTTGTTCATGGACCGCACCGTACAGTTTCAGTGGTTATTTCAATGAGATCCAGTTGGAAAACGTAACCACTGAGGGAGGGCGATGCATTAAAATGACTTTAAACGGAAATAACGCAACACTTTTGGAGTACGAATAATATTATAGTATGTATATATGTAAATATATAATGTATAATATTATCGCTTTCAGTAGCAAACGTGTTTATTGACCATTAAATTACATATTAATGTGTTGGACTGTTTAATTAATGTTTAATTTTAAGACTGTAAACAAAGGTGTACCACTGGAAAAAAAGTTTTGGGGGAATAAAATCACTCAGAAAAGTGGGCATAATAAAAAAAAAAAAGGTCAGGATTTCCTACAAATTGAGCTGTGTTTTATCTAGAACAAAAGTTGTGCTTTTATGTGAATAAAGTTATGTTTTTCAAGGAAATTAACACAATTAAGTTGTGATTTTTACAAGTCCATATTTATCGTTTTTATTTTTTTAAATATTGTGAAATTATTCAAGTGAAAATGTTTATTTTCATCTTGTAGGATTATGATTGTATTCACGTTTTTTTTTTACTTTTTCTTTCTAATTTTTTTGGTTGCAATTAAATAAAGCAAATAATAAAATGCTCCCTAAAAATATTTTTCAACTGAAATTATTATAACTTTATTTCAGTGAAATTATGCATTGTTACTCATATTATTTTATATTTATTATTGTTGTTTATTGAAAAAAACCATCACATTTATTTAAGTGAAATGGTGTACTTTCTTTATATAATATTGCACATTTATTCTCAATAATCTCATGTTTTTTATTTTCTGAAATACTTATATTTCAAATTACAAATTTGTTCACATAAAATTATTTTTTTCCTGAAAACATTACTTGATTTTATTAATATTATGCATTTTTTCCCCAAAAATTACAACTTTAGCATAATTTTCTTCTTTTTTTAATCAAAATGATATTGCGTATTTTTGTGGTAATATTATAACTTTATTCCCACACAATGTATTTTTCAGGAAAAAAATGATGACCTTGTTCCAGCTAGTATCATAATTTTTTTTTTTTTTCTGAAAATGCTGTGACATTTATCAAACCTAATTCTCATAAAAAAACATTTTCCCCTGGAAAGAACAGCTAATTCCAGTGAATTATGCATTTTTCTTAAAATATTACAACTTTACCTCCATTAAATTTATGTTTTTGTTCGAGAAAATATTATTCCAGGTATATTGTGTACTTTTTGTTTGCAATATAACTTTATTCTGACAATTAATATATTTTTCTGCAAGAATATGACTGTAATTTATTGTCATAATGTTATAACTTAACTAGAATAAAGTTATTGTTTTTTTTCCTGAAAATATTATGACCATTACAGTGAGACTTATTTTTACTTTATTCTAATCAAACGTTATTTCCCCCCTTAAAAATAATACCTTATTCCAGTGAATTGTAGTAATTTTTGTTGCAATATAACAACTTTATTCTCAGAAATTGTCTTTTTCTGAAACAATATGACTAATCCAGTTTTATTTGCATGTTACTACACCTTAAATAGCATAAAATTAACATTTATTTCTCAAAATATTATGACTTCATTCCAGTGAGATTTTTTTTTACTTTATTCTCATAAAAAGTTTTTTTTTCGGGAAAACAATGCTATATTCCAGTGACATTTTTTCTTGTTATATTACAACTTAATCATTATAAAAACTTTTTTTTTTACGAAAACATTACAAAACCAGCACAGTAAAAAAAAAAAAAAAAGATTTCATACTTAATACTATTCATACTTTAAATATGTTTTTTCCCGAACATTAGTTGAGTTCAGAGAACGTCTGTATATTTCTTCATAATGCTATTTTGTTATCCTTTAGAAAACATTTTGCAAAAGCATTATGACTTTTTTTATACTGAAATGATCAATCATTTATTGTAATATAACAACTTTATTCTCAGAATGTTTATTTTTCTGAAACACTATGACATACATTTTTCTTTTCATATTATTACACCTTTAATAGCATAAAATGAACATTTATTTCTGAAAATATGACTTCATTCCAGTGAGATTTGTTTCTTTATTATCATAAAAAGTTTTTTTCTGGAAAACAATACTGTATTCCAGTGAAATTTTTCTTGTCATTTTACAACTTAATAATCATAAAAATATATTTTTTTCTGAAAACATTATGAAACCAGCACAATAAAATGTATTTAATTTTATACTTAACACCAGGGGTCCCCAAACTACGGCCCGCGGGCCGGATCCGGACCCCCAGCATCCAAAATCCGGCCCACGGGAAGTCCCAATTTAAAAAAAAAGTATTTATTTTTATTTTATTTTATTTTTATTTTTTTAATCTTTCCTTTCTAATCCATTTTCTACCGCTTGTTACTCTCGGTGTCTCCTAGCCGCTCAGGCAAATCATATTGTCTAAAAATTAATTTTCCCATCGATAATGTGACAATGTTAAATGTCAAAACGGATTAAAAAGACAATGTATATATATATATATATATATATATATATATATATATATATATATACATATACACAGCCCGGACACATTTTTTTAACCCAATGCGGCCCACGAGTCAAAAAGTTTGGGGACCCCTGCTTAATACTGTTCATACTTTGAATATGTTTTCCCCTAGTATTACTTAAGTTCAGAGAAATTCTGTATTTTTCTTCATAATGCAATTTTATTATGCTTTAGAAAACATTTTGCAAAAGCATTATGACTTTTTTATACTGAAATGATCAATCATTTATTGTAATATAACAACTTTATTCTCAGAATGTTTATTTTTCTGAAACAGTATGATTAATCCGTCAAACTGTATATTTTTCTTTTGATATCACACCTTAAATAGCATAAAATTAACATTTATTTCTAAAAATATTATGACTTCATTCCAGTGAGATTTTTTACTTTATTCTCATAAAAATGTTTTTTTTCTTTTTTTTCTGGAAAACTGTATTTCAGTGAATTTTTTCCTGTCATATTACAACTTAATCATCATTAAAAAAAATAAAATTCTGAAAACATTATGAAACCAGCACAGTAAAATGTATTTAATTTTATACTTAATACTATTCATACTTTAAATATGTTTTTCCCTAACATTACTTGAGTTCAGATAAATTCTGTATTTTTCTTCACAATGCAATTTTATTATCCTTCAGAAAAATATTTAGCAAAATCATTATGACTTTTTTTTATACTGAAATGATTAATCATTTATTGTAATATAACAACATTATTCTTATAAATTTTATTTTTTTGAAACAATATATTGTTTGTATACTGTATATTTTTCTTTTCATATTGTTACACCTTAAATAGCATCAAATTAACATTTGTTTCTAAAAATATTACGACTTCATTCCAGTGAGATTTTTTACTTTATTCTCATAAAAAAAATAAAATTCTGGAAAACTGTATTTCAGTGAATTTTTTCCTGTCATATTACAACTTAATCATCATAAAATGTATTTTTTCCTGCAAATATTATGAAACCAGCACAGTAAAATGTATTTAATTTTATACTCAATACTATTGGTACTTTAAATATATTTTTCCCTAACATTACTTGAGTTCAGAGAAATTCTGTATTTGTCTTGATAATGCAATTTTATTATCCTTTAGAAAACAAGCATTATGACTTTTTTTTTTTTAAAGTAACAAAGACTTAATTTAGAGTTATTTGGACACTAGAGGAACATATAAGGGTTAAGGTTAGGGTTAGGATTACAAATAAGCAATAATTTTAAGGTTATTGAGGGAAGACTCTTAGTTAATGGCTTACTGGTTGTATAATAAGGCCATGCATAATAAGGCATTAATAAGTACTTCATAATGACTAATTAAGAGCAAATATGTTACTAATTTGCATGTTAATAAGCAACTAATTAATGGTGAATATTTACCCCATACTAAAGTGTTACCGACTATTTTATACTGAAATGATCAATCATTTATTGTAATATTACCAATATAATTTTCATGAAATTAAGACCTCATCCTCTCTCCTTTATTCTTGTGGTGTTGTTTCTGCAACTTTACCCAAACAATCACGTCCTTTAGAGCCCGCAAGAAAGACATTTTGCTCAACCGACAACCGCCGAGCCGTGCGAGCATGCATATTTTAACACGCCACCTAAATAATTGAGACACTTTCATGGCTGTACTCATCTGACTGGCGTTGGGGCTTCTGTTTGGACACACCGTGACGAAAATGAGCCGGCCATTGTGAAACCTGACACGCCCACGCACTTAAACGTCAGTGAGTACAGTAAGCAGTGTGTGTGTGTGTGTGTGTGTGTGTGCGTGTCATGCCCCTGCTGTAAGTCATCTGACTTGGCAGCAGCGTGTCTGAATGAGCTGATCCATCTTGTGATTGGTGCAAAAGAACGGGAGCGTCGGCCTCCATTCAGGGGTCCTGACCGTGACTTCACCTTTCCTCCTCCAGGGGCCGGGATGAGGAAAAAAAAAAAAATGAGTGAGTGCCAGTAAGAGATTGCACTATAGGAGCTCCCTGCGGCTATCCTTAAACTTCTGGGTCATGCTATTGAACACGGGACCGGCTGTAGGTGAATGCCTGGCATGAAAAGGCGGGAAAAGGGGTCAGAGGGGGTCAGGTTGCACATTAATAATACTAATATCTATTTGCCCCTTTTAGTGAATACTTCAGTGCAGTTCAGTTTATTTGGAACTAGTGTTGTAACGATACCAACATTTTGGTACCGGTACCGGTACTAAAATTATTTCAATACTTTTCGGTACTTTTCTAAATAAAGGGGACCAAAAAAAATTGCATTATTGGCTTTATTTTAACCAAAAATCTTAGAGTACATTAAGCATGTTTCTTATTGCAGTTAAGTCCTTAAATAAAATAGTGAACATACTACAGAACTTGTCTTTTAGTAGTAAGTAAACAAACAAAGGCTCCTAATTTAGCTGCTGACATATGCAGTAACATATTGTGTCATTTATCATTCTATTATTTTGTCAACATTATAAAGGACAAGTGGTAGAAAATGAATTATTAATCTACTTGTTCATTTACTGTTAATATCTGCTTACTATAACATGTTCTATCTACACTTCTGTTAAAATATAATAATCACTTATTCTTCTGTTGTTTGATACTTTACATTAGTTTTGGATGATACCACAAATTTAGGTATCAATCCGATACCAAGTCGTTACAGGATCATACATTGGTCATATTCAAAGTCCTCATGTGTCCAGGGACATATTTCCTGAGTTTATAAACGTAATGTACATTTTTAAAATTGTAAGATTGGTACGGTACGCTTCAGAAGTGGTATAGTACCGAAAATGATTCATTAGTTTTGCGGTACTATACTAATACCAGTATACCGTACAACCCTATTTGGAACATGCATACAATACAATGTAATGCATGTAGGGATGTCCCGATCCGATATTTGGATCGGATCGGCCGCCGATATTTGCAAAAAAATGCGTATCGGCAAGGCATGGGAAAATGCTGATCCAGATCCAGTTAAAAAAAAAACTCCGGTCCGTGTTTTCCAACGCACCGATTTAAATAATACATTCCACTTTTCTGCTGCTCCCTAATTTCCGTTCCGCATTTTCCAGCACACCTTCAACACATCCACAGGTCTGTGGATTCTCACACAGTTGCTTTTAGCTGCTGGCATTACACGACAGGCTCTTCTCACTCTTTCCTGTGTCTCCCTCTCACAGACAGCAAGTGCACCTTCTTACACACGTCACATACTGTCACGTCATACGTCACATACGTATACGTCCTCCCCGAGCAGAGAGGTAGCAGCATGGCTAACGTTAGCTGTGATGCTAGCGCAGCGGTGTGACCAACGTTCTCTCTAAGGTGCGCGCTTATGCAAATTGCGCACTGTTTAAAAGTCCTCTGCGCATAGCAAATCTATGCAACGCACAAAATCAAATAAAAAAATAAGCGCATAACAATTTCCGACACACGGACACGACAGAGAAAACAGTTTTCGTCATCATTGTTCAAATATTGTGACGTCTGTCGAGACGCTTATCTCCATTCGGTGCCACACGTCCACACCATCAAAATGCCGAGGCAAAAATTTCCAGATCAACACCGTATGAAAAAAATTGTGATTTTTTTTTGTTGTGATTTCCTTCTCTGCATGAAAGTTTAAAAGTAGCATATATTAATGCAGTATGAAGAAGAATGTTTTAATGTAGACATGCAAGCCTTGAAAGAAAATGTTGAAAATCAAGACTACATTTCCTGCAAATGGATGCATTTCTACCCTATATTTTAACTTTAGATTTATTCTCATATCAAACTCTTTTGGCTGTCTTTTTGACACTTACATCCGGCGCCCCCCTCCACACCCTGGATTATAAATAATGTAAATAATTCAATGTGATTATCTTGTGTGATGACTGTATTATGATGATAGTATATATCTGATAGTATATATCGGTATCATGAATCCGACTTAAACAAGTTGAAAAACTTATTGGGGCGTTACCATTTAGTGGTCAATTGTACGGAATATGTACTTCACTGTGCAACCTACTAATAAAAGTCTCAATCAATCAATCAAAACACATAGAATCATCATACTGCTGTGATTATATGCATCAAGTGTTCATTCAAGGCTAAGGCAAAATATCGAGATATATATCGTGTATCGCAATATGGCCTTAAAATATCGCAATATTAAAAAAAGGCCATATCGCCCAGCCCTAGTTCCAATGATGCCATTTCTGTTTGTCATGTATAATTTGGTCTATTTTGTGTTTATCCTTGAATAAACAGGTCAGTTTCTTGTTACCAACCATTGTGTATTATTCAAACTCCCCTAATTCAGCTGGCTAGTTGTTATCAAGAGTACTAAAACCCTTTTCAACATGATTCTGACAACTAAGTAGGCTAAATAACTTTAAACTTTAATACATGCTCGGATAGGCCATTATCGGTCAGTATCGGTATCGGATCGGAAGTGCAAAAACAATATCGGTATCGGATCGGAAGTGCAAAAACCTGGATCGGGACATCCCTAGTCCAAACGTGATGAAATAAAAGCACGGATTACCCCGCTCAAAGTCGTTAAAAGATAAAACTGATTTAATTTTTGCTAAAAATCTTAGATGATAAAAACAACATCGTACAACGGAGTTAATCTGCAGTTCCAATTAAAAAACAGTTTAAGACCAATGTCTTGAAAAAATATATCACTCTTGAATCAACACTGTAGTTAATACTATGATCAATGTTAATTAAAAACTAAATGTGAGATATAAATAATAATGGAAGTATAATTGTTTGTATATAGTATATAATTGGTGCAGGATATTTCACATGCCTTTACTGTGTATATGTCATAATCCGTGGTCCGGATCATGTTTGTTTAGTTATTTTCTGTTAGTGTTGGACTGCTTTAGTTCTTGGTTGTGCTCCTGTGAGTTTGTTTTGGTTGTCATGGTCACTCATTGTGTTCACCCGTCTCTGATTAGTGCTCGACCGCTCACCTGCTTCCCGAGCGCTAATCAAAGGCATTATTTAAGTTGCCTTTGCCAGTCACTCGTTCTGCCTTCGTTGTCTTTATGTCACACCGGCTTATATCTGATTCTGACCAAGTAAGTTTCCATCCTGCTAAAGAGTAGCTCATTGGTTTTTAGGCACGCTTGCCTTTTTTCTTGTATTGTTTGCGTTTGTGGTAGTTTGGATTATTTATGTTAATAAATCCAAGGATTTTTTATGTTAATAAATCCAAGCCTACCTTCACGCTGTCGTCCGGAGCCGTCTTTTGCGATGGAAGAACAACCCCGCAGCAAGCTGCGACCCCCATGTGACAGTATATAATTGAACTGTGTTTATGTTGTGTATAATGTGTATTTATAATATGTTGTACAAAGGACATTTCATCATTTTCGGAAGTTCATCTTGTACTTGACATTGTTTATAGCAGGGGTGCCCATTACGTCGATCGCGAGCTACCGGTCGATCTCAGAGGGTGTGTCAGTCGATCACCAGCCAGGCATTAAAAAAATAGTCCTAAAAATGGGCGATCATAAATCTTCACTATGACGTCACTTTCGTCACTTGATTGACATTCACGGCACCCGAGGGTCTTCTGAGAAAACGCTGGCTGTTGCCAGCTCATTAAAATTACCGACTGGAAGGCGAGAAACACTTTATTTCAACAGACTCTGGCGCCGTACCTGTCGTCAAAACTCCAAAGACCGACTGCACAGTTGCACAATTGCGCTACCAAAATAAGAGTCTCAGAAAGTTGGCGTGCACAAGCTACCAAGCTACGGAGTTTGCCGACAATGTATTTCTTGTAAAGTGTATACAAAGGTGTACGGAAGCTGGACAAATAAGATGCCAAAAACCAACCACTTTCATGTGGTATTGGACAGAAAGGAGGACTTTTTTTCTCCTCCATTCGAAAATGCGGACCTTATCAGCACCACTGCATAATCAATGCAAGTCATCAGAATCAGGTAATACACCAACTTATATTCTTGTCTTCATGAAAGAAAGGAATCTATATGTGTTAAACATGCTTGTATTATCTTTAAACACCTTTAAATTATTAACAATATTAACTATATGTGTTAAACATGCTTGTATTATCTTTAAACACCTTTAACTTATTAACAATATTAACTATATGTGTTAAACATGCTTGTATTATCTGTAAACACCTTTAAGTTGTTAACAATATTAACTATATGTATTAAACATTCTTGTATTATCATTAAACACCTTTAATTTTTTAACAATATTAACTATGTGTTAAACATGCTTGTATTATCATTAAACACCTTTAACTTGTTAACAATATTAACTATATGTATTAAACATGCTTGTATTATCATTAAACACCTTTAATTTTTTAACAATATTAACTATATGTGTTAAACATGCTTGCATTATCTTTAAACACCTTTTACTTGTTAACAATATTAACTATATGTATTAAACATACTTGTATTATCATTAAACACCTTTAATTTTTTAACAATATTAACTATATGTGTTAAACATGCTTGCATTATCATTAAACACCTTTAACTTGTTAACAAAAACATATATTTCATAAATAAGTAAATGTAAATTATATACATGAATGAGGTAGATCCCCACGACTTGATCAATTGAAAAGTAGCTCGCCTGCAGAAAAAGTGTGAGCACCCCTGGTTTATAGGGTTAGGCGCAATAAGTGTTCAACTTCAGCCTAAACCCTTTCGGTCTGCAACATTTTCAATCTATGAATGTACAACTGTTTGTTTATTTTGTTGACCAATAATAAACCAACTAACTAAACTAACTAACAATTTAAAATCATTGTCGAACTTAAAACCGAGATTTGTGACTGTGGGTTTAAATACGGCTTCAGGGGGTCCAGGTGACTGGGGGGAGTATTCTGTTTCACTTTTGAGTCAAATACAATTATTTCGTCTTATTCTCATTTAAGTTTAGAAAGTTTACCGCCAACCATGCCCGTACTGAATGTTTCGATCAATTCGATTACGAAGTAGTGTTGCACCACCCGCTAACAATTACTACTTTTGTAGGCCGTTCTTAATCTCTAGTCATCTTCCTGCGGTGCCATCCTTCCGTTAAACAATTTTCACCGTCAAGGGACTTTCTGTGTGCCCCCCCGGGGGACGTCAACAAACCACTTGTGTGAATGCTGCCTTTGAGCAACACAAAGACTTCCTTTCGATTTCGTCAACATCATGAGAATCCCTGACAAGAAACACGAAGTGCGGCTTTTAAAACTTGGCACGTATCGACAATCACCATGTTATTCCGCTGACGCCATTGGTGGTGAGTTTCAAGCATCTGCTGCCACCTGAGGGCATGGAGGGGCTGAGGATGTTTGATGGAACTGCAAACACTCGTAAACTTGATTCACCTTTGTCAGCATGGCAGCATGGTGCCCCGAGAAGATACTGCCCGTCTACTCCAAACGATATTGTAAAGATCAACTTCAAGATTTGAAGTTCTTTTTATACATAGTAGAATCATTTTTTTTTACATTACATTGCTGGAAAATGTATATGTGAATTATTATTATTATAATTACCTCCGCCAGAAGGTTATGTAATTGTTGCCCTTGGTTTGTCTGTCAGTTATCAAACATAACTTAATGAAGGAAATTTACAAAATGAGATGAAGAAAGTGATTACATTTGGATTCTGTCACGTACAAAAATCACAGATTACGCTACCAATCGAACCATGATCGCAACAATCCACATTTTGTGTTATTAATGCGTGAAACTGGTATCTAAACATGGTGTAGCTCCTTTCTTCTGAATGCAAGTGCTCCTACAGCAGAGTACACATTCTGTATTCCTCCAAAATACAAAATCTGGCAAAACACCAACGAAAAGCAAGTAATTCTTATCAAAATCGTGTTTACCGTATTTCCTTGAATTGCCGCCGGGTATATATTATCCGCATGCCTCGTATTACCGCCGGGTCAAACTCGTTTCGCAAAATAATTAGCGCATGCTTAGAATTACTGCCGGGTCAAACTTGTTTAGCAAAATGATTAGCGCATGCTTCGTTTTACCGCCGGGTCAAACTCGTCACGTCACGAGTGACACTTCACCTTTCAAGGCATAATTTTCCAAAATGGAGGAGGCTAATTTCAATAATTTAAAATCCCATAAAAGGGAAGAAGATAAAGAGCTATTCAGTAGGATTTAAGGTCCAAGCTATTGAATATGCTAAAAAGAACAATAAGCAGCTATGTTTTATTAATATACCGGTAACTGTGTGTGTCAAATATGAGTCATTAAATGACTCCCGCCTCATGGTGGTAGAGGGCGCTAGTGATCCCAGGGAGCATTTTTGCGACTACTCGGCTGCAGAGTAAGTGACAACAAGCAGCAACAGTTAGCAGCGATCGTTTATTTTTTCCTCTCGCCTGGACTTTTAACATGGATGATTACATATCTAAAATAAAACAGTTTTCTAAAACGGACTTTTAATCGAAGCAGGAGGTAATAATTAAAGGAAGATCTCCATCGAGACAAAGAGACTTTTAAAACTGAAGAAAGATAAGGAAGACTTCTATAAACAAGTTATTGATGCTTTTATTCAGAAGGAGCGGCACATGGACTTCATTTATAAGTAAAGGTAAGACCATAATAACGTTTTTTTTTTTAATTAAATGTGCTTTTCATGATGGTATCCTTACATCACACTCAAATTTATAACCGCATGCCTAAATTTACCGCATGCTTTTGGTAAGCGCCGGAGTGAGAAGAGGTTTTAAAATAATTAGCGCATGCTTACATTTACCCCATGCCTTTGGAGTGAGAAGTGGTTTTAAATGAATTACCGGCCCGGCGCTAATTCAAGGAAATACGGTATGTTGAGCTAAATAAAAAAAGAATAATGTTTCAAAAAATATTTCATTAAAACCAATTGTCCAATCATGGTAATATAAACTTGAAAATAATCTGTCTTTGGTACACTTAATAATGATAAAAAAACAATATCTATGTACGATTAAATTTGAGTTAACTATTAATAAATTGTGATTACCGTATTTTTGGACTATAAGTCGCAGTTTTTTTTCATAGTTTGGCCGGGCTCCAGTGCAACTTATATATGTTGTTTTCCGTTTTTATTATGCATTTTCGGCAGGTGCGACTTATACACCGGTGCGACTTATACTCCGAAAAATACGGTAATCGCGATAAATTCTTTAATCGTTCTAACAAGAACACACCTTTTTTTTTAAGCATTATAAATTGTAAATAAATGTTAGTATGTGATCTAAAAGTAGATTAGCTGCATTAGCACTTATAATTACAATATCACTAACACTTATACGCCATAATCACGAGATGTTGATGGAGTTTTGTTGGCGGTTTAGAGGGCTTGATGGGAGAAATAGTATACTCCCTTTAGATCACCGGTGTCAAACTCAAGGCCCGGGGGCCAAATCTGGCCCGCCACATTATTTAATGTGGCCCGCAAAAGCCTGGAAATAATATGTGTTAATAAAATGCTTCATATTTTCTTACTAAATATATTTGCTCTTTCCTTTTTGACATTAAAAATCATGTACTGCATGCAATTGCATATCTTTTAAAATTCAATATTATCAAAATATTATATTGTCATGTATTCCAAAAATATTTTTTGTTAAAATAAAGATAAATACTGTACCTAAATACCTGCTTGACTTATGATTTCAAAACAAATGATTAATCAAATTCCATCCATCCATCCATTTTCTACCGCTTATTCCCTTTTGGGGTCGCAGGGGGCGCTGGAGCCTATCTCAGCTACAATCGGGCGGAAGGCGGGGTACACCCTGGACAAGTCGCCACCTCATCGCAGGATTAATCAAATTGTAGATTGTATAATTGACAGTAGATTTTACGGTTAAATTCCGCCGACTGAGTTTTTTATCGTAAAATCAACTTTGGTACTGTTTTTTTCCATATACACTACGACAGTGTTTTTCAACCTTTTTTCAGCCAAGGCACATTTTTTGCGTTGAAAAAATGCGGAGGCACACCACCAGCGGGAATCATTAAAAAACAAAAAACAGTTGACAGTAAAAAGTCGTTGTCGCAATTGTTGGATATGACTTTAAAGCATAACCAAGCATGCATCACTATAGCTCTTGTCTCAAAGTAGGTGTACTGTCACAACCTGTCACATCACACCCTGACTTACTTTGAGGATTTTGCTGTTTTCCTGTGCGTAGTGTTTTAGTTCTTGTCTTGCGCTCCTATTTTGGTGGCTTTTTCTCTTTTTTTTTTGGTATTTTCCTGTAGCATTTTCATGTCTTCCTTTAAGCAATATTTCCCGCATCTACTTTGTTTTAGCAATCAAGAATATTACAGTTGTTTGTATCCGTCCGTCTCTGTGAGGACATTGTTGATTGTCATGTCATGTTCGGATGTGCATTGCCTTTGCTCCACAGTAAGTCTTTGCTGTCGTCCAGCATTCTGTTTTTGTTTACTTTGTAGCCAGTTCAGTGCATAGCCTTCCCTACGCTTTAATGCCTTTTCTTAGGGGCACTCACCTTTTGTTTATATAGACAGCACCGACACTCAACAACAACACATCATTTGCAGACTATAATTACTGGTTTGCAAAAAAGATTTTTAACCCAAATAGGTGAAATTAGATAATCTCCCACGGCACACCAGACTGTATCTCACAGTGGTTGAAAAACACTGCACTAAGACACTAAAAAAAACAAACAAAAAAAACATTAAAACAACAATATTTTACGGTGAAAAAACCCACAATTGTCAGGTCTGTTGCTTGAATTGTACTGCTAAAAAGAGTGGTATTGTTTCTCCATTCCATTCCATTTATTCCACTTTTTTATATGCTGTAAAAAAACCCCACTGCTTTTACTGTAAAATTCTGGTGACTGAGCTGCCAGTTTTTGAAGTAAAGTGTAAATTTTTTTTTTGCAGCTTATGTAAAAAATATATTTTTGAATGTATTATATGTATATTCATATGTTACTCATTGTTAAAAGCGGCCCTCTGAGGGCAACCATAACTGCGATGTGGCCCTCAACGAAAACCAGTTTGACACCCCTGCTTTAGATGCATTGTTAGCCACCTCGTACTAGCAGTATTTTACAGAGGTGGGACCAAGTCATTGCTTTGCAAGTCACAAGTAAGTCTCAAGTCTTTACCCTCAAGTCTCGAGTCAAGTCCCGAGTCAAGACAGGGCAAGTCCGAGTCAAGTCCAAAGTCAAGACTGGAAAGTCTCAAGTCAAGTCCCAAGTCCTGCATTTTGAGTTCCGAGTCCTTTCAAGTCATTTAACCACAGACTAATATATTTACACAGATTGTGTATGCTTTTAAAACGCTGTATTTATTTATTAAAACAAGTGCATTTGAAATTGCAGGGAAAAAGATAGTGCTGACATTGCACTTCAAAATAGCACTATTAACCAGTCATTTTAAACATGTAACTCATTCCTTTACAGAATAAACACATTTGAAAAAAAACAAGTGCAACTGTACTTATTTGCACAAAAGTGTTAACATTGTATTTCCATGGCATATTGCATTGTAACTAGTTCCACAGCAGTTTCTATCCTGTTCTTACCTTATCTCATTGATCTCATCTCATACTGTATGTGTGTTTATGTGTGCGTACACATGAAAAACATAACAAATATATGAACATAACAATGAACAGAGTTGTACTTTTTAGATGTCAGGACCCTATGCAATATGTACACATATTCTTAATATAGTATACATTTTAACTGACCTTTATTTGACTATGTTTGTCTTTTTGTAGGTGGCTAAAATACGCGGTGCTGCTGACTGCCGTCTAACGTTACGTTACTGTGTGTGTGATACATTGACTAACGTTACGTTACTGTGTGTGATACATTGACTAACGTAATGTTACTGTGTGTGATACATTGACTAACGTTACGTTACTGTGTGTGTGATACATTGACTAACGTTACGTTACTGTGTGTGATACATTGACTAACGTTACGTTACTGTGTGTGATACATTGACTAACGTAATGTTACTGTGTGTGATACATTGACTAACGTAATGTTACTGTGTGTGATACATTGACTAACGTAATGTTACTGTGTGTGATACATTGACTAACGTTACGTTACTGTGTGTGTGATACATTGACTAACGTTACGTTACTGTGTGTGATACATTGACTAACGTTACGTTACTGTGTGTGATACATTGACTAACGTAATGTTACTGTGTGTGATACATTGACTAACGTAATGTTACTGTGTGTGATACATTGACTAACGTAATGTTACTGTGTGTGATACATTGACTAACGTAATGTTACTGTGTGTGATACATTGACTAACGTAATGTTACTGTGTGTGATACATTGACTAACGTTACGTTACTGTGTGTGATACATTGACTAACGTAACGTTATGTATAGGTACCTCATGAAACCCTGCTTAAAAAAAAATCACTTGACAAAAAGTATGAATAAGGTAGCAAACTGCAGTGGACGCAACAGATTGCCGTGTTTGCAATGACGTTATAACCATAGACATCTTATAAGTAGACGCAGCATTGGTTGCTGTGACCTGAGCAATTTGGCCGCCATCTTGAAGTGCTGATGAGGAGCCGGCGAGCAGCCGAAACTGACAGATGACAGGTAGAAAACAAAGATGGTGTTCACCGTTTTCCTGCTCAAATGAGCGGACTGTTGAAAATAGGAATCGGGGGATTACTTTTCACAAGTGAGATTTAACATTAACGTACTATTGGTTGTATTTTATGAAAATAATATTACCACAGAGTTGAGAAGGATCAAAGATCTTCAATATTTGTATGTGAAAATCACAAATAAATCTTCTGGGGGAGGATGACGCCCCTACAGGGGTTTGGTTTACAAACTTTCAGCCCCACCTAAAACAAAATTCACCAGCCACTACTGATTATGATGCATTCTCATTTTAGGCAAAGTATAAGACAATACTTTCTCAACAGTATAATTGTAACCAGGAATCAGTCTTCAAGTAACAATATTCAAATACTAACATTGTTGGGTTGAACAGAATTTGGTTTTATTCTGAATCCAGTGAAACAGATTGGTGGTTTTAGCTGATATGAAGACTTTCAGGTGTTTATATATGTTTAAGTATTTGGCAGACGCTTTTATCCAAAGCGACTTACATAAAATAATACATATAAAACAATCACTGCAAACATTATCATTTAAGGGAAGAATGTAATAGAAAATATCAATACAAAGTGTCAAGACAGAATAAACTCTCTGCTGCTAAAGCAACAGAGATACAGTCTATAGGTCCCTAAGATATATAGATATCTATTGTATTCATACATTGTTTATGTAGGATACACGCATATGTATATATAACCTAATCATATTGTTTCTTCAACTTAAAAATAGCTTACCGTTTTTTTCCCCCTTCTCTGGGATTATATTCCCAGTTTTGATCTCGGACGTCTGGTCACTTAAGCGTATAAGAATATTATATTACTGTTAAGCAAACTATGAATAATAAAACATGCCAAAACATGTGTCTGTTATCATAGCTACACGTATGACAAAAAAGGGGGTGAAAATCAGTGGTATTCAGTGAGGTAAAATGAATTAAATGCGCTGACAGTTCATTGCTCCTGCCAAGTGAATTGCACTGAGTGGAGAGGATCACCACTCCAAAATGGCGGCCACGCGCCTCGTCTGCGTCAGTAGGCAGTAGCGCTCCATGCTGCGTCTACTTATAAGATGTCTATGGTTATAACGTTAGCAGTGAGTTTGCAGCCTCACTGATTTAACTACACAGCAAATAAAAGTCACGTTACTTAGCCAATAAACGTTATCTTACATTCAAAACTTACCCTTCTTTGTGCAACTTCAAATGTCGAACGAAGTTGGAAGTTGTTGCGTCTCCGTCTGTAATATTCGAACTGCGTGATTTGCATACGGCAATTCGTTTTTTGTTGACCAAGTCGTAGTTTTTATACCCGAACGAAACCAACTTTAACATAATTGTTTATCACTGGCACGTTGTTGGACAACTCTTGTTCATTGGTTGTCCTGCAATTTGATTGGATGAATGCTGTGTGATGAAAACAACGTAAATCTAATTTGATTGGCTGTTGTACTGACAGCACACCAGCTGACAGGAATAACACGCTGATAGACAGACGAAGAAAATGAAAAATACGGAGCGCTTCCAAATAACTTTTTAAGCTTTGGATTTTGGGGAAAGTGGCAAGTCATGTCAAGTCATGTCAAGTCAAAAGGCTCAAGTCCAAGTGAAGTCACAAGTCATTGATGTTAAAGTCTAAGTCGAGTTGCAAGTCTCTTTACATTTTGTCAAGTCGAGTCTAAAGTCATCAAATTCATGACTCGAGTCTGACTCGAGTCCAAGTCATGTGACTCGAGTCCACACCTCTGGTATTTTACAAATTAGAATGCATAAAAAAAAGAAAAACATCTGTGTTCTTAAATCACATAGGGATTGTGGGTAATAGGCAATATTCCAAAAAAAGTGCATTTCCTCTTTAAAGTCCTACTTCAAGTTTCTTTAACCCTGACTTTGATTGTGACGCACGCAAACATCAGCACCAGAAAGCGAGCGCATCGGCAGCTGTGTCCACCCCGCCCCATCAAAAGAGAGCGGCGGCAGATCAACATGGCGAACATAACATGACATCTCCAGTCCTCCTCGCCTTTCGCTCCTTTTGACAGCCTCTGCTTCTTGTCACTCTGTCGCCATCCCATCATGTAACCCTGGTTGGACGGGTTCTTTTGGCGTGTTGCCGCGTTGATGAACATGGTGCGGCAGCTACCTGACGCCCTATAGCCCGGCAGCTCACCTCCATCACTGTCACACTCTCGCATTCCAGCTTCTCCAGGCCCCATCGCGAGCTTGATTTATAACGAGGCGAGGGGGGGCAAGGCTTTAGAAGTTTTTTTTTTTTCACTTAACCAACTACACTTTTACAAACCCCGTTTCCATATGAGTTGGGAAATTGTGTTAGATGTAAATATAAACGGAATACAATGATTTGCAAATCCTTTTCAACCCATATTCAATTGAATGCACTACAAAGACAACATATTTGATGTTCAAACTCATAAACTTTTTTTTTGCAAATAATAATTAACTTAGAATTTCATGGCTGGTAGTTGGGAAAGGGCATGTTCACCACTGTGTTACATGGTCTTTCCTTTTAACAACACTCAGTAAACGTTTGGGAACTGAGGAGACACATTTCTGAAGCTTCTCAGGTGGAATTATTTCCCATTCTTGCTTGATGTACAGCTTAAGTTGTTCAACAGTCCGGGGTCTCCGTTGTGGTATTTTAGGCTTCATAATGCGCCACACATTTTCAATGGGAGACAGGTCTGGACTACAGGCAGGCCAGTCTAGTAGCCGCACTCTTTTACTATGAAGCCACGTTGATGTAACACATGGCTTGGCATTGTCTTGCTGAAATAAGCAGGGGCGTCCATGGTAACGTTGCTTGGATGGCAACATATGTTGCTCCAAAACCTGTATGTAACTTTCAGCATTAATGGCGCCTTCACAGATGTGTAAGTTACCCATGTCTTGGGCACTAATACACCCCCATACCATCACAGATGCTGGCTTTTACACTTTGCGCCTATAACAATCCGGATGGTTCTTTTCCTCTTTGGTCCGGAGGACACGACGTCCACAGTTTCCAAAAACAATTTGAAATGCGGACTCGTCAGACCACAGAACACTTTTCCACTTTTGTATCAGTCCATCTTAGATGAGCTCAGGCCCAGCGAAGCCGACGGCGTTTCTGGGTGTTGTTGATAAACGGTTTTCGCTTTGCATAGGAGAGTTTTAACTTGCACTTGCAGATGTAGCGACCAACTGTAGTTACTGACAGTGGGTTTCTGAAGTGTTCCTGAGCCCATGTGGTGATATCCTTTACACACTGATGTCGCTTGTTGATGCAGTACAGCCTGAGGGATCGAAGGTCACGGGCTTAGCTGCTTACGTGCAGTGATTTCTCCAGATTCTCTGAACCCTTTGATGATATTACGGACCGTAGATGATGAAATCCCTAAATTCCTTGCAATAGCTGGTTGAGAAAGGTTTTTCTTAAACTGTTCGACAATTTGCTCACGCATTTGTTGACAAAGTGGTGACCCTCGCCCCATCCTTGTTTGTGAATGACTGAGCATTTCATGGAATCTACTTTTATACCCAATCATGGCACCCACCTGTTCCCAATTTGCCTGTTCACCTGTGGGATGTTCCAAATAAGTGTTTGATGAGCATTCCTCAACTTTATCAGTATTTATTGCCACCTTTCCCAACTACTTTGTCACGTGTTGCTGGCATCAAATTCTAAAGTTAATAATTATTTGCAAAAAAAAAAAATGTTTATCAGTTTGAACATCAAATATGTTGTCTTTGTAGCATATTCCACCGAATATGGGTTGAAAATGATTTGCAAATCATTGTATTTCGTTTATATTTACATCTAACACAATTTCCCAACTCATATGGAAACGGGGTTTGTACATTTTTATGAGCACTTCTCCAAGGCCTCGAGTTGCTTTGTCAGCAAAACACTAAAATATAGGAGATGGCTTCCCCTTCTGCTTCTGTGTAACATTAACCAACCACTTAGTAATGCTCCTTACTGCCGCCTACAGGACAGGAGTGCATTAAAATGTCCCACTAACTTCCATCCGTAACTTGTTTTTTTATATTAAAAAGCAGCAGAACAAGCTTACAGATGGCTTAATCAATGTTCTTTTTTAACTAGAGAAAAATAAAAAAATTCTGTAATGACCAGGATGTTAAGCACCGAGAAAGTATGGCTGAGCTACAAGAGGAGGTAATCTTGTTTTTTTGGCGTGTGTCTCAGAGCAATCGTCCATTAAAAGGGTATGTACCCATTCAATTGGCCCATTTTTTTAAAATCCGTGAATAGCATCACCATGGTAACACAAAATGTTGCCAACTTAAAGTACCGCCGTAGGCGCGAGTGAGATCTTTCCGACGGTATGACATATGTGGGGGTTTGTTGGCCGGTTTGTCACGTATTAAGCGTAAGAGAAGCGTGCGGAGATATAATGATACAAGTTGAAGTATGAGGAATAATAATATGGGCTGCTTGCATTGAAGCAGGCCCATAATTATCCATCAATATACAAACCCCGTTTCCATATGAGTTGGGAAATTGTGTCCCGGCAAGAAATCTGCGTTCAAAGAACTCCGGCCTATTAGTGATTCCCAGAGCCCAAAACAAGTCTGCGGGCTATAGAGCGTTTTCTATTCGGGCTCCAGTACTATGGAATGCCCTCCCGGTAACAGTTAGAGATAGTACCTCAGTAGAAGCATTTAAGTCCCATCTTAAAACTCATTTGTATACTCTAGCCTTTAAATAGACCCCCTGTTTAGACCAGTTTATCTGCCATTTATTTTATTTTCTCCTCTGCCCCCCTCTCCCTTGTGGAAGGGGGTCCTTCCGCAAGTGCTGGCTGTCCAGAGTCGGGACCCGGGGTGGACCGCTCGCCTGTGCATCGGTTGGGGACATCTGTGCGTTGCTGACCCGTCTCCGCTCGGGATGGTCCCCTGCTGGCCCCACTATGGACTGGACTCTTACTATTATGTTAGATCCACTATGGACTGGACTTTCACAATATTATGTCAGACCCACTCGACGTCCATTGCATCCGGTCTCCACCTAGAGGGGCGGGGGTCACCCACATATGGGGTCCTCTGCAAGGTTTCTCATAGTCATTCACATCGACGTCCCACTGGGGTGAGTTTTTCCTTGCCCTTATGTGGGCTCTGTACTGCGGATGTCGTTGTGGCTTGTGCAGCCCTTTGAGACACTTGTGATTTAGGGCTATATTAATAAACATTGATTGATTGATTGAAGTATGTCCTCCAATCCAACAATCACAAAAAAATAAGAGTTGTAGAAATGATTGGAAACTCAAGACAGCCATGACATTATGTTCTTGTACACTTTTGACCACGACTGTTTTTGTTTCCACTGGTCGTGGAACTGTGGACCAGCTCTATACTCTCGGCAGGGTCCTTGAGGGTGCATGGGAGTTTGCCCAACCAGTCTACATGTGTTTTGTGGACTTGGAGAAGGCATTCGACCGTGTCCCTCGGGAAGTCCTGTGGGGAGTGCTCAGGGAGTATGTGGTATCATACTGTCTGATTGTGGCGGTCCGCTCCCTGTACGATCAGTGTCAGAGCTTGGTCCGCATTGCCGGCAGTAAGTCGGACCCGTTTCCAGTGAGGGTTGGACTCCGCCAAGGCTGCCCTTTGTCACCGATTCTGTTCATAACCTTTATGGACAGAATTTCTAGGCGCAGTCAGGGCGTTGAGGGTATCTGGTTTGGTGGCTGCAGGATTAGGTCTCTGCTATTTGCAGATGATGTGGTCCTGATGGCTTCATCTGGCCAAGATCTGCAGCTCTCACTGGATCGGTTCGCAGCCGAGTGTGAAGCGACTGGGATGGGAATCAGCCCCTCCAAGTCCGAGTCCATGGTTCTCGCCCGGAAAAGGGTGGAGTGCCATCTCCGGGTTGGGGAGGAGATCTTGCCCCAATTGGAGGAGTTCAAGTACCTCAGAGTCTTGTTCACGAGTGAGGGAAGAGTGGATCGTGAGATCGACAGGCGGATCGGTGCGGCGTCTTCAGTAATGCGGACGCTGTATCGATCCGTTGTGGTGAAGAAGGAGCTGAGCCGGAAGGCAAAGCTCTCGATTTACCGGTCGATCTACGTTCCCATCCTCACCTATGATCATGAGCTTTGGGTCATGACCGAAAGGACAAGATCACGGGTACAAGCGGCCGAAATAAGCTTCCTCCGCCGGGTGGCGGGGCTCTCCCTTAGAGATAGGGTGAGAAACTCTGTCATCCGGGGGGAGCTCAAAGTAAAACCGCTGCTCCTCCACATCGAGAGGAGCCAGATGAGGTGGTTCGGGCATCTGGTCAGGGTGCCACCCGAACCCCTCCATAGAGAGGTGTTAAGGGCACGTCCGAACGGTAGGAGGCCACGGGGAAAACCCAGGACACGTTGGGAAGACTATCTCTCCCGGCTGGCCTGGGAACGCCTCAGGATCCCCTGGGAGGGGATGGACGAAGTGGCTGGGGAGAGGGAAGTCTGGGCTTCCCTGCTTAGGCTGCTGCCCCCGCGACCCGTCATTTTGAGGCCCATCTTCTTAAAAATCTTGCTCGTATTCAAAATTGCACAACACCATTAGGTCCTGGCTACGGTCTGGTCCTTCTCGTTCTTCTCAACATGTTGTGAAACCTCCGTCTCCGCATCTTCAGCTTAGATGCTAATTGTTGATAATGGCCGTCTGGCCGTGCGGCCCCAGGGGCTTCCAAAGCTCCTCGACAGCCTTCGCATTTGGTCGTTCTTACTTGACAATCGGGGTCATCTTGATGGCCGACCTCTGCGTTGTGAGGGCGGGAAAAGGAGGGTTAAAAAAATACGTGCGGTGAGGTGCAGACGCTCGACAGGCGAGACGAGCTCCGACAGGTCACAGCTTCTAACACCACCCGACACCTAAAAAGTGCTGTTTTTTTTCTTGCCACAACACACACCAAAGCCAGTGAAGGATCCTCTATGTGACAGGACCTAAGGACCTACCACCTTCCAGTGTTTTCCCCTACCACAACACACACACGCTTGAAGGCTCTCAGATTGATAAACAAAGACTAAAAGCGGCCCCCTCCAAAAAAAAAAAAATTGCAAATAGTTTCCTCGGTTTTGTTTGCGTGGCGTTCAAACGGCGCCCTGACGGATCATCTCTGCGACGCCTCCTTCCATGCTGTGTTTACACGTTCCTGCCGCCCCGCACAAAGTGGCAATAACAACAACAAGCCGGAGAGGATCATGTTAAAAGACCTGGATGGGAGCCCTGTCTGGTTTAGGCCCGGGTTTTTGAGTCATCGACCCCCTTGATTTCCCGAGGCGGTTCAGAGAGGCGGGTTAGCCGCTGGTCACGTCTTCTGCAGCGCTTCACATGATTTGGCTGCTGTCAATGGTGCCGTTTGTTGGGAGGCCCACGGAATGGGCCCTTTGTCCGAGATGGGAACATTTTGAGAAGAGGGCACAAACCTAATTCCACTAATGCGAGAGGAAGATTTGTGGTTAAGTCTGCTTGTGTGTGTGCGAATGTTTGTGTGAACCAACAGCAAGAACTTTGTCTACTGGGCAAGGACACGTTTTTTCAATATAAAGTATTTTAAGGTTAGATCATCGACTCATTGTACTTTTTGGTGGGAAATTATCTCAGGCTGTCTTCAACTAAGAAATGTTATAGTCCAGTCTAATTCGACAATCAGTCGACTTTTTTGGGGTGCTCACACTTTTTCTGCAGGCGAGCTACTTTTCAATTGATCAAGTCGTGGGGATCTACCTCATTCATATATATAATTTATATTTACTTATTTATGAAATATATGTTTTTGTTAACAAGTTAAAGGTGTTTAATGATCATGCAAGCATGTTAACATATATAGTTAATATTGTTAACAAGTTAAAGGTGTTTAATGATAATACAAGCATGTTTAACACATAGTTAATATTAATAAATTAAAGGTGTTTAATGATAATACAATAATGTTTACTACATATAGTTAATATTGTTAACAACTTAAAGGTGTTTAAAGATAATACAAGCATGTTCAACACATATAGTTAATATTGTTAACAAGTTAAAGGTGTTTAAAGATAATACAAGCATGTTTAACACATATAGTTAATATTGTTAAAGGTGTTTAAAGATAATACAAGCATGTTTAACACATATAGTTAATATTGTTAACAAGTTAAAGGTGTTTAAAGATAATACAAGCATGTTTAACACATATAGTTAATATTGTTAACAAGTTAAAGGTGTTTAATGATAATACAAGCATGTTTAACACATATAGTTAATATTGTTAACAAGTTAAAGGTGTTTAATGATAATACAAGCATGTTTAAAACATATAGTTAATATTTTAACAAGTTAAAGGTGTTTAATGATAATACAAGAATGTTTAATACATATAGTTAATATTGTTAACAACTTAAAGGTGTTTAAAGATAATACAAGCATGTTTAACACATAGTTAATATTGTTAATAAGTTAAAGGTGTTTAAAGATAATACAAGCATGTTTAACACATGTAGTTAATATTGTTAACAACTTAAAGGTGTTTAAAGATAATACAAGCATGTTTAACACATATAGTTAATATTGTTAATAAGTTAAAGGTGTTTAAAGATAATACAAGCATGTTTAACACATATAGATTCCTTTCTTTCATGAAGACAAGAATATAAGTTGGTGTATTACCTGATTCTGATGACTTGCATTGATTGGAATCAGACAGTAGTGATGATAACGTCCGCATTTTAGAATGGAGGAGAAAACAAGTCCTCCTTTCTGTCCAATACCACATGAAAGTGGTTGGTTTTTGGCATCTTATTTGTCCAGCTTCCATACTCCTTTGTATGCACTTTACAAGAAATACATTGTCAGCAAACTCCGTAGCTTGCTAGCTTCTGCACGCCAGCTTTCAGAGACTCTTATTTTGTTAGCGCAACTGTGCAACTGTGCAACTGTGCAGTCGGTCTTTGGAGTTTTGACGACAGGTACGGCGCCAGAGTCTGTTGAAATAAAGTGTTTCTCGCCTTCCAGTCGGTAATTTTAATGAGCTGGCAGCAGCCAGCGTCATCTCAGAAGACCCTCGGGTGCCGTGAATGTCAATCAAGTGACGAAAGTGACGTCATAGTGAAGATTTATGATCGCTCATTTTTAGGACTATTTTTTTAATGCCTGGCTGGTGATCGACTGACACACCCTCCGAGATCGACCGGTAGCTCGCGATCGACGTAATGAGCACCCCTGCTATACATACTTGCCAACCCTCCCAATTTTCCCGGGAGACTCGCAAATTTCAGTGCCCCTCCCGAAAATCTCCCGAGGCAACCATTCTCCCGAATTTCTCCCGATTTCCACCCGGACAACAATATTGGGGGAAATGTTCCCTCTAATTTTTCATGTGTGTGAGCAAACGCAAAAACTCCCTGAGCATTCAGTGGAGCCCATGTGAGCAACATCAGACATGCACACTGTGGATACACCAGCAGCACACCTGTCCCAAACATGACTAAATAACAAGTTCAATCTCCATCCATCCATCCATTTTTTTCCGCGTGTCCCTTTCGGGGTCGCGGGGGGTGCTGGAGCCTATCTCAACTGCATTCGGGCGGAAGGCGGGGTACACCCTGGACAAGTCTCCACCTCATCGCAGGGCCAACACAGATAGACAGACAACATTCTCTTATTATTATAATCAAATGACAGCAGTCATTTCCATGAGGTTATTTTCTAATATAAGTGTTTAGGCCCACTTACAATGACAATAACAAAAAATATTGTTTTTCATGAACTGTGTACTTGTATTGTTTGTCTGGGTGGAGGTCCTGCTTTGGAAATAATTTGTACCCCTTTCAGACATTGCATTTAGTTCTCATTAAAACATTCACATGTTGCACAATGAGATGTAAGCAGGGGATCATGTGTACATTCCTACAACTTCCTGTTTGTAGAAAATATATTTTTATTAGTATTTATTTAACATACTAACAGCATTTCATAAGTAATATTTATAAATTAAGATTCCTAATAAATGACACTAGAATAAGCACACATTTGATTGGTAAATCATAGTGTAACAACCTGGAATGGCACTTTATGTGTGGTGTTGGAGTTGTCCGACTTTTTGTGTGGCTGTAAACTGGCTAAGTGCCATATGTGCATGTGTTGGCGCAAGTGAGAAAGAGCGAGCGGCTGCTGTTGATATAACAAAGTTGCTTTTGGTCTGGTTTGTACTGGAAAAAATGACCAGTTTTGCTAGATATAATTTTTTCTTACTAATGTTTTGGTGATGTGTTTATGGCCGACAATAAGGAGTTTTGCTGAGTAAAGTGATGGTTGGAATTCATGTCCTCAAAGCGTCTCGACAGACGTTACAATATTTGAACAATGATGATGAAAACTGTTTTCTCTGTCGTGTCCGTGTCATGTCGAAAACTGTTATGCGCTTATTTTTTAATTTGATTTTGTGCATAGCATAGATTTGCTGTGCGCAGAGGACGCTTGAGCAGTGCGCAATTGCACAGGCGTGCACCTTAAACATTGATTGGAGGTGTGCCTTAAAGGCACTGCCTTTAGCGTCCTCTCTCACCTGAAACCTTCACCCCTTAACAGCCGCATGCTGTCCAGGCGTCCGCTTTTCCTCCATATAAACAGCGTGCCGGCCCAGTCACATAACAATGTAGCATTGGACGGGTTAAACAATGGTCTTTACTCGAAGACGTCAAGAAAAGCTGACACGTTGTATGAACATTTAACTGATTTAATGATAACGTTAATTTCAAGCACACACACAAGTGAATGCAAGGAATTATTGGTCAACGGCCATACAGGTCACACTGAGGGTGGCCGTATAAACAACTTTAACACTGTTACAAATATGCGCCACACTGTGAACCCACACCACAGAAGAATGACAAACACATTTCGGGAGAACATCCGCACCGTAACACAACATAAACACAACAGAACAAATACCCAGAATCCCTTGCAGCACTAACTCTTCCGGGACGCTAGAATAACATCTACGGCTTTTGGAGCTCAGTGCACAACTGCACACACAACAAGAAGGAGACGAAGCAGAAGAACGAAGAAGAGACATGGCAACGACTAGTAAGAAGAAGAAATACGTTTGCAAGTTCCAAAATGATTGCAAAAAATAGTTTCATTTCATCCAGGACAGCTCGAAGGGGAAGGGGTATGCTTCCTGCACCTCAACCCCGCCCCCCAACCCCAACCCCTGCCCCGCAACCACACACCCCTAACCACGCCCCCAACACCCCTCCCCCCCATCTCCTGAATTCGGAGGTCTCTAGGTTGGCAAGTATGCTCACAACTTGAGGGCACTGAGGTTCGATTCCCGCTTTCCCCATCCTAGTCACAGCTGTTGTGTCCTTGGGCAAGACACTTTACCCACCTGCTCCCAGTTTCACTATGTAAAGTGCTTTGAGTCTCTGGAGAAAAAGTGCTATATCACACATCTACGGTCCCCTCCAAGGTTTCTCATTGTTTCCCATTGGGTTGAGCTGGCCCCACTATGGACTGGACTCTCACACTATGATCTAGGTCCACTCGATGTCCATTGCACCGGTCTACGGTCCCCTCCAAGGTTTCTCATTGTTTCCCATTGGGTTGAGCTGGCCCCACTATGGACTGGACTCTCGCACTATGATCTAGGTCCACTCGACGTCCATTGCACCGGTCGCCAGGGGGGGGTCTCCACATCTGCGGTTCCCCTTCAAGGTTTCTCATTGTAATCCCATTGGGTTGAGTTTTTCCTTGCCCTGATGTGGGATCTGAGCTGAGGATGTCGTTGTGGCTTGTGCAGCCCTTTGAGACACTTGTGATTAAGGGCTATACAAATAAACTTTGATTGATTGATTGATACAAATGTAATTGACTTCACTAATTCACAACATCCGCGCTAAAGCTACGGTATTTTATATTAAGTTTGACCAAAGTCAATTCCGGGAGTCTTCTGGAAGAGTTGGCTAGTCTTGAGTGTTATTCTGAGGAGCAAGCGTTTCCGAGCAAGCCTTGTTGTCGTTACAATTATCCCCTCTGACTGTGTTATCATGCATCGTCAATCTGTTATTTTGTACAGACATGGTTTCATAGTTTAAGTGGTGTTTAGTCGTGCACTATCAAATTATCACTACTCTTGGTGCTGGTCTGAAATCCTTTGGATGGTTGGTGCAATGTATCCTTGGAATAACACTGTGGCCTCCTGTGCTAAACTAAATTAGCTGGAAATGTAGGAGATATATGGCTGACATTCGCCACACACATTTGATTTTCAAATGGTCACGCAGGACCAATGAAATACCCAGTCCGTGTGACACCTGCGCCATAGGTCAGTGTTTTTCAACCTTTTTTGAGCCAAGGCACATTTTTTTCATTGAAAAAATCCGGAGGCACACCACCAGCAGAAATCATTAAAAAACGAAACTCAGTTGACAGTAAAAAGTGGTTATCGCAATTGTTGGATACGACTTTAAACCATAACCAACCATGCACCAATATAGCTCTTGACAGCAACAATGATGAGACAGCATACTATGCAGAGGTCCAACAGCTGGCTTCATGGTGTGCTAAGAACAACTTGGTTCTTAACACTAACAAAACCAAAGAACTAATTGTAGACTTCCGCAGGAAAGGGCAGAACAAACACCCTCCACTTTTAAAGGGGAACATTATCACCAGACCTATGTAAGCGTCAATATATACCTTGATGTTGCAGAAAAAAGACCACATATTTTTTTAACCGATTTCCGAACTCTAAATGGGTGAATTTTGGCGAATTAAACGCCTTTCTAATATTCGCTCTCTCTCTCGTGACGTCACATCGGGAAGCAATCCGCCATTTTCTCAAACACCGAGTCAAATCAGCTCTGTTATTTTCCGTTTTTTCGACTGTTTTCCGTACCTTGGAGACATCATGCCTCGTCGGTGTGTTGTCGGAGGGTTTAACAACACGAACAGGGACGGATTCAAGTTGCACCAGTGGCCCAAAGATGCGAAAGTGGCAAGAAATTGGACGTTTGTTCCGCACACTTTACCGACGAAAGCTGTGCTACGACAGAGATGGCAAGAATGTGTGGATATCCTGCGACACTCAAAGCAGATGCATTTCCAACGATAAAGTCAAAGAAATCTGCCGCCAGACCCCATTGAATCTGCCGGAGTGTGTGAGCAATTCAGGGACAAAGGACCTCGGTAGCACGGCAAGAAATGGCGGCAGTTTGTTCCCGCAGACGAGCGAGCTAAACCCCCTGGATGTCTTGGCTCACACCGTCCCTTATGCCACCGAAGTTGATCAAGAGAAGAATATCGACCCTAGCTTCCCTGGCCTGCTGACATCAACTCCAAAACTGGACAGATCAGCTTTCAGGAAAAGAGCGCGAATGAGGGTATGTCTACAGAATATATTAATTGATGAAAATTGGGCTGTCTGCACTCTCAAAGTGCATGTTGTTGCCAAATGTATTTCATATGCTGTAAACCTAGTTCATAGTTGTTAGTTTCCTTTAAGGCTAAACAAACACATACCAATCGTTGGTTAGAAGGCGATCGCCGAATTCGTCCTCACTTTCTCCCGTGTCGCTGGCTGTCGTGTCGTTTTCGTCGGTTTCGCTTGCATATGGTTCAAACCGATATGGCTCAATAGCTTCAGTTTCTTCTTCAATTTCGTTTTCGCTTCCTGCCTCCACACTACAACCATCCGTTTCAAAACATTCGTAATCTGTTGAATCGCTTAAGCCGCTGAAATCCGAGTCTGAATCCGAGCTAATGTCGCTATAGCTTGCTGTTCTATCCGCCATGTTTGTTTGTGTTGGCATCACTATGTGACGTCACAGGAAAATGGACGGGTGTTTATAACGATGGTTAAAATCAGGCACGTTGAAGCTTTTTTTAGGGATATTGCGTGATGGGTAAAATTTTGAAAAAAACTTCGAAAAATATAATAAGCCACTGGGAACTGATTTTTAATGGTTTTAACCATTCTGAAATTGTGATAATGTTCCCCTTTAATTAATAACAATCTAGTAGAAAGGGTCAAGCATTTCAAATTCTTAGGGGTGAACATAACAGAAGATCTATGCTGGGACATTAACACAGCTTCTACAGTCGGAAAGGCCCAACAACGTCTTTTTTTTTGAGGAAACTAAAATGCGCACACATTCCGCAGAAATCAATGGTAAACTTTTACAACTGTGCCATCAGCAGTGTCCTCACTTACGGCTTTTTAGTGTGGTTTGCTAGCTGCACTAAAGCAAACCAACAGGCCCTCCAGCGAGTGGTTAAAGCGATGGGGAAAATTACAAGGACGATACTCCCAGAGATGAGTGCCATGTACACAACATCCTGAAGGACAGATACCACCCAGCACATGGCCTCTTCAACCTACTACCCTCTGGAAGGAGGTATAGATCGATTCGCGCCAGGACCACCAGAATGTCTCACAGTCTGTATCCCCAGGCTGTGAGACTACTAAATGAACAGCCTGCCCCTTTGCTGCCCCGGACCATCTTATTACCTCACTCTTCACCACCTCAATAATTGTGCTCTGGACATTGCTTTGCTGGAACATCAATGTAACACCCATCAGACATATGACTGTTCCCACCCCCACACCCCTCTATTCGCCATCTTCCTGTCAATGCTAAACTGTAAACTATGGTCAACCTGCACTTCAATGCCGTTTCTATGCCGCTGGACAAAGCTCAAACAAAATCTCGTTGACATGTATGACTTAAGCGTTATTATGACAATGACAATAAAGGAATTGATTGATTGACTCAAAGTAGGTGTACTGTTACGACCTGTCACATCACACCGTGATTTATTTTGAGCTTTTTGGTGTTTTCCTGAGTGTAGTGTTTTAGTTCTTGTCTTGCGCTCCTGTTTTGGTGGCTTTTCCTCTTTTGTTGGTGTTTTCCTGTAGCAGTTACAATTCTTCCTTAAACGCTATTCCCCGCACCTGCTTTGTTTTAGCAATCGAGAATAATTAAGTTGTTGCTCTCCTTCTTTGCGGGGACATTGTTGATTGTCACGTCATGTTCGGATGTACTTTGTGGACGCCATCTGCTCCACACGCTGCAAGTCTTTGCTGTCGTCCAGCATTCTGTTTTTGTTTACTTTGCAGCCAGTTCAGTTTTTAGTTTCGTTTTGCATAGCCATCCCTAAGCTTCAATGCCTTTTTCTTAGCACCTTTTGTTTATTTTTGCTTTACCTGCCTCCCGCTGTCGTCTGCATATTGGGACCACGACAAACCATCGTCGTCGTTCCCGACATCTACAAAGCAATTAGCTACCTGCTGCCACCTACTGATATGGAAGAGTATTACACGGTTACTCTGCCGAGCTCTAGACAGCACAGGCACTCAACAACGGCACATTATTTGCGGATTATAACTACTGGTTTGCAAAAAAATACTTTTAACCCAAATAGGTGAAATTACATAATCTCCCACGGCACACCAGGCTGTATTACACAGTGGTTGAGAAAAACTCTGCCATAGGTGAACCTGCGAAGGGATCATTACAGTTGCCAGGGGGGAGCTTCCTGCCCGAGCGAACTGGTGGAAGCTACACCCTGCTGGGAAGTGCCGGATCTAATTCACAGAGGCTCTTTCAAACGGTCCTCATCTTGTAACATCCTCACACACACCCGCTGTTCAATGTGTGACGATTTGCCTGCGGAGTTGCTAGTCGAATCACACCTGTCCAAATCAAATCATCAAATAGTCGACTATTGTAAGATACCCATAAAACAATCACAATCTTTTACTCATTACATATTCAGCATTTATGAAACTCTTCTCTTCAGAAAGATTAGCTATTCAAAGATGTGACAGGAAGGAGTACTCTTGTCTTTTTTAAAGGGGAACATTATCACAATTTAAGAAGGGTTAAAACCATTAAAAATCAGTTCCCAGTGGCTTATTTTATTTTTCGAAGTTTTTTTCAAAATTTTACCCATCACGCAATATCCCTAAAAAAAGCTTCAAAGTGCCTGATTTTAACCATCGTTATATACACCCGTCCATTTTCCTGTGGCGTCACACAGTGATGCCAACACAAACAAACATGGCGCATAGAACAGCAAGCTATAGCGACATTAGCTCGGATTCAGACTCGGATTTCAGCGGCTTAAGCGATTCAACAGATTACGCATGTATTGAAACGGATGGTTGTAGTGTGGAGGCAGGTAGCGAAAATGAAATTGAAGAAGAAACTGAAGCTATTGAGCCATATCGGTTTGAACCGTATGCAAGCGAAACCGACGAAAACGACACGACAGCCAGCGACACGGGAGAAAGCGAGGACGAATTCGGCGATCGCCTTCTAACCAACGATTGGTATGTGTTTGTTTGGCATTAAAGGAAACTAACAACTATGAACTAGGTTTGCAGCATATGAAATACATTTGGCAACAACATGCACTTTGAGAGTGCAGACAGCCCAATTTTCATCAATTAATATATTCTGTAGACATACCCTCATTCGCGCTCTTTTCCTGAAAGCTGATCTGTCCAGTTTTGGAGTTGATGTCAGCAGGCCAGGGAAGCTAGGGTTGATATTCTTCTCTTGATCATCTTCGGTGGCATAAGGGACGGTGTGAGCCAAGACATCCAGGGGGTTTAGCTCGCTCGTCTGCGGGAACAAACTGCCGCCATCGCTTGCCGTGCTACCGAGGTCCTTTGTCCCCGAATTGCTCACACACTCCGGCAGATTCAATGGGGGTCTGGCGGCAGATTTCTTTGACTTTATCGTTGGAAATGCATCTGCTTTGAGTGTCGCAGGATATCCACACATTCTTGCCATCTCTGTCGTAGCATAGCTTTCGTCGGTAAAGTGTGCGGAACAAACGTCCAATTTCTTGCCACTTTCGCATCTTCGGGCCACTGGTGCAACCTGAATCCTTCCCTGTTCGTGTTGTTACACCCTCCGACAACACACCGACGAGGCATGATGTCTCCAAGGTACGGAAAACAGTCGAAAAATCGGAAAATAACAGAGCTGATTTGACTCGGTGTTTGAGAAAATGTGACGTCATCACTCCGAGAGCGAATATTAGAAAGGCGTTTAATTCGCCAAAATTCACCCATTTAGAGTTCGGAAATCGGTTAAAAAAATATATGGTCTTTTTTCTGCAACATCAAGGTATATATTGACGCTTACATAGGTCTGGTGATAATGTTCCCCTTTAAGGACGTACTACAAAATTGTTAGTCAAAGACACTCTGTATCAGGGGTGCCCACACTTTTCTAAGTTTTCTAAAGTTTTCTACACCAAAATTCATCTATTTATTAAGTTTCTTCAACTTCTTCTTCTCCTACTACGGCCATTCTTCCAACCGGCGTGGCGCGGGTTGGGAGAGTGGCCGTGCCAGCAACCTGAGGGTTCCTGGTTCAATCCCCACCTTCTACCAACTTCGTCACGTCTGTTGTGTCCTTGAGCAAGACACTTCACCCTTGCTCCTGATGGGTCATGGTTAGGGCCTTGCATGGCAGCTCCTACCATCAGTGTGTGAATGTGTGTGTGTGTGAATGGGTGAATGTGGAAATAGTGTCAAAGCGCTTTGAGTACCTTGAAGGTAGAAAAGCGCTATACAAGTATAACCTATTTACCATATTCTTCTCCAGATTTTGGCGAGCTCTACCTTCCACATTTTTCACCCGATTCAAACCGTTCCAACTTCAAACTGTTCAGCCTATTCAGGAATCGCGGGCTTTCCCCTTGACAAATTCCAAAAACTTCCCAGATTTTCCAGAATTCCAGGTTTTCCGAGACATTTTTCCCCATTCAAAATGAATTGGCCATTTTTCAAACTACCACCGTTTCCACATTTTTCAACCGATTCAAACCATTCCACCTTCAACACATTTCACCATCCTACAAATTTAAAGTACTTTTTTTTTCAAGTTAAAAAAAATTCCAGAATTTTCCAGAATTCCTGGTTTTCCAAAGCACGATTTCCACTCTTTTTTCTGGCGACTACTCCTTCCACATTTTTCAACGCATTTCAACCGTTCTACCGTCAAAACATTCCTTTTAATTAGGACAAAAAACAGAGTTGTTTATTGAACTGGGAAAATTCCCGGTTTTCCCGAAATTCCAGGAATTCCGTAATACCATTTCTCAATTAAAATGTTACTACTTCAACATTTCTCGACTGATTTGAAAAATTATAACACCAACCATTCAGACCATTCAAGTTTTGTTTTACCATTTTCAAAAAAAATCCCGCTTTTCCCGAAATTCCCAATTTTTTCTGAAATTCCCCTTAAAATTAACTGGACATTCTTTAAACTTCCACAATTCCCACATTCTTCAACCCATTCAAACTATTCCACCTTCAACACATTTCACCATCCTGCAAATTTAAAGTACCTCTTTTTCAAGTTCAAAAAAATTCCAGGATGTCCTGGAATTCCTGGTTTTCCAAAGCACTATTTCCACCCTTTTTTCTGGCGACTACTCCTTCCACATTTTTCAACGCATTTCAACCGTTCTACCGTCAAAACATTCCTCTTAATTAGGACAAAAAACAGAGTTGTTTATTGAACTGGGAAAATTCCCGGTTTTCCCGAAATTCCAGGAATTCCGTAATACCATTTCTCAATTAAAATGTTACTACTTCAACATTTCTCGACTGATTTGAAAAATTGTAACACCAACCATTCAGACCATTCAAGTTTTTTTTTACCATTTTCAAAAAAAATCCCGCTTTTCCCGAAATTCCCTATTTTTTCGGAAATTCCCATTAAAATTAACTGGACATTCTTTAAACTTCCACAATTCCCACATTCTTCAACCCATTCAAACTACTCCACCTTTAACACATTCCACCATACTGGAAATTCAAACTATTCTTTTTCCAAGTTCAAAAAAATTCCAGATTTGTCAAAATTCCCTAATACCATTTACTACTTCAACAATTCTTGCCCGATTTAACCAATTCCAACACCAACCAATTCAGCTCATTCAGTTAATTCATGCTCCTAATAATTTTCCAAAAATCCCGCTTTTCCCAAATTTCCAGGAAGTACCCATTGAAATGAATGGGACATTTTTCCAACTTGCACAATTCTCATATTTTTCAACTTATTCAAACCATTCCAAAATTAACACATTCCACTCATCCTGGACATTCAAACTAACACTTTCCCAAGTTCCAAACCAAATTCCCATTTTCCCGGAAATTCAAACTCTTCAACATTCAAACCATTCCAACATTCAAACCATTTGTACATTCATCCTAAATGCCATTAGCATTTCAGTTCAGCGTCAGCTCTTTAACATTCAAACCATTCCAACATTCAAACTATTCTTACATTCCTTCAGGAATTGCCTCTTTTAGTTTATGGATATAATTGTGTGAATGCTCCAAAGCATTCACACATATGGTTTTCTACACCAAAACTCTTATTAAACTTCTTCAACTTCTTCTTCTTCTTTCCAGATTTTGGCGAGCTCTACCTTTCACATTTTTCACCCGATTCAAACCGTTCCAAGGCTTCCCCTTGACAAATTCCAAAACTTCCCAGATTTTCCATAATTACAGCTTTTCCGGGACATTTTTCCCATTCAAAATGAATTGGCCATTTTTCAAACTTCCACCATTTAGACATTTTTCAACCGATTCAAACCATTCCACCTTCAACACATTTCACCATTCTGGAAATGTTAAGTACTTTTTTTCCAAGTTAAAAAAAATTCAAGGATTTTCCAGAATTCCTGGTTTTCCAAAGCCCTATTTCCACCCTTTTTTCTGGCGACTACTCCTTCCACATTTTTCAACGCATTTCAACCGTTCTACCGTCAAAACATTCCTCTTAATTAAGACAAAAAAAAAAGTACGTTTCTTACAAGTATCAACCCTGCAGGACGAGGAATAGCTAAACATGCTTCACTACACACTGTAGCTCACCGGCATCAAAATGTAAAAAAATGCCATTGGTGGATCTACACCTAACATCCACTGTAATGATACCAAGTACAGGCGTGTATCAAGTCGATACTACTATGATTACATCAATATTTTTTGCCATCACAACATCTTTTTTCGTTTTTTTCAAATGTATATTATGTTTATAAACTCATATGTCCCTGGACACATGAGGACTTTGAATATGACCAATGTATGATCCTGACTTGGTATCGGATTGATGCCTACATTTGTGGTATCATCCAAAACTATTGTAAAGTATCAAACAACAGAAGGATAAGTGATCCATCCATCCATTTTCTACCGCTTATTCCCTTTGGGGTCGCGGGGGGCGCTGGAGCCTATCTCAGCTACAATCGGGCGGAAGGCGGGGTACACCCTGGACAAGTCGCCACCTCATCGCAGAGGATAAGTGATTATTACATTTTAACAGAAGTGTAGATAGAACATGTTAAAAGAGAAAGTAAGCAGATATTAACAGTAAATGAACAAGTAGATGAATAATTCATTTTCTACCACTTGTCCTTAATAATGTTGACAAAATAATAGAATGATAAATGACACAATATGTTACTGCATATGTCAGCAGCTAAATTAGGAGCCTTTGTTTGTTTACTTACTGCTAAATAAGAAGTTGTCTAGTACAGTGTTTTTCAACCTTTTTTGAGCCGAGGCACATTTTTTTCATTGAAAAAATCCAAAGGCACACCACCAGCAGAAATCATTAAAATGTGGAACTCGATATTGACAATAAAAAGTCGTCGGATATGACTTTAAACTATAATTAAGCATGCAACACTATAGATCTTGTCTCAAAGTAGGTGTACTGTCACCACCTGTCACATCACACCCTGACTTATTTGGACTTTTTTGCTGTTTTCCTGTGTCGTATTTTAGTTCTTGTCTTGCGCTCCTATTTTGGTGGCTTTTCCTGATTTGTTGGTATTTTCCTGTAGCAGTTTCATGTCTTCCTTTAAGCGCTATTCCCTGCACCTGCTTTTTTTTTAGCAAACAAGAATATTTCAGTTGTTTTTATCCTTCTTTGTGGGGACATTGTTGATTGTCATGTCATATTCGGATGTACTTTGTGGACGCCTTCTCTGCGCCACACACTGTAAGTCTTTGCTGTTGTCCAGCATTCTGTTTTTCTTCACTTTGTCCCCAGTTCAGTTATAGTTTCGTTTTGCATTATCCCTAAGCTTAAATGCCTTTTTTTAGGGGCACTCACCTTTTGTTTTTTAGTTTAAGCATTAGACACCTTTTTACCTGCACCCTGCTTCCCGCTGTCGTCTGCATATTGTGATCACAATTAGCTACCTGCTGCCACCTACTGATATGGAAGAGTATTACATAGTTACTCTGCCGACACTCAACAACAACACATCATTTGCAGACTATAATTATTGGTTTGCAAACAATATTTTATACCCCAAATAGGTGAAATTAGATAATCACCCACGGCACACCAGACTGTATCTCACAATACAGTGGTTGAAAAACACTGGTCTTGTAAGTTCACTATCTTATTTAATGGCAACATTGTTTATTGATTGCAATAATAAACATATGTTTAATGTATCATAATAATTTTTTGTTAAAATAAAGCCAGTCTTGATACATCTCATCTTCGCCGTGAAAAAGATTGAACGCCAGGCTTTTGTGCGTATGAAAGCTTGTTACATCAGGCCCCTGGTGTGTTTGTATTTTGTGAGCAATTGCCAAGATGTTTTTGTTGTGGTAGTACTTGTTAAAAAATAAATATTTTTTTTGACATTTTCTATGTTTACATTTGATCACTGTTTGGACACTTGCAAAAAAAAACAAAATGAGTCAACCAAAACTCCGCTGTAATGTTAGTCACCAGTTGATAACCACAATCTATTTTTGAACATAAAAACTTTTTTGTGCAATTACCTACTAAATCCTCACCATTCAATATAAAACCTTCCTTTCTTTCTGTCGCCGCTGTAGCTGTTATTTTTGTTTATTTATTTTTTTCAAAGTATATCAGGCACCCAAAGAGACATTTTCCGTGGACGTGGAGATGCTTCTGTGAAAGCATGTAGCTGTCAGGCCAACTTAGCCACCAGCCTCTCAGACGTAGCCCAGAGGGAGCGCTGCTTTCTGGGCCAGTGGACCCCCCACGCATGTCGTTTTGGGGGCTACCATGTTAGCATGTGCACATCAGGACGGAACATTGTCCTGTGTCGCTGTAGCCAGAGCGAATGTGCTGGGATCTCATATTTGATGGAGGCTGGATCAACAGATTGGCTTTGTGCGTGCATTTGTGTGTGTGTTCTTGTATTTATACCCTTCTTGGGACATCAACAAGGAAAAGTAGCTTCCATATGAGGACCGGTGAACGGGTTAGGACCGAAATCATAGTCCCAATACGGAAAGCCATTGCATCTAATAGAGAATGTCTCATTTGCACTCCTGGTGGTGAAATCTGTCAAAATTAGGGTGGTCCCAAAAAGGAGGGATTTTTCAAATTGACTGGTCAACATATGAAATAACAAGTGAGTGTAAAAATTTGAAGTGCTCCCCCTCTGGCCAACATATGTAATAACAAGTGTGTGTAAGAAATTGAAATGCGCCCCCTTTGGCCAAAATTAATTTAAAAAAAACATGGGGCCGACATTTGATCATTTGGGACGGGGAACCCTTGATAACGAGCTTAGCAAGTGAACGCTATTGTCTTTAGGACCCCATGTGGTAGACCCCGTTGGAGGCATCTCACGTTTTGGCGCCCGCCTCAGATTCCTGGGCAATCCTGCCATGGAAACACCCGAACGCCAGAGCCCGCCGCACCCTGTCACATGGCTGCCCCGCTGTCCTGTCCAAACGTGCAAAGCCATGCTTTAATGGTGATTGTTTCCCTAAAACTCCGAAGCGGACCTTTGTAAAATAAATATGTATATAGAGACATACTGTAATAACTTGAAGTAATTAATGAAGATTAAAAACTAATTACAAAAAAAATAAAAATAAAATAAAAACAACTAAAAGATTACTTTTTTATATTTGCATGGTTTGTTTATATTATTGATGTTGTAAATGCAAATCTTATATCAACTAGAAAGGGTGGTCCTAAAGAGGTACGCATTTTTTGGAGGTCTCAAGAAGGTAACAAATACAAGAATGTGTGTGTGTGTGTGTGTGTGTTCTTGTATTTCTACCCTTCTTGAGACATCAACAAGGAAAAGTACCTTCCATATGAGGACCGGTGAACAGTTTAGGACATAAATCACGGTCCCAATACGGAAAACCATTGCATCTAATAGAGAATGTCTCATTTGCACCCCTGGTGGTGAAATCAATCAAAATGAGGGTGGTCCCAAAAAGGAGGGATTTTTCACATTGACTGTGTGTCGGTTTTTAAAAGTGCCCCCTCTGGTCTACATACTGTAATAACTTGAAGTAAATAATGAAGATTAAAAAGCAATTACAAACAACAACAACAAAAAACCCTAAAAGCTTACCTTGTTTGTATTTGCATGGTTTGTATATATTATTAATGTTGTAAATACAAATCTTTATATACCTAGAAAGGGTGGTCCTAAAGAGGTACGCATTTTTCGGAGGTCTCAAGAAGGCAACAAATACAAGAATGTGTGTGTGTGTGTGTGTGTGTGTGTGTGTGTGTGTGTGTGTGTGTGTGTGTGTGTGTGTGTGTGTGCGTGTGTGTGAGACAGATGGTTTGCTGTGGCTTTGTTGTGCTGATCATTTTGTCGTTTTTTTTTCACTCCAATACTACAAAAACATGTGACTGGAACACACCAAATCCCAGTGTTACAGTAAAATAAATAATATCATTTCACCTTGTTCGTTTAATTCGAATGGCTGAGAACAATAAACAATTTAGAAAAAATCTCTATAAACGGATGTATTTCAAATCTTAATTTAGCACCCTGGTTGAGACAGATGGCGGCCACATGAGTGTGTAAGTAGGAAAAAAGTACCGCATTTTTCGAACTATAAGGCGCACTCAAATTCCTTTCATTTTCTCAAAAATCGACAGTGTGCCTTATAATCCGGTGCGCCTAAAGTACGGCATAATTCTGGTTGTGCTTACTGACCTCGAAGCAATTTTATTTGGTACATGGTGTAATGATAAGTGTGACCAGTAGATGGCAGTCGTACATACGAGATACGTGGAGACTGAAATATGATGGCAGTAAACAACACCAAAACTTTAAATGTTCCATTGAGAAGATAGAACATTACACACGGCCCTCAAAAATCGGTCAAAATGTTTTTCGTACGACTTCAGTAAGCTATGAAGACGCACCGCTTGATGGATTGTCGGCGGTGTGTGTATAAGGACTGCAAAATGGCACCTATTAGCAGACATATTACCTGGTGTTTTGTTTCGCAATATTATGCAAAACCAACTTTTCTTACCTTCTGATGTGTATTTGGGATCTGCATAAGTCTTGAAAATGTGCGCACTTCCGCCATTGTAGTCTGTGTCGACACCGTAGTCATAAGCTTCTTCTTTTTCTCTACCTTCTTATGTGGCATTCATCTTCCGCTGTTGCCATTTCTAATATAAAGTAGCGTAAAGTTCTTACTTATATCTGTCAGTAGACTAGCTATCAACGCGCTAAAAACTGTAGTGGAACTTTAAATATTAGAGGGTTCCCTTTAATGCGCCTTATAATTCGGTGCGCCTTTTGGATGAAAAAAGACCTGAATAGACCCGCTGTATATATAAACACACATATACAGTATATATATATATATATATATATATATATATATATATATATATATATATATATATATATATATATATACATATACAGTATATATACATATGTTACGTCAGGAAATAACACAGAGGCTATTTCATCCCTACAAGCCTGTTTCTCCTGAAGAGCAGGGAAACCTGCGAAACAGGCTTGTAGGGATGAAATAGCCTCTGTGTTTTTTCCTGACCTAACGTATATTCCGCTCTAGCCCGGTATTGAGCACTGCATATATATATATTTCTATATATATATATACACATGAAAATATCTCACAAACTTGTTTTAATCTGTCTGTCCTATTTGGTGGCCGACACCTGTTCTTCAAGGAGCAGGCTTCACCATGTTGCCACGGAGCAAAACATTTCTGCTTTATTGCTATACGTGTGCATGAGTGACGACAGTAAACGTTGCAGACTTGACACGTCTAAAGTGAAACGACCACTTTAGCACAACCGCACAAATTACAGTGGCAGTCAGCGAGTTGGATGTCATGGTGGATAGATACACAACTCTCTTGCTTGCAAATGATCGTTATCACACAGTAGGCAGTTTTGTTCGAAGAGCACAAGGGTGGATTCTTTTCTGCATGAAAAAATAATTAGCGCACTTACACTCTTCATCTCATTTATGCCGTATCGGAGATAAAAAAAAAATAAAATACAGCTTTTGAAACACTATAATGCAAATACAGTAGCTGTAGCCTTATTCCTTGTACTAATTTATAATAATAAATACATATATTTATAAGTAATTATATTGCATAACTAATAATAATTAATATGAATGTAAATACTTGAAAAATGCTATAAAAATGTTCTTATCAAAAATAGTTTCTTATTAAAACGACTTTCAGCCAACCTTATAGTATGTACAACAAAAATAGTAAGCCTACATAACATAATTAATAAAAAAATAAAAACTTAATCCGAGTATTAAAACAAGTAAGGATTCAAACTATTTGGCAATCAACTAAATGTATTATTGAGATAAATGTTCATTAAAAAAAAACATATTTGTCATTATATCATATATATTTGTATATTATATTTATAAAAATTTTACATTATTCAGTATTACATTGTTTATTTTTTGACTATTTTCCTTTGCTAGTTTTTGTTAAATGTTTCATAAATTTAAAAAATAAAATAAAATAAATAAAAAACAATAATAATAATAAAAAAACAACAACAAACAAACAACAAAAAAAATTAAAAAAAAAAAAAATAATAATAAAAAAAAAATAATAAAAACAAAACAAAAAAAAACTCCTCTCTGAGCTGCCACCTTAACGTGGTAGAGGAGTTTGCGTGTTCCAATGATCCTAGGAGCTATGTTGTCCGGGGGCTTTATGCCCCCTGGTAGGGTCTCCCAAGACAAACTGGTCCTAGGTGAGGGATCAGACAAAGAGCAGCTCGAAGATCTCTATGAGGAACACTGACAAGGAACCCAGATTTCCCTCGCCCGGACGCGGGTCACCGGGGCCCCCCTCTGGAGCCAGGCCCGGAGGTGGGGCACGATGGCGAGCGCCTGGTGGCCGGGCCTGCCCCCATAGGGCCCGGCCGGGCACAGCCCGAAGAGGCAACGTGGGTCCCCCCTCCAATGGGCTCACCACCCATGGGCCATAGAGGTCGGGTGCAATGTGAGCCGGGCGGTAGCCGAAGGCAGGGCACTTGGCGGTCCGATCCTCGGCTACAGAAGCTAGCTCTTGGGACGTGGAACATCACCTCGCTGGGGGGGAAGGAGCCTGAGCTAGTGCGCGAGGTGGAGAAGTTCCGGCTGGATATAGTCGGACTCACTTCGACGCACAGCAAGGGCTCTGGAACCAGTTCTCTTGAGAGGGGCTGGACTCTCTTCCACTCTGGCGTTGCCGGCAGTGAGAGGCGACGGGCTGGGGTGGCAATTCTTGTTTCCCCCCGGCTCAGAGCCTGCACGTTGGAGTTCAACCCGGTGGACGAGAGGGTAGCTTCCCTCCGCCTTCGGGTGGGGGAACGGGTCCTGACTGTGGTTTGCGCTTATGCGCCAAACCGCAGCTCAGAGTACCCACCCTTTTTGGATTCACTCGAGGGAGTACTTGAGAGTGCGCCCCCGGGTGATTCCCTCGTTCTACTGGGAGACTTCAATGCTCATGTTGGCAGCGACAGTGAAACCTGGAGAGGCGTGATTGGGAAGAATGGCCGCCCGGATCTGAATCCGAGTGGTGTTTTGTTATTGGACTTTTGTGCTCGTCACAGATTGTCAATAACAAACACCATGTTCAAACATAAGGGTGTCCATATGTGCACTTGGCACCAGGACACCCTAGGCCGCAGTTCCATGATCGACTTTGTAGTTGTGTCATCGGATTTGCGGCCTCATGTTTTGGACACTCGGGTGAAGAGAGGGGCGGAGCTTTCTACCGATCACCACCTGGTGGTGAGTTGGCTGCGATGGTGGGGGAGGATGCCGGACAGACCTGGCAGGCCCAAACGCATTGTGAGGGTTTGCTGGGAACGTCTGGCAGAGTCTCCTGTCAGAGAGAGTTTCAATTCCCACCTCCGGAAGAACTTTGAACATGTCACGAGGGAGGTGCTGGACATTGAGTCCGAATGGACCATGTTCCGCGCCTCTATTGTCGAGGCGGCTGATTGGAGCTGTGGCCGCAAGGTAGTTGGTGCCTGTCGTGGCGGTAATCCTAGAACCCGTTGGTGGACACCGGCGGTGAGGGATGCCGTCAAGCTGAAGAAGGAGTCCTATCGGGTTCTTTTGGCTCATAGGACTCCTGAGGCAGCGGACAGGTACCGACAGGCCAAGCGGTGTGCGGCTTCAGCGGTCGCAGAGGCAAAAACCCGGACATGGGAGGAGTTCGGTGAGGCCATGGAAAACGACTTCCGGACGGCTTCGAAGCAATTCTGGTCCACCATCCGCCGCCTCAGGAAGGGGAAGCAGTGCACTATCAACACCGTGTATGGTGAGGATGGTGTTCTGCTGACCTCGACTGCGGATGTTGTGGATCGGTGGAGGGAATACTTCGAAGACCTCCTCAATCCCACCAACACGTCTTCCTATGAGGAAGCAGTGCCTGGGGAGTCTGTGGTAGGCTCTCCTATTTCTGGGGCTGAGGTTGCTGAGGTAGTTAAAAAGCTCCTCGGTGGCAAGGCCCCGGGGGTAGATGAGATCCGCCCGGAGTTCCTTAAGGCTCTGGATGCTGTGGGGCTGTCTTGGTTGACAAGACTCTGCAGCATCGCGTAGACATCGGGGGCGGTACCTCTGGATTGGCAGACCGGGGTGGTGGTTCCTCTCTTTAAGAAGGGGAACCGGAGGGTGTGTTCTAACTATCGTGGGATCACACTCCTCAGCCTTCCCGGTAAGGTCTATTCAGGTGTACTGGAGAGGAGGCTACGCCGGATAGTCGAACCTCGGATTCAGGAGGAACAGTGTGGTTTTCGTCCTGGTCGTGGAACTGTGGACCAGCTCTATACTCTCGGCAGGGTCCTTGAGGGTGCATGGGAGTTTGCCCAACCAGTCTACATGTGTTTTGTGGACTTGGAGAAGGCATTCGACCGTGTCCCTCGGGAAGTCCTGTGGGGAGTGCTCAGAGAGTACGGGGTATCGGACTGTCTGATTGTGGCAGTCCGCTCCCTGTATGATCAGTGCCAGAGCTTGGTCCGCATTGCCGGTAGTAAGTCGGACACGTTTCCAGTGAGGGTTGGACTCCGCCAAGGCTGCCCTTTGTCACCGATTCTGTTCATAACTTTTATGGACAGAATTTCTAGGCGCAGTCAAGGCGTTGAGGGGATTCGGTTTGGTGGCTGCAGGATTAGGTCTCTGCTATTTGCAGATGATGTGGTCCTGATGGCTTCATCTGGCCAGGATCTTCAGCTCTCACTGGATCGGTTCGCAGCTGAGTGTGAAGCGACTGTGATGAGAATCAGCACCTCCAAGTCCGAGTCCATGGTTCTCGCCCGGAAAAGGTGGAGTGCCATATCCGGGTTGGGGAGGAGATCTTGCCCCAAGTGGAGGAGTTCAAGTACCTCGGAGTCTTGTTCACGAGTGGGGGAAGAGTGGATCGTGAGATCGACAGGCGGATCGGTGCGGCGTCTTCAGTAATGCGGACGCTGTATCGATCCGTTGTGGTGAAGAAGGAGCTGAGCCGGAAGGCAAAGCTCTCAATTTACCGGTCGATCTACGTTCCCATCCTCACCTATGGGCATGAGCTTTGGGTTATGACCGAAAGGACAAGATCACGGGTACAAGCGGCCGAAATGAGTTTCCTCCGCCGGGTGGCGGGGCTCTCCCTTAGAGATAGGGTGAGAAGCTCTGCCATCCGGGAGGAGCTCAAAGTAAAGCCGCTGCTCCTCCACATCGAGTGGCGCCAGATGAGGTGGTTCGGGCATCTGGTCAGGATGCCACCCGAACGCCTCCCTAGGGAGGTGTTTAGGGCACGTCCCACCGGTAGGAGGCCGCGGGGAAGACCCAGGACACGTTGGGAAGACTATGTCTCCCGGCTGGCTTGGGAACGCCTTGGGGTCCCACAGGAAGAGCTGGACGAAGTGGCTGGGGAGAGGGAAGTCTGGGCTTCCCTGCTTAAGCTGCTGCCCCCGCGACCCGACCTCGGATAAGCGGAAGAAGATGGATGGATGGATGGAAAAAAAAAAAAAATGAAATAAAAAAAATAAATAAAAAAAATAAAAAAATAAAAATAAAAAAATAAAATAAAAATAAAAATAAAAATAAAAATAAAAATAAAAATAAAAATAAAAATAAAAATAAAAATAAAAATAATGTTGTGCATTGTGTTGAGATATTGCGAAAAACGGGATCGGTTGTCACAAGTTTTTCCTCCAGTGTGAATTGCAAATCACCAAGACATCTTTCAATCATCATTCCTGCATTACATTGAAGCTTTAAGTGTTGGCTTGTAATGTGTCACCCTCTCATTTTCATAACTCATTATGTAAATAAATGATTAAAGACAGTATATGTAGTATGTATGAATATAAGAAGGGACAACAAACCCTAAAGAGAATGTGACGACCAACCCCAACTTTCTATCATCAAGGCTAACAACTATGTAAAAACTAGTTAGTTAGCTAATGACAATCTAAACTAGACTTTTTGTTCATCTTAATAAATGGTAATTGTATAATAATAAAATCTAGTTTTTAATGTAACATTTAAAAATGAGCAGAGTCTCATTTGCAAGTATTATATAATAGCAGTTGCAGTTGCAATTCCAAGGTTATAGATGGCAAGTGTATAGACTTCGCTGTGTTGCCCAGCGAGGAAGTATCCTTTGCCATGAAGTTGAATGTTAAGTTGCGCCCTACAAAGTCTTTATACTGTAAATATCGTACTTATTACATACCAGCTGTTTGATTGTAGTGTGTACCTTAGTGGTAGTATTAATTACCAAATGTGTAGATGTTGAAATGGCCATGTAAAATCGCCAATGCTAATCAGTACCATGTCTTTGAGAAAGTCAATGTAAATTAGCATCAAGCTAGTGAATTTTGGAAAGCTTGAGCTTTACTTTACATTTTAAGTCTTTTATGTCAGACATACTTGCTTTGTTGGCGTGGTAAATTGTCACATTACATATCGGCAGTGAGTGCTTGTTTAGTCTACAACTGGACTTCGAAAAATGGCACCGTTTGATTAGTAGTGTTGACAGAATTTGGTCGATGCCTATAAAATAGGTCTGTGAATATTTGGGCAACACACGATTCGATTAGATTTTTGGAGGTAATTGATTGAGAATCGATTATCGATTTAAAATGAGTCTAGATTCAAAATCAATACTTTTCAATAACATTGGGTGCCAGTTCTATGATTGATTACATTCCTTCATAATACAAATAAATAACGTTGATACATTTCTATATTACTTAAAAGAAAACTGGTTTTGTTTAACAAAATCATACCCAGACATATAATAAAGTCAAATACAAATAAGGCAACAAGAGAAGTATCCAACATTTCTCTTTTGTAAAGTAAATCTGTACAGCAGATATGGACATCTACATCAATAATATGAATTGTCTGAGTGGCTGGACAGGACAGATTTAAAAAAATAAAAATAAAAATAGATTTAAGAATTTTTTTAATCGATTAAAAATCATCAAAAATAACAGTCGCGATTCATGTGGAATTTTTTATTATTTTTGGACAACCCTACTACAGAAGTACGGAATTTGGTGGCGGAGGCAACTATGGCTTCCCCTTCACATGTTATAGAGCAGGGGTGTCAGCCTAATTTTAGCTCAGGGGCCGCATGGAGGAAAATCTGTGCACACGCGGGCCGGACTATTAAAATCATGGCATTAAAACAAAAAAATAAAGTCAACTTCAGGTTGTTTTCTTTGTCTTACTTTGGCCAAAAATAGAACAAACTCATTCTGAAAATATTACAATAAAAATATAGAAAAAAAAATACCGGCAGCGGTAATGTTTAAATCTATGAAGTGGATTATTTTGTATTATTTTTTTAAATGAATTAAGTAACGTTTATGACAACCTTTTTCCAAAACACAATATAGAATGTGAGATATAACAGGATAATGCATACATTTATCAATTGTTTTCAAAACGCTTACAAAAAAGTGGGATCCCAAAAATCTATTGTGGGACCCCATTTTTATGACTTGATGGGGTCCCTGGGACCCCATTTTGAAAATTCCTAGCGCCAACACTGCTTATGTTAGCATGCAAGCAAGCTATTGTTAGCATGCTATCAGTTAGCTTGTGTTGAAAGTAGACAAGTGTGTGAACAAAATGAGACGTTAAGCACCAAGCTACGTGAAAGAATGGCTGAGCTACAAGAGGAGGTAATCTTGTCTTTTTGGCGTTTTCGTCCATTAAAAGGGGATGTACTCATTCAATTGGCCTATCTTTTTTTAAATTCGTGAATAGCGTCACCATGGTAACACAAAATGTTTCCAAGTTGAAGTACCGCCGTAGGCGCGAGTGAGACCTTTCCGACGGTATGACATATGTGGGGGTTCGTTGGCCGGTTCGTCATGTATTAAGCGTAAGAGAAACGTGCGGAACTATTATATTAAAAGTTGAAGTACGAGTGTTAATAATATGGGCTGCTTGCATTGTGGAAGGCCCATAATTATCCATCAATATAATAATCAAACACAAATATGACCATATCACACCAATTCTGAAATCCCTTCACTGGCTTCCTGTTCCACTCAGGATTGAATACATAGTCTCCCTACTACCTCATCCCCCGAATCCTCCACACGACACCTCCGGTCCGGACAGGCTAACCTCCTCCAACCTCCGAGGGCAAAGCTACGAACAATGGGAGAACGGGCTTTTTGCTAAGCCGCTCCCAGTCTGTGGAACGCTCTCCCTGACCACCTGAGGGCACCACAGACTGTGGATGCTTTTTTAAAAAAGGCTTGAAAACCCTTCTTTTTAAAAAAGCCTCTTTTTTCTTTTAGATATATGCATACTGTCACGTCTGTGTGATCATGTTTTTGTCTTAGTCATGTTTTATTTAGTTATTGGACTTTTTAGTTTCTGGCTTTTCACTCCCTTGTCTTGTTTCCATGATTACCCATTAGTTTCACCTGTTCCACGTTTGGACTCATTGTGCACTCTTGTTTGTCACCATAGCAACCATTAGTTTCCACCTGTCACGTCACGCACCTGTTTCACGTTTTGAGTCACGCACCTGTTTTCGTTAATCATGTCTGTAGTATTTAAGTTAATTGTTTTTCAGTTTGTCTTTCTGGTGACATCCCCGCATTCATGCTTCTGCGCACTCTCCACACCCTTATGACCCTTGCTACTCTTTTTTCATGCCGGTTCCATGCCAAGTAAGTTTTTGTTTATTAATGCTATAGTCTTTTGGTTTCATAGTTTGTTCTCCGCCACCCACTGTGCGTGCTTTTCGTTTGTACTTTTTTGCTATAGTCTTTTGGTTTCATAGTTCATTCTCCGCCACTGTGCGCGCTTTTCGTTTGCACTTTTTTTGATATATTAAATAAATCATGTACCTTCATTCCCGTCTCGCCCGAGCCAACTTTCCGTTGCATCCCGGAAAAGCAAACACCCAGGACCAAGTCATGACACATACTAGTTCTTAGGCTGTTTTAGTTTTTTAAAATTTTTAAATTTTTAATTTTTTAAATTGTTTTAATTTTTAATTTTAATTTTAATTTTTTTTTTTTAATACACTGTAGCACTTTAAGGTTGTTTACTCAATGTAAAGTGCTTTTATTACAAATAAAATCTATTATAATTATTATTACAATTACCCATGCAAATTGTTGTAAATTTTAAATGTGCTCTATAAATAAAGTTGATTTGATTTGATTTGATTTAACATTTTAAATGTGCTCTATAAATAAAGTTGATTTGATTTGATTTGATTTAACAAGGCTAGCATGTATTTATGTTCATATACTGTATATTCACTGTTATATGCGGCCCTCTAAGAGCAGCCATAACAGCGATGTGGCCCTTAATAAAAATAAGTTTGACAACCTACTCTAGAGAGGCCTATGTCGATGAGCTCTAAATCCGTACGCTACCATACCACAATTTCAGGGACGGCGCCCTCCAGTGACGAGATATAGGCAGTACAATCGAGGGTATGGCGGCCGCGTGTTTGTTTTCTATTCCTTAATCTCCTGTATATATGCGGGCAGATATTTGAGGTCAGCTCAGCAGAACTAATGTGATCAGAGCCCACAACGGTGTGTCGGGCACTCTCGGAGCTGCCAGTGGTTTTGTGCAGGGAATTCATTAGTGCGCGTGCAGGTGGCTAATGTTACCCTGCAACTGGCGAGAGGCGGCGGCTCGAGCTGTGCCGCACCACCCCGACGGCGCGGTAAAGCTACACCGGCGCGGGTGACATTTCCAGCTGATTAGAAAATGGCCCGCACTGAAACAACAGCCTGTGATCTTTATCAAACCTCAACATCCTCTCCCCCCTCCCTTCTTTCGCAACCTTGCCATCTATCCGTCTCCGAGGCCCGGCTCTCTGGGGAGTCGACTGTAAGTAGTCCATCAGGCAAACTGCATTAGTGTAACTTCGTCCCAGGAAATTAGCAGAGCAGAGCGGCGCCAATTAGAAGTCAATAGCTGGTTTTATTAATCGAGCTAGCCATCGCACTTGATTAGATTAAGCCTGGGGGGATGTGGGGCTATAGCGCCAGTGTGTATGTGCCAGTGTCCTTGTGTATTTATTCATGTGTGTGTGTGTGTGTGTGTGGCCGCATGCAAACAGTGGCAGGTGCTGCTGACTCGCTGATTCCATCTCGTCGTGACTTTTCCGCAGTAATTTGTTGATATTGACCTTCTCGGCCTGCACGGCCCCTCAATGAAAATTAATAAAGGCATCGGTTCATAAGGAGACAAGACAGCCAATTAGCTAAATGGAAATGGTATGAGAGCGCAAGTGTGTACAGATGCAATTAGCGAGCTGTGGTAGCAAGTAAACACGAGGGCAAAACTAAGTATCGGGAAAGTCCTTCGCTTTTATTTTGAAGGGGATCTATGGTGAATTGCCACTTTTTGTGTACATTTTTACCCTTGTAACTAGGGATGTCCGATAATGTCGGACTGCCGATATTATTGGCCGATAAATGCTTTAAAATGTAATATCGGAAATTATCGGTATCGGTTTCAAAATGATCGGTATCGGTTTGAAAAAGTAAAATGTATGACTTTTTAAAACGCCGCTGTGTACACGGACGTAGGGAGAAGTACAGAGCGCCAATAAACCTTAAAGGCACTGCCTTTGCGTGCCGGCCCAGTCACATAATATCTACGGCTTTTCACACACACAGGTGAATGCAAGGCATACTTGGTCAACAGCCATACAGGTCACACTGAGGGTGGCCGTATAAACAACATTAACACTGTTACAAATATGCGCCACACTGTGAACCCACACCGAACAAGAATGACAAACACATTTCGGGAGAACATCCGCACCGTAACACAACATAAACACAACAGAACAAATACCCAGAACCTCCTTGCAGCACTAACTCTTCCGGGACGCTACAATTTTAGCCCCTACACCCAGAAACCCAGCCCTCCTCAACCTCCACATGCTCTCTCAGGGAGAGCATGTCCCAAATTCCAAGCTGCTGTTTTGAGGCATGTTAAAAAAAAATAATGCACTTTGTGACTTCAATAATAAATATGGCAGTGCCATGTTGGCATTTTTTTTTTCATACCTTGAGTTGATTTATTTTGGAAAACCTTGTTACATTGTTTAATGCATCCAGCGGGGCATCACAACAACATTAGGCATAATAATGTGTTAATTCCACGACTGTATATATCGGTAGATATCGTAATCGGTAATTAAGAGTTGGACAATATCGGCAAAAAAAACAGTATCGGACATCTCTACTTGTAACCCGTTTTTGGAGTCTGTCTGCAAGACGTTTGATTCTGAAGGTGTTCCCACCCTCTCCGAAAGTATCATCATTTATCTTTAGAGAATGTGCACTTTTTGCACATACGTCGTTTTTTCGAGACGTAGTAGACAGTCAACTTTGTAGACATGTAGATTCACCCGGTCACAACATAAGGTACACCTCCAAACTCTCCAATCGATTAAGAAAGTGCATAAAAAGTATGTCACTGCATGTTATCATGGACTTGGTGAAAATAATTCGTCATTATACCTTTACTTGTGTTTTCTCATAGCCCCGCCCCCTGATGCCGACAGCTTGACTTAATGTCCAAATAAGTATGTCCACCTTGCAGATGGGTACATTATGGAATGGATTTAAGCAAATAAATCAAACTTTGTTCTAATATGATCCAGTTTAAGAGGTTGTTCAAACAAGTGTTTACAAAGTACAAGGAAGACAAATTATGATAAACGTTGGGAAATTATTGAAAATAAGATATCATCCGTATCATTAGGTGAATCATATCTAATTTGAGTATTTATGAAGAGAACTGTTGCATTTAGAGTTCGCTGATGTAAGTTGTTTACAAATTAAGAACAGGAAGGGAATATATGTGTAAGTAATTGCTACGAAGTGGAAAAGGGGAAGGATTAGGTAAGCAACTCTTTATCGGACATGTTGTTAAGGAAAATGAAAATATGTAAAATATTTCATAATTGTATACATGTTAAAAAATAAACTTCAACCAAATAACCAACCTTGCTGTGACGTCACAACGTAGCCAGACTGCAAACCCCGCAAACAGAGGGGGAGGTTTTGCGGGAGGGTTTTAAAGAGTATCTGCACAGATAGGAATATGAAACGTGCAACTCTGGTCAATGACCCACAGCAAACAGAAAAAATAATAACTTTTACCTTAGTTGGCACAAAAAGATCAAAATGATCCCATGCTTTGGAATTGTACCTTTATTAATTCCATTTAGGTCGATGGTGGCGACAAAAACTCTTCTGACTTCTTTCAGTACGTGTAGATACCTGTGAGCAAAAAAAGCCCTTCCTGAAAAGCAAAGTTGGGCAACATGCTTCTTTTCTTAAAGACACACACACATCGAGACATCGAGGCACACAGTATCAATTATTGTGTTTTATAAGACATCAATGAAGTAAGAAACAATGTAAACATGAATAACGAGTGCCAGCCTCGACGAAAGTCTGTCTTTTAGTAAAGGTTTGCACACTTTAAACACAATATGAAGCGCAAAACAGTACTGTATTTTAAACAAACATAACAAGGGGGTGATGTCTCAACCTTCTATTTAACAACAAAGCCAAAACCACAACAAACTGAACTGTCCTCATTTTCAGCCGCCCTGCCGACACACGCACACACTGTCACTAGCCCTGTGGTGCACTCACAGTTTTAAAGGGGAACATTATCACCAGACCTATGTAAGCGTCAATATATACCTTGATGTTGCAGAAAAAAGACCATATATTTTTTTAACCGATTTCCGAACTCTAAATGGGTGAATTTTGGCGAATTAAACGCCTTGCTATTATTCGCTCTCGGAGTTGTGACGTCACATCGGGAAGCAATCCGCCATTTTCTCAAACACAGAGTCAAATCAGCTCTGTTATTTTCCGTTTTTTCGACTGCTTTCCGTACCTTGGAGACATCATGCCTCGTCGGTGTGTTGTCGGAGGGTGTAACAACACGAACAGGGACGGATTCAAGTTGCACCAGTGGCCCAAAGATGCGAAAGTGGCAAGAAATTGGACGTTTGTTCCGCACACTTTACCGACGAAAGCTATGCTACGACAGAGATGGCAAGAATGTGTGGATATCCTGCGACACTCAAAGCAGATGCATTTCCAACGATAAAGTCAAAGAAATCTGCCGCCAGACCCCCATTGAATCTGCCGGAGTGTGTGAGCAATTCAGGGACAAAGGACCTCGGTAGCACGGCAAGGAATGGCGGCAGTTTGTTCCCGCAGACGAGCGAGCTAAACCCCCTGGATGTCTTGGCTCACACCGTCCCTTATGCCACCGAAGATGATCAAGAGAAGAATATCGACCCTAGCTTCCCTGGCCTGCTGACATCAACTCCAAAACTGGACGGATCAGCTTTCAGCAAAAGAGAGCAGATGAGGGTATGTCTACAGAATATATTAATTGATGAAAATTGGGCTGTCTGCTCTGCACTCTCAAAGTGTATGTTGTTGCCAAATGTATTTCATATGCTGTAAACCTAGTTCGTAGTTGTGAGTTTCCTTTAATGCCAAACAAACACATACCAATCGTTGGTTAGAAGGCGATCACCGAATTCATCCTCGCTTTCTCCCGTGTCGCTGGCTGTCGTGTCGTTTTCGTCGGTTTCGCTTGCATACGGTTCAAACCGATATGGCTCAATAGCTTCAGTTTCTTCTTAAATTTCGTTTTCGCTACCTGCCTCCACACTACAACCATCCGTTTCAATACATGCGTAATCTGTTGAATCGCTTAAGCCGCTGAAATCCGAGTCTGAATCTGAGCTAATGTCGCTATAGCTTGCTGTTCTATGCGCCATGTTTGTTTGTGTTGGCATCACTGTGTGACGTCACAGGAAAATGGACGGGTGTTTATAACGATGGTTAAAATCAGGCACTTTGAAGCTTTTTTTTTTAGGGATATTGCGTGATGGGTAAAATTTTGAAAAAAACTTTGAAAACTAAAATAAGCCACTGGGAACTGATTTTTAATGGTTTTAACCCTTCTGAAATTGTGATAATGTTCCCCTTTAATTGACCTTGTTGGGCGGATGAGACGTGAGACAGCAAAAGCCTATTTTTATTCGGCCTATGGCTCGTAAATCGAAAAGTACGTACAACGAAGGGTTGGTAAATCGAGTTTCCACTGTATTACACAGCAAGTTAAATAGCTAGTGACTGATATTAGTCATGAAAACACAGCGTTCCGGCAGATAATTGCGAGTCACTGGAGCGCTCCAACGGGATCAAGACACCATAGGAGGGACTATGTCAGTGGTTCTTAACCTTGTTGGAGGTACCGAACCCCATCAGTTTTATATGCGCATTCATCGAACCCTTCTTTAGTGAAAAATAAAATGTTGTTTTTTTTCAAATTCAAGACAAAGTTATATGTTTTTGGTAACACTTTAGTATGGGGAACATATTCTAAGTAACAAAGACTTAATATAGAGTTATTTGGTTAGGATTAGAGGGTTAGGGCCAGGGTTAGAGGGTTAGGCTTATAATAAGGCCATGCCGAATAAGGCATTGATAAGTACTTAATAATGACTATTTAAGAGTCAATATGTTACTAATTTGCATGTTAATAAGCAACTAATTAATGGTGAATATGTTCCCCATACTAAAGTGTTACCATGTTTTTTTACTGGTGCACAAAACATCACCTTGTTCAAAGAACAAAACCAACACAGTGCATAAACTCACAACAAATTACACACCTGCAAATCAGTCTGACTTCTGCTGTTGCCGTATCCGTAATACGCCGATAAGGAGAAGTTTTTATTTACACGATGAGTCGGGTGTGTCTTGACCTCCGCCGAACCCCTGAGCCTGACTCACCGAACCCCTAGGGTTTCGATCGAACCCAGGTTAAGAACCACTGGACTATGTGAAAGGAGCATAATCGAGACCGAACTCTACAAGCGGATTTTTGCTTTTCTTTGGCTTTCTGTGTGTTCCCCACCACATAATATACTAGTAACTATACAAAGAGGGAAAACATGGGACGATTACCAAAAAACAGCAACTGTAACTCAGAAAGTTAGTCCCGGGGAATTATCAAAATAAACACTTTGGAACAAAACATTGGAAAAGATGCGGGTTATTCAGAACTGAAAGACATTCAAGTCCAGAACTGCCATCATCCCCTTTTGCAATAATCCCCACACACACACACCATAAAGCCCAAGATATACCGACAGATTATCTTGTGAATTTAGCACTCTCTGCGTCTTATTCCGCTCCTAATCTTCCATATTTTCCAATATAATCTGACCTTCTATGACAGTAATTCCTTCTCAGCGACACATCCTGCGTAATCCCGGGTTGACACGGATTCTGGAGACACCTGTTCTGTCTCAAGATGATGATATGCTACACTTTGATTCTTACTGAGTTATGCATTTGGGATGCAGATTAATAATCCCTAGACACGTTACCGGTATTGGTTTTGTTTGTCCTACACATATAAGATCGCTGAAGATCTCTTTAAATATATGTATTCATGTACCGAACAGAGCGGAAAACTGACTGAGTTGATGCAAAACGTTCATTATTGTCATCATGGCCGAATTGGCTCCACGCCGGTCGTTCTTAAGTAATCTGAGGAGATAAGATTACTCGTAATCCGCGGCATTAAAGACACACCAATCTCATCCCTAATACGGGATCTTAACACTGGATCAAGAAAAACACAACCCAATCCAGGTCAAGACTCGGGATAAGAAGGAAGGACGGTCGATTTCTGGGCATTCACTTTTATATTAATTGTGTTTATGCCCCCTAGTGGATGCATCTAGACCAGGGGTGTCAAACCTAAGGCCGTCCAGCCGGATCAGTTCCACAAACACAAATGAGTTTGCTAAGTACAAAAATGAGCCAACATTTTTAAATGAAAGTGTGGACGTTGCCCTCCAGGGGGTTCTTCTGACCACCAAGTACCGACATGAGAGCCCGGGTTTCTGGATGTAATACTGTTTTATTGTCCGTGTTTTCCATCATTCTGCTTTCCAGCACAAAGTCTGTCCCTTTTTCTCTCTCAGTCCGTGCTCTCGCTCTCGCTCGCCCTCTTGCTCCAGCTCTAACGACGTCTCTCCTCCCGGTTTGCTGCTTATACGGAGCGGCAGGTGATTAGATAACAAGGCCCAGGTGAGGCATCTACGCACCTGTCGCTGACTTCAAGGCCAGTCCTGGCACACCCCGCTTCGCTGCAGGCCCACAGGCCACGCCCCCCTCCACAGAAAGAAACTGCTGTTTTTTTGTTTTGTTTGTTTTTTTAAATTATTTTAAACAACATAAAAAACACAAGATACACTTACCATTAGTGCATCAACCCAAAAAAAACTCCCTCCCCCATCCACACTCATTTACACAAAAGGGGCTGTCTCTTTCTGTTATTAAAAACTTCTGGTTCCTACAATATAGAATAATATAGTCATTAAAAAAAAGAAAAAAAAAAGAAAAAGAAACTGCTGTTGTAAATGTGTCCACTAGATGTCGCAATAGCAATTCTTTGTATTTATGTAGATTATGATATATATGTAAAAAACAACAACAACAACAACATGATATTAGTACTCCCTAGGGAGGTGTTTAGGGCACGTCCGACCAGTAAGAGGCCACGGGGAAGACCCAGGGCATGTTGGGAAGACTATGTCTCCCGGCTGGCCTGGGAACGCCTTGGGATCCCTCGGGAAGAGATGGGCGAAGTGGCTGGGGAGGGGAAAGTCTGGGCTTCCCTGCTTAGGCTGCTGCCCCCACGACCCAACCTCGGATAAGCGGAAGAAGATGGATGGATATTAGATATTATATATATATATATATATACATGTATATATATGTGTATATATATATATATATATATATATATATATATATATATATATATATATATATATATATATATATATATATATATATATATATATATATATACATATATATATATATATATATACATATATATATATATATATATATACATACATATATATACATACATACATATATATATATATATATATATATATATATATATATATATATATATATATATATATGTATGTACATACATATATATATATATATATATATATATATGTATGTACATACATATATATATATATATATATATATATATGTATATATATATATATATATATATATATATATATATATATATATATATATATATATATATATATATATATATATATATATATATATATTTACAGCCCGGCCAAATTATTTTTTTATTGTAATTTTGAAGAATTCATCTGAATGTGCATGGACTATTTCTGTTTAAAATAGTTTAAAATGTCACATGTTAAATGTTTAAATATTAACTTAAATAAATATGAAGTTTGCTGTACTGTGCCAACTGTACTATTATATGAGTACGTATTTTCTATTGTTTCATTGAAAATGGCTGTCATCTGTTTTAATTATGAGACACAATTGTGTCAAAGTCTTGATTTTTTTTTTTTATTTCATGCTTGAAATTAGAAATTTATACTTTGAAAAAGCAGTTTTATACTTGTGAGTGTTGATGACACAGCTTTGCAACAGTTGATATTCTAGTTTCAAGCATGTTTTACTCAATATAGGTCATAAAATAAAAATTTCACAACATATCTGCGGTTTATAGTCCTAAAATGTAGTGGGCGTGGCTTATGTATATATATATAATCTCAGTGCACTCTATAGCAGTGATTTTCAACCACTAGTGTGCCGTGATATATTGTCTGGTGTGCCGTGGGAAATTATGCAACTTCACCTAATTGGTCCCAAAAATATTTTTTGCAAATCAATATTCATAATAATGTGCCGTTGTCTAGTGCCTGTGCTGTGTAGAGCTTGGCAGGGTAATCTTGTAATACTCCATATCAGTAAGTGGCAGCAGGTAGTGCATTGCTTTGTAGAAGTCGGAACGCACCGAGGATGGTTTGTCGTGATCCCAATATGCAGAGCACAGCGGGAGACAGCGTGCAGGTAAAAAGGTATGTAACGCTTAAACCAAAAATTAACAAAAGGCAAGTCCCGCTAGGAAAAGGCAATGAAGCATAGGGATGGCTATGCAAAACGACACTGGCTACAAAGTCAACAAAAAGAGAATGCTGGACGACAGCAAAAACTTACAGCGTGTGGAGCAAAGACGGCGTCCACAAAGCACATCCCGTACATGACATGACAATCAACAATGTCCCCACAAAGAAGGATAGCGTACGCACAACTGAAATAGTCTTGATTACGAAAACAAAGCAGGTGCGGGCAATGGCACTCAAAGGAAAGCGTGAAGCTGCTACAGGAGAACACCAACAAAACAGGAAGGGTCACCAAAATAACAGCGCAAGACAGGAACTAAAGCACGACACACAGGAAAACAACAACAAACTCAAATTAAGGCACGACAACCTGGTGGAGTTTCATTTTTTTAACCTTTTCTGCTGGTGGTGTTCCTCCGTATTTTTTTTATGAAAAAAATGTGCCTTGGCTCAAAAAAGGTTGGAAAAACACTAATCTATAGTCCGCAAAATAGTGAGCACTATTTGAGGTATCCCGCCTGTACACTGCAAAAACTGAAATCTAAGTAAGATGAAATATCTCAAATAAGGGTGATATTTGCTTATTTTCTGTCTGATAAGATAATTCTTCTCACTAAGAAGATTTTATGTTAGAGTGTTTTACTTGTTTTAAGGGTTTTAAGTGATCTCAGTAAGATATTACAGCTTGTTGCTGAGATTTTATGACTGATATTGAGTAAAACATGCTTGAAACTAGAATATCAACTGATGCAAAGCTGTGTCATCAACACTCACAAGTGTAAAACTACTTTTTTTAAAGTAATCATTTCTTACTTCATGCATTAAAAAAAAAATAATCATGATGCCGAGCGCATATCATTATGTCAAGATAATGGCACTAGCATTTACTTAATTTAAGAAAATTTTTCAACATATTGAGCAAAAAGGTCTCTTTTTTTCTACCAAGAAAAATGCACTTGTTATTAGTGAGAATATACTTATTTTAAGGTATTTTTGGGTTCATTGAGGTTAGCTGATTTTACTTGTTTTGGAAAGTCTTGACAAGGCGTAATTTTCTTATTCTATTGGCAGATAATTTTGCTTAGTTCAAATAAAATACCCCTCATTTTTTTTTTTTTTTCTTGTTTTTGAACACTGACTTTTTGCATTGTCAAATTATGTGGCTCTGGAAACCGTTAATCTGGTTAAAAAATGACATGTACAAGTTATTTTCTCAATATTACCTACGGATCTTTAAAATGGATCAACTATAGTTATAAACCAATAAAGCTTAGGTTGTCAATGTGGATTTTTTTTTTTTTTTTTTTTTTTTTTTTTTTGGGTCGGAAATCCCACTTAATCCTTTTCCAGATCTGTTTTCGTGATTGAGCTCACATGGCGGATTTAATCACTCAAAAAAAAAAAAAAAAAATCCCAAAATAGTAGCAGAAATGTGTCAAGAAGGAATGAATTCCTCACTGCCTCAGTCCAATTGTAGGAATCACATGAGGGCAAAGGCGAGCGTGTTTTCTGCACGTCGTCGCTCACTCACACTCACACGACCTTGAGAAAGACAAAATAAAGGCGCAAGAAATAAAGGACAACAGACGCCGGTTCCCCCTTGAACCCGGTCCAAGCGCGCGCTCGCTCAATTAGCCCGGACCGCCAAGGCGACGTCAACGCGGCCGTGCAAACAATGGACGCGCGGGGATTCGTAAAGCGGCAAGGGAGGAAATATGAGCTAATGCCTACTATTCCAATTAAAGTAACATTTGTTGCCTGCGACACCTAAATGTGAGTCTGCACAGCTGCTGCTGGCTGCAGCACAATAGAAGGTGTAGCGAGGGTGAGGCCGCCTTGTATTGTTGGACCACGATTGTGTGAAAGGTCGAGGGCCTCCACTCTTGAAGGGGGAGAAACGGCTCCATCATCTTATAGGCGGAGGAGGCATTTTTTCCTTTTACCCTTTTTGCAGGGGCTCTCACTGCTGAGACAACATACGAACAATATTTGCCAAAATTATGATATATTCTGCACGGCTGCACACGTGCACTCACAAGCCACTTCATTAGGTACACCTGCAGACTCTAAATATGTTTACTAATGGGGTTGCAATGTAGATGTTTCATGTTCTCAGCAAAATAATAGCAACAACTCTTGCTATAATGCACGTCAAAACGTATATTGTTGACGTTATTTTTAACCATGTTTGATCTAAGTGCTCTATATGGACCACATGCGCCTCATTATGTAGTGGGTTATTTATTTTCTTTAAGTGCTATGATACTACTACAAAATATTACAATTTAAAATAGATTTTACTTACTCATATATATATATATATATATATATATATATATATATATATATATATATATATATATATATATATATATATATATACGCTATATTGCCAAAAGTATTTGGCCACCTGCCTTGACTCACATATGAACTAGAAGTACCATCCCATTCCTAACCCATAGGGTTCAATATGATGTCAGGACTCTGTGCAGGCCAGTCAAGTTCATCCACACCAGACTCTGTCATACATGTCTTTATGGACCTTGCTTTGTGGACTTGTGCACAGTCATGTTGGAAGAGGAAGGGGCCCGCTCCAAACTGTTCCCTCAAGGTTGGGAGCATGGAATTGTCCAAAATGTTTTGGTATCCTGGAGCATTCAAAGTTTCTTTACTACTACAAAATATTACAATTTAAAATAGATTTTACTTACTCATATATATATACACTATACTGCCAAAAGTATTTGGCCACCTGCCTTGACTCACATATGAACTTGAAGTGCCATCCCATTCCTAACCCATAAGGTTCAATATGACGTCAGTCCACCTTTTGCAGAGTGTGTGTTTATAGGATTTTTTAAACATTCTTCCTAAAGCGAATTGGTGAGGTCACATATTGATGTTGGTCGAGAAGAAATGGCTCTTAGTGTCCGTTCATATTCATCCCAAAGGTGTCCTATCGGGTTCAGGTCAGGACTCTGTGCAGGCCAGTCAAGTTCATCCAAACCAGACTCTGTCAGACATGTCTTTATGGACCTTGCTTTGTGGACTTGTGCACAGTCATGTTGGAAGAGGAAGGGGCCCGCTCCAAACTGTTCCCACAAGGTTGGGAGCATGGAATTGTCCAAAATATGTTGTTATCCTAGAGCATTCAAAGTTCCTTTCACTGGAACTAAAGGGGCCAGGCCCAACCCCACACCATAATTCCTCCTCCACCAAATTTCACACTCGGCACAATACAGTCCGAAATGTAGCGTTCTCCTGGCAACCTCCAAACTCAGACTCGTTTATCAGATTGCCAGATGGAAAAGCGTGATTCATCACTCCAGAGAATGTGTTTCCACTGCTCTAGAGTCCAGTGGTGACGTGCTTTACACCACTGCTTCCCACGCTTTGCATTGGACTTGGTGATGTATGGCTTAGATGCAGCTGCTCGGCCATGGAAACCCATTCCATGAAGCTCTCTGCGTACTGGGGTGGCCAAATACTTTTGGCAATATAGTGTATATATATATATTTATATATTTTTCAAATTATTTATTTATTTTTTTTAATTTTTTTTAATAGACACATTAAGTTACACTCGTTGGTCCAGAATCACAATTAATCTATTTATCCATGAGAACTGTACATATACTTACGGTGGCAGAGGGGCTAGTGCATGTGCCTCACAATACGAAGGTCCTGAGAATATTTACATATTGTATATACAGTATATGATATATACTGATATAATTATAAATGTTGTATTTATTCCTACATTCATTTAATTTATATGGCTATAGCTATAGTTTGGCCCTGTGATAAGGTGGCGACTTGTCCAGGGTGTACCCCGCCTTCCGCCCGATTGTAGCTGAGATAGGCTCCAGCGCATACTTGAGACCTCCGATTTCGGGAGGTGGGGGGCGTGGTTAAGAGGGGAAGAGTATATTTACAGCTAGAATTCACCAAGTCAAGTATTTTATGTATATATATATATATATATATATATATATATATATATATATATATATATACACAGTGTTTCCCACACATTCATTTATTTGTGGCGGCCCGCCACGAAAGAATTACGTCCGCCACAAATGGATTTTTCGGCTTTTGACTCGCTCGACCGCTCATAAAAGCAATGGGACTGTCTGTGAATGTTGCTTGTAGTTACAACTCCGGTGCAGTAGGTGGCGGTAACTCCGCCAATAGCACTTAATTCACCTGGTGGGCCAGAAGAAGAAGAAGAAGAAGAAGAGGGACGGACGGACGGACGAAACCGGATCAAAATACGAGGGTAATATAGGTTCTAGGTAGATATGTTATAGCTGCATCGCTCGCGGCTCGTCATATATTTAACGTTAATCCGCTGCTTCATTAACACCGCCGCTGTTTGACTCGTGGGCCGGGGCAGACGAACGTAGTAAAAGTCACGTGTTACCCTACCGACGAGCTAACGTGTCCAGGTTATAACCATGTTGTCAATAAACACACATGGACTGAAGCTAAATTGTCCACTGTCCACTGCAGCATGTGAATGCAATGAAAAGAATAAAATCTGAGCCAACCAGCTGTTAAAATGTTGTCCAGGTTAATGTTTTGGCCATTAAAAGCCCTTCATTTCAAGATTTCAACTGTGATCGGGCTTTAAACAGGTGGCTGACCTGTTCAGATGAGTGTAACTGCTACTGGTCAAATAATGTGAAATACCATTTAATTTTACATGTATGCAATGCCATTTAAATGTAATTATAGATAATAATAATAATAATAATAATAATAATAATAATAATAATAAATACTGTGTAGTGTTGTAAATAGTCAACGGGAAGAATTTTAGTAAGATATAAGCCATGAGCACTACACAGCCAGAAAAAAACCTAGGCAGGACAAGTAAAAATATTGGGGCAAGTAGATTTGAGAAGTCGGGCAAGTAGAAAAAAACCGTAACGTTGAACCCTGCATGTGTTGAGCTGCTGCCGCTTAAGGTTAGACGGCACTGTACATAGAGCGCTTCTGCTCGTTAGTAATAAATTCTAATGTTGGATGTTCACTCCTTCACACAGATGAGTATAGAAAAATATTTTCAACGGCCGAAAAGGGCTCGACTTGGAGAGGAGGTAGGCCTACAGTCCGGACCACAGGTGCGACCTGTTCAGCAGCAGCAGGAGGAGGAGGAGAAGGAGGTTGACTGACTGTGGCAGGACACCTCTGCCTCTGTTTCACTTCATGTTGCTGGTAAATAATATGGTTGTAGTAGTAGGCTAAAGTTAAATTATTTAGTATTCACTAATTAAAGGGGCAGAGCTTTAAGAGACATTTTAGCTTTTATATTTTATAAGATATATTTTTTGTAAGAACCACAATTAATAAATATATTTCAGTGAATCACTAATTGTTCAAATCTGTATGTAAATATGTACATAAAATGTTGTAATTATATTCCAACTCCGCGTTCTTCTTGGTCATCGCCGCTGCCGCCGCCACCCCCCGCCCCCCGACCACACCACCACAAATAGATGCCTGTCCTGTGGGAAACACTGATATATATATATATATATATATATATATATATATATATATATATATATATATATATATATATATAAGAAATACTTGACTTTCAGTGAATTCTAGCTATAAATATATATTTATTTTATTATATATATATATATATATATATATATATATATATATATATATATATATATATATATATATATATATATATATATATATATATATAATAAATAAGAGAAATACTTGAATTTCAGTGTTCATTTATTTACACATATACACACATAACACTCATCTACTCATTGTTGAGTTAAGGGTTGAATTGTCCATCCTTGTTCTATTCTCTGTCACTATTTTTCGAACTGATGATGCATTGCTGTGTGGCACGCACAAAAGTGCCTTCATCAAATGCACTAGATGGCAGTATTGTCCTGTTTAAGAGTGTCACAACATTGCTGTTTACGGCAGACGAACTGCTTTACGGTAGAGGAAAACACGTCACTCAGGTCCGCATGGAGCTGGAGGGGGCGCGGCCTCCAGCTCCGCCTGAATTTCGGGAGATTTTCCGGAGAAAATTTGTCCCGGGAGGTTTTCGGGAGAGGAGCTGAATTTCGGGAGTCTCCTGGAAAATCCGGGAGGGTTGGCAAGTATGCTCCAGCGCCCCCCGCGCCCCCCGCGCCCCCGAAGGGAATAAGCGGTAGAAAATGGATGGATGGATGGATGTATCTATAGTTGCCCTCCCATGCTTCGTCTAAGGCCGAGTTCTCCCTTGTCCCGTTCATTTGGTCAGGTGTGGACGCAATCATCGGAACTGTATCGTGCAAAATAACCTACGTATTCAATTGGAATGTTTGGGTTAGGTCATGTAATGATGCTATCCAATCAAGTTTATGCAAATGTTTTTTCACTGTGCACTTTTTGCTCCAATGACAAAAATAACTGTCTGGACCAGAGTACGGAACGCAGATGATGGATTACCAAATGTATTAAGAACTGTGTAGTTCCTCTACATTTTCACAGGGGTCACTCTTCCCTCCTCTAAAGCACACACACACACTTGGCTATCACACGTGTTTGCAGCATTGTACGCACACAAGCACCAACATGGACGTGGGCACACATGCACCCGGCCCAGAGCAACAGCAGTATTGGCTTACTTGCGGTAGCTGTGGTCGCCGTCACACAAGACCAGCTACCGAGACGCCAGTGGGCTCAACGAGGCTTTCCATCACTGACAAAAAAAAAAAAGGCCAGGCCGGGGCCGATTCACAAAGCGGCAAAAAAAAAGAAAAAAAAAAGGGGCCTGTGCGTCCATGTCACATTGAAGTGGTCAGAAGCCAACATCAGAGGAAGCCTAAATATAAACGATGAGGTTGTGCAATCAAAGCCTCAAGTGTGTCTTTCATTTGCACAAACTGCCGACAGGGGAAAACGTGGCTTTGCAGCGCTGGGGAGGAATTCTTTGAAACAAAACAATAGGCTTGGATTTCTGCGCAAATTAATCATTTTTATGTCGCTGGCTCGTCAAGGTTTTTAAGGAACCCCACTGCAAAAAAACACTCGTCAAAGATCCTCTATTTATGACAGTAGCACAGTTTGTACGGCAGCAAAAACTTGCGACAGAATCAATCATCCATCCATTTTCTACCGCTTGTCCCTTTTTATTTATTTTTTGTAATTTTTTTGGGGGGGGTCGCAGGGGGTGCTGGAGCCTATCTCAGCTGCCTGTCAAAGATCCTCTACATCAGTGAGATATGTACGGTTGCAAAGGGGTGGAAAGTACAGATGTCCGATAATATCGGGCTGCTGATATTATTGGCCGATAAATGCTTTAAAATGTAATATCGGAAATTATCGATATCGGTTTTAAAAAGTAAAATGTATGACTTTTTAAAACACCGCTGTACGGAGTGGTACACGGACGTAGGGAGAAGTACAGAGCGCCAATAAACCTTGAAGGCACTGCCTTTGCGTGCCGGCCCGATCACATAATACCTACGGCTCTTCACACACACAAGTGAATGCAAGGCATACTTGGTCAACAGCCATACAGGTCACACTGAGGGTGGCCGTATAAACAACTTTAACACTGTTACAAATATGCGCCACACTGTGAACCCACACCAAACAAGAATGACAAACACATTTCGGGAGAACATCCGCACAGTAACACAACATAAACAAAACAGAACAAATACCCAGAACCCCTTGCAGCACTAACTCTTCCTGGACGCTACAATATACACACCCAGCTACCCCCTCTATAGATCCACTATAGCGCAGAAGTGTTCTGCAGTTTTTAAGAACTTACTGCAAAAACACTGATCAAAGATCTTCTATATGACACGAGCACTCTGCTGTTTTTAAGGACCAACTACAAAAACGGGGGGGTCAAAGATCCTTTATCTCACATGATCCTATTGCTGTTTGTAAGAATCTAATACAACATGTTTGTCAAAGATCCTCTATATGACAGGAGCTCTCTGCTTTTTTGAAGACCCGCTACAAAAAAACGGGGGTCAAAGATCCTTTATCTCACATGGTCCTTCTGCTGTTTTTGAGGATCCAATACAACATGTTTGTCAAAGATCCTCTATATGACAGGAGCTCTCTGCTTTTTTGAAGACCCGCTACAAAAAAAACGGGGGTCAAAGATCCTTTATCTCACATGGTCCTTCTGCTGTTTTTGAGGATCTAATACAACATGTTTGTCAAAGATCCTCTATATGACAGGAGCTCTCTGCTTTTTTGAAGACCCGCTACAAAAAAACGGGGGTCAAAGATCCTTTATCTCACATGGTCCTTCTGCTGTTTTTGAGGATCTAATACAACATGTTTGTCAAAGATCCTCTATATGACACGAGCTCTCTGCTTTTTTGAAGACCCGCTACAAAAAAACGGGGGTCAAAGATCCTTTATCTCACATGGTCCTTCTGCTGTTTTTGAGGATCTAATACAACATGTTTGTTAAAGATCCTCTATATGACAGGAGCTCTCTGCTTTTTTGAAGACCCGGTACAAAAAAACGCCAGTCCAAGATCCTCTATACGAGAAGAGGACTCTGCTGTTTCTAAGGACCTTGTGTAAAAATAGTAGTCAAAGAGCCGTCGAAAGCTGTAATGCAAAAACAATAGTCAAAGATCCTCTGTATGACAGGAGCTCACAGCTGTTTTAAGGACCTTGTTCAAAACCACCATTCATAGATCCTCTTCATGGCATGAGCGTTCTGCTGTTTTTAAGAACTGACTACAAAAAAAAAGCGGTCTCTGCAATTTTTAAGGACCTTCTGCAAGAATGCCATTCAAAGATCATCTATGACAGGAGCACTCTGCTGTTTTTAAGGACCAACTACAAAAAAACGGGGGTCAAAGATCCTTTATCTCACATGATCCTTCTGCTGTTTTTGAGGATCTAAAACAAAATGCTTGTCAAAGATCATCTATATAACAGGTGCTCTGCTGTTTTTAAAACGTCCTACAAAGACACCACTCGAAGATCCTCTGCGGGGTATGAGTGTTCCGCTGTTTTTAAGAACCTACTGCAAAAACACTAGTCAAAGATCTTCTATATGACAGGAGCATTCTGCAATTTTTAAGGGCCTTCTGCAAGAATGCCATTCAAAGATCCTTAATGACAGGAGCACTCTGCTGTTTTTAAGGACCAACTACATAAACGGGGGTCAACAATCTTTTATCTCACATGCTGTTTTTGAGGATCTAAAACAAAATGTTTTTCAAAGGTCATTTATATAACAGGTGCTCTGCTGTTTTTAAAACGTCCTACAACGACACCACTCGAAGATCCTCTGTGGGGTATGAGTGTTCTGCTGTTTTTAAGAACCTACTGCAAAAACACTAGTCAAAGATCTTCTATATGAAAGGAGCACTCTGCAATTTTCAAGGGCCTTCTGCAAGAATGCCATTCAAAGATCCTCAATGACAGGAGCACTCTGCTGTTTTTAAGAACCAACTACATAAACGGGGGTCAACAATCTTTTATCTCACATACTGTTTTTGAGGATCTAAAACAAAATGTTTTTCAAAGGTCATTTATATAACAGCTGCTCTGCTGTTTTTAAAACGTCCTACAACGACACCACTCGAAGATCCTCTGTGGGGTATGAGTGTTCCGCTGTTTTTAAGAACCTACTGCAAAAACACTAGTCAAAGATCTTCTATATGAAAGGAGCACTCTGCAATTTTCAAGGGCCTTCTGCAAGAATGCCATTCAAAGATCCTCAATGACAGGAGCACTCTGCTGTTTTTAAGGACCAACTACATAAACAGGGGTCAACAATCTTTTATCTCACATGACCCTTCTGCTGTTTTTGAGGATCTAAAACAAAATGTTTGTCAACGATCATTTATATAACAGGTGCTCTGCTGTTTTTAAAACGTCCTACAAAGACACCACTCGAAGATCCTCTGCGGGATATGAGTGTTCCGCAGTTTTTAAGAACCTACTGCAAAAACACTAATCAAAGATCTTCTTTATGACAGGAGCACTCTGCAATTTTTAAGGGCCTTCTACAAGAATGCCATTCAAAGACCCTCAATGACAGGAGCACTCTGCTGTTTTTAAGGACCAACTACAAAAACGGGGGTCAAAGATCCTTTATCGAACACATTATCCTTCTGCTGTTTTTGAGGATCTAAAACAACATGTTTGTCAAAGATCCTCTATATAACAGGTGCTCTGCTGTTTTCAAAACGTCCTACAAAGACACCACCCGAAGATCCTCTGCGGGGTATGAATGTTCCGCGGTTTTTAAGAACCTACTGCAAAAACACTAGTCAAAGATCTTCTATATGACAGGAGCACTCTGCAATCTTTAAGGGCCTGCTACAAGAATGCCATTCAAAGATCATCTATGACAGGAGCACTCTGCTGTTTTTAAGGACCAACTACAAAAACGGGGGTCAAAGATCCTTTATCTCACATGATCCTTCTGCTGTTTTTAAGGATCTAAAACAAAATGTTTGTCAAAGATCCCCTATATGACAGGAGCTCTCTGCTTTTTTGAAGACCCGGTACAAAAAAAACGGGGGTCAAAGATCCTTTATCTCACATGGTCCTTCTGCTGTTTTTGAGGATCTAATACAACATGTTTGTCAAAGATCCTCTATATGACAGGAGCTCTCTGCTTTTTTGAAGACCCGCTACAAAAAAACGGGGGTCAAAGATCCTTTATCTCACATGGTCCTTCTGCTGTTTTTGAGGATCCAATACAACATGTTTGTCAAAGATCCTCTATATGACAGGAGCTCTCTGCTTTTTTGAAGACCCGCTACAAAAAAAACGGGGGTCAAAGATCCTTTATCTCACATGGTCCTTCTGCTGTTTTTGAGGATCTAATACAACATGTTTGTCAAAGATCCTCTATATGACAGGAGCTCTCTGCTTTTTTGAAGACCCGCTACAAAAAAACGGGGGTCAAAGATCCTTTATCTCACATGGTCCTTCTGCTGTTTTTGAGGATCTAATACAACATGTTTGTCAAAGATCCTCTATATGACACGAGCTCTCTGCTTTTTTGAAGACCCGCTACAAAAAAACGGGGGTCAAAGATCCTTTATCTCACATGGTCCTTCTGCTGTTTTTGAGGATCTAATACAACATGTTTGTCAAAGATCCTCTATATGACAGGAGCTCTCTGCTTTTTTGAAGACCCGGTACAAAAAAACGCCAGTCCAAGATCCTCTATACGAGAAGAGGACTCTGCTGTTTCTAAGGACCTTGTGTAAAAATAGTAGTCAAAGAGCCGTCGAAAGCTGTAATGCAAAAACAATAGTCAAAGATCCTCTGTATGACAGGAGCTCACAGCTGTTTTAAGGACCTTGTTCAAAACCACCATTCATAGATCCTCTTCATGGCATGAGCGTTCTGCTGTTTTTAAGAACTGACTACAAAAAAAAAGCGGTCTCTGCAATTTTTAAGGACCTTCTGCAAGAATGCCATTCAAAGATCATCTATGACAGGAGCACTCTGCTGTTTTTAAGGACCAACTACAAAAAAACGGGGGTCAAAGATCCTTTATCTCACATGATCCTTCTGCTGTTTTTGAGGATCTAAAACAAAATGCTTGTCAAAGATCATCTATATAACAGGTGCTCTGCTGTTTTTAAAACGTCCTACAAAGACACCACTCGAAGATCCTCTGCGGGGTATGAGTGTTCCGCTGTTTTTAAGAACCTACTGCAAAAACACTAGTCAAAGATCTTCTATATGACAGGAGCATTCTGCAATTTTTAAGGGCCTTCTGCAAGAATGCCATTCAAAGATCCTTAATGACAGGAGCACTCTGCTGTTTTTAAGGACCAACTACATAAACGGGGGTCAACAATCTTTTATCTCACATGCTGTTTTTGAGGATCTAAAACAAAATGTTTTTCAAAGGTCATTTATATAACAGGTGCTCTGCTGTTTTTAAAACGTCCTACAACGACACCACTCGAAGATCCTCTGTGGGGTATGAGTGTTCTGCTGTTTTTAAGAACCTACTGCAAAAACACTAGTCAAAGATCTTCTATATGAAAGGAGCACTCTGCAATTTTCAAGGGCCTTCTGCAAGAATGCCATTCAAAGATCCTCAATGACAGGAGCACTCTGCTGTTTTTAAGAACCAACTACATAAACGGGGGTCAACAATCTTTTATCTCACATGCTGTTTTTGAGGATCTAAAACAAAATGTTTTTCAAAGGTCATTTATATAACAGCTGCTCTGCTGTTTTTAAAACGTCCTACAACGACACCACTCGAAGATCCTCTGTGGGGTATGAGTGTTCCGCTGTTTTTAAGAACCTACTGCAAAAACACTAGTCAAAGATCTTCTATATGAAAGGAGCACTCTGCAATTTTCAAGGGCCTTCTGCAAGAATGCCATTCAAAGATCCTCAATGACAGGAGCACTCTGCTGTTTTTAAGGACCAACTACATAAACAGGGGTCAACAATCTTTTATCTCACATGACCCTTCTGCTGTTTTTGAGGATCTAAAACAAAATGTTTGTCAACGATCATTTATATAACAGGTGCTCTGCTGTTTTTAAAACGTCCTACAAAGACACCACTCGAAGATCCTCTGCGGGATATGAGTGTTCCGCAGTTTTTAAGAACCTACTGCAAAAACACTAATCAAAGATCTTCTTTATGACAGGAGCACTCTGCAATTTTTAAGGGCCTTCTACAAGAATGCCATTCAAAGACCCTCAATGACAGGAGCACTCTGCTGTTTTTAAGGACCAACTACAAAAACGGGGGTCAAAGATCCTTTATCGAACACATTATCCTTCTGCTGTTTTTGAGGATCTAAAACAACATGTTTGTCAAAGATCCTCTATATAACAGGTGCTCTGCTGTTTTCAAAACGTCCTACAAAGACACCACCCGAAGATCCTCTGCGGGGTATGAATGTTCCGCGGTTTTTAAGAACCTACTGCAAAAACACTAGTCAAAGATCTTCTATATGACAGGAGCACTCTGCAATCTTTAAGGGCCTGCTACAAGAATGCCATTCAAAGATCATCTATGACAGGAGCACTCTGCTGTTTTTAAGGACCAACTACAAAAACGGGGGTCAAAGATCCTTTATCTCACATGATCCTTCTGCTGTTTTTAAGGATCTAAAACAAAATGTTTGTCAAAGATCCCCTATATGACAGGAGCTCTCTGCTTTTTTGAAGACCCGGTACAAAAAAAAAACGCCAGTCCAAGATCCTCTATACAACAAGAGGACTCTGCTGTTTCTAAGGACCCTGTGTAAAAATAGTAGTCAAAGAGCCGTCAAAAGCTACAATGCAAACACAACAGTCAAAGATCCTCTATTTACAGTATCCCTGTCTAAGACTACGGCTGTCAAAGATCCTTTAAATGACAGCAACTGGGGATCTACTGCAGAAACACTGGCCAGAGGTCCTCCGTGTGAAAGCAGAGGCGTTAATAAAATCCAGCGGTTTTAAAAAAGGGGAAAAAAATCTCTCATGTCGACAAAGAAGGCTAACCTGATCTCATTGTGTGCGCACTTCCTGGTGTCCCAGTAATGATTGTTAATGATGTCACCCGATCACCACCAGAGGAAGTGTGCGGCTATGTGTGTTGTCATACACTATGTGTGTGTGTGTGTGTGTGTGTGTGCGCTCATATATTCATAGATGGCAGGGATTGGGGGTCATTTTATGTTGGCGGGGTGCACAGGAAGTGTGCGGGACAATGAAGTCCATACAAACATAACTGTCCTCATCTTGTGTCGGGGCCCCGCCCCCTCTTCCATCCCTCCTTGCTTAATCCCCCGGCCCTCAGCCGTACTTATAAAACCCACCCCCACCCACCCACCCATGGCCCCCATCAGTTAGAGCAAAGGGTCAAATGGAAATGACTGTCCCCCCTCCACCCTCCCCAATAAACCCCATTCAGCTCCTTCTTCAACGCAACAAGAGGCAAGATTACAAACCGAGGGGGGGGGCATGGTAGGTTTGGGGGGGGGGGGGGGGGGGGGGGGGGTTCCTTTTCTATCGACCTGAGAGGCGGAAAAGGCATCCCGGCAACAAGTAGCTAATTCTAGAAAAAACATGGCTACTTTCAAACATCCATCATGTAATTGTAACGGCGTACAGTACAGTGTACAGTATATACCAGGGGTCGACAACCCAAAATGTTGAAAGAGCCATATTGGACCAAAAATACAAAAACAAATCTAAATTACATACAGATAGTGTGTCATGAGATATACATTGAATTAAGAGGACTTAAAGGAAACTAAATGACCTCAAATATAGCTACAAATGAGGCATAATGATGCAATATGTACATATATAGCTAGCCTAAATAGCATGTTAGCATCGATTAGCTTGCAGTCATGCAGTGACCAAATATGTCTGATTAGCACTCCACACAAGTCAATAACATCAACAAAACTCACCTTTGTGCATTCACGCACAACGTTAAACGTTTGGTGGACAACATGAGACAAAAAAAGAAGTGGCATAAAACCATACTTGCCAACCTTGAGACCTCCGATTTCGGGAGGTGGGGGGTGGAGGGTGGCGGGGTGTGGTTGGGGGCGTGGTTAAGAGGGGAGGAGTATATTTACAGCTAGAATTCACCAAGTCAAGTATTTCACACACACACACACACACACATATACATATATATATATATATATATATATATATATATATATATATATATATATATATATATATATATATATATATATATATATATATATATATATATAAGAAATACTTGACTTGGTGAAGTCAAGTATTTCACCAAGTCAAGAAATACTTGACTTGGTGAAGTCAAGTATTTCATATACAGGTAAAAGCCAGTAAATTAGAATATTTTGAAAAACTTGATTTATTTCAGTAATTGCATTCAAAAGGTGTAACTTGTACATTATATTTATTCATTGCACACAGACTGATGCATTCAAATGTTTATTTCATTTAATTTTGATGATTTGAAGTGGCAACAAATGAAAATCCAAAATTCCGTGTGTCACAAAATTAGAATATTACTTAAGGCTAATACAAAAAAGGGATTTTTAGAAATGTTGGCCAACTGAAAAGTATGAAAATGAAAAATATGAGCATGCACAATACTCAATACTTGGTTGGAGCTCCTTTTGCCTCAATTACTGCGTTAATGCGGCGTGGCATGGAGTCGATGAGTTTCTGGCACTGCTCAGGTGTTATGAGAGCCCAGGTTGCTCTGATAGTGGCCTTCAACTCTTCTGCGTTTTTGGGTCTGGCATTCTGCATCTTCCTTTTCACAATACCCCACAGATTTTCTATGGGGCTAAGGTCAGGGGAGTTGGCGGGCCAATTTAGAACAGAAATACCATGGTCCGTAAACCAGGCACGGGTAGATTTTGCGCTGTGTGCAGGCGCCAAGTCCTGTTGGAACTTGAAATCTCCATCTCCATAGAGCAGGTCAGCAGCAGGAAGCATGAAGTGCTCTAAAACTTGCTGGTAGACGGCTGCGTTGACCCTGGATCTCAGGAAACAGAGTGGACCGACACCAGCAGATGACATGGCACCCCAAACCATCACTGATGGTGGAAACTTTGCACTAGACTTCAGGCAACGTGGATCCTGTGCTTCTCCTGTCTTCCTCCAGACTCTGGGACCTCGATTTCCAAAGGAAATGCAAAATTTGCATGGTTGGGTGATGGTTTGGGGTGCCATGTCATCTGCTGGTGTCGGTCCACTCTGTTTCCTGAGATCCAGGGTCAACGCAGCCGTCTACCAGCAAGTTTTAGAGCACTTCATGCTTCCTGCTGCTGACCTGCTCTATGGAGATGGAGATTTCAAGTTCCAACAGGACTTGGCGCCTGCACACAGCGCAAAATCTACCTGTGCCTGGTTTACGGACCATGGTATTTCTGTTCTAAATTGGCCCGCCAACTCCCCTGACCTTAGCCCCATAGAAAATCTGTGGGGTATTGTGAAAAGGAAGATGCAGAATGCCAGACCCAAAAACGCAGAAGAGTTGAAGGCCACTATCAGAGCAACCTGGGCTCTCATAACACCTGAGCAGTGCCAGAAACTCATCGACTCCATGCCACGCCGCATTAACGCAGTAATTGAGGCAAAAGGAGCTCCAACCAAGTATTGAGTATTGTACATGCTCATATTTTTCATTTTCATACTTTTCAGTTGGCCAACATTTCTAAAAATCCCTTTTTTGTATTAGCCTTAAGTAATATTCTAATTTTGTGACACACGGAATTTTGGATTTTCATTTGTTGCCACTTCAAATCATCAAAATTAAATGAAATAAACATTTGAATGCATCAGTCTGTGTGCAATGAATAAATATAATGTACAAGTTACACCTTTTGAATGCAATTACTGAAATAAATCAAGTTTTTCAAAATATTCTAATTTACTGGCTTTTACCTGTATATGTATATATATATATATATATATATATATATATATATATATATATATATATATATATATATATATATATATATATATATATATATATACACATATATATATATATATATATATATATATATATATATATATATACATACAGTATATATAATAAATACTTGACTTTCAGTGAATTCTAGCTATATATATATAAATATATATATATATATATATATATATATGTATATATATATATAATAAATACTTGACGTTCAGTGAATTTTAGCTATATATATATATATTTATTTTATTATATATATATATATATATTTATATATATATATATATATATATATATATATATATATATATATATATATATATATATATATAAAAGAAATACTTGAATTTCAGTGTTCATTTATTTACACATATACACACACATAACACTCATCTACTCATTGTTGAGTTAAGGGTTGAATTGTCCATCCTTGTTCTATTCTCTGTCACTATTTTTCTAACCATGCTGAACACCCTCTCTGATGATGCATTCTGCTTCGTCTCCTTGTTGTGTGCGCAGTTGTGCACTGCACTCTCTAAAAGCCGTAGATGTTATTGTCACATATGCATGTACAGTAGATGGCAGTATTGTCCTGTTTAAGAGTGTCACAACATTGCTGTTTACGGCAGACGAACTGCTTTATGGTAGACAAAACGTGACTGCTGTTGTTATGTGTTGTTGCCGTGCTGGGAGGACGTTAATGAAACTGCCTAACAATAAACCTGGAGGGGGCGTGGCCTTCAGGTCCGCCAGAATTTCGGGAGATTTTCGGGAGAAAATTTGTCCCGGGAGGTTTTTGGGAGAGGCGCTGAATTTCGGGAGTCTCCCAGAAAATCCGGGAGGGTTGGCAGTATGCATAAAACAAGTCGGAGAAAGTTATATATGTAAACCAGCATTTCTCAAAGTGTGGGGCGCGCCCCACTGGTGGGGAATAGAGACATGACAGGTGGGGCGCGAGGAACGGGAGGAAATTTCACTTTAATTTATTTTTTTATTATTATATTCTTAGATTTTTTTTTTTTTACTATGCTTTCATTTTCTATACAACACTGTAAATCACTTTGTGATTCTGTCTGTGAAATCCGCTATATAAATAAATGTAAATTACTTATTTTTCCTGTAGGCTTTAAATTTCTAGGTAGGAGCGAAAGTTTGACAGACATAGCAACAGTAACTAATGGGGGCGGGGCTAAGCGGAACAAACTTTCGCGCGGATGGGGAGCAGGCTAATGTGTGGACCACAATTACACAAAATGGATACATTTGTGACTCGCACCTCAAAGGTCGTCGAGCCAGAGCCAGCGCCTGCAGAGAAACAAAAATGTGACGGGCACACACTGTGTCATTCACCGGGAAGCACTCGCGTCAAGGCAGCTCAGCCCTGAACTCAATGAGGTTTTAACAGATGTTGTGAGCGCGGTAAATTTGATCAAAACACGACCACTTAAAGCGCGACTGTTCTCTGCACTGTGTGAGGATATGGGAGCTGATCATACAGCCGTGCTGTTTCACAGTGAAGCGAATTGGCTCTCCCGGGGCAAAGTGCTGTCACTGCCCTGTCTTGCCAAATGCATAGCTCCTCCTTTTTTTTTTTTTGCAAAGAATGCAAAGTGGCACTTTTATTTTATTTATTATTGAACTTGATGCAAGTTATTTGATTTATTATTGAACTTGATGCAAGTTATAACACTTTTATTGATTTATTATTGAACTTGATGCAAGTTATAACACTTTTATTGATTTATTATTGAACTTGATGCAAGTTATAACACTTTTGTTTTATTTATTGAACTTGATGCAAGTTATTTTATTTATTATTGAACTTGATGGAAGTTATACCACAGCTGCACAGTTATTTTATTTATTATTGAACTTGATGTTATTTTATGTTATTGAGTTTGAATATATACAACTTGATGTTACTTGATGTTCAATAAATTTGAAAATGTTAAGCTTGGCATTAGAGTTCTGTTGGGGCGATGGGGGCAGGTGGGGCTTGAAAACTACCCCTTGTCCAAAGTGGGGGATGACAAAAAAAGTTTGAGAACCACTGATGTAAACAAACTACGGTGAGTTCAAGGACCGCCAAAGTTAGTCGGACAAAATGGCGCTCGCCGAATACTCGAATCAGTGAAGCATGTTTAATATAAACAGTGTGCTTTATAACAATTAGGGAGGTTTGTGTCATGTTTGTCATCCTACAGAAACCATATTAACACAACAAATCATCTTTTTCCATTTTTCATACATTTTTGCAAAAGCTAAAGAGAGCCACGGGTTGTCGACCCCCGGTATATACTGTACACCAGTGGTTCTCAACCTTTTTCCAGTGATGTACCCCCTGTGAACATTTTTTTAAATTCAAGTACCCCCTAATCAGAGCAAAGCATTTTTGGTTGGAAAAAAAAGAGATAAAGTAAAATACAGCACGATGTCATCGGTTTCTGATTTATTAAATTGTATAACAGTGCAAAATATTGCTCATTTGTAGTGGTCTTTCTTGAACTATTTGGAAAAAAAGACATAAAAATAACAAAAAACTTGTTGAAAAATAAACAAGTGATTCCAATATAAATAAAGATTTCTACACATAGAAGTAATCATCAACATAAAGTGCCCTCTTTGGGGATTGTAATAGAGATCCATCTGGATTCATGAACTTAATTGTAAACATTTCTTCACAAAAAAATAAATCTTTAACATCAATATTTATGGAACATGTCCACAAAAAATTTAGCTGTCAACACTGAATATTGCATTGTTGCGTTGTAATGAATGGAATAGCCTACTTGATTTGATGTTCAGTTTATGAACTTACATTCATATTTTGTTGAAGTATTATTCAATAAATATATTTTTAAAGGATTTTTGAATTGTTGCTATTTTTAGAATATTTAAAAAAAATCTCACATACCCCTTGGCATACCTTCAAGTACCCCCAGGGGTACGCGTACCCCTATTTGAGAACCACTGCTGTACACCATAGGCGCCGATCTACATCGGTACCGGTACCAAAAGTATTTTGGTACTTTTCTACATAAAGGGGACCACAAAAAATTGCATTATTGGCTTTATTTTGACCAAAAAAATCTTAGGGTACATTTAACATACCGTATGTTTATTATTGTAATTTAGTCCTTAAATAAAATAGTGAACATACAAGACAATTTGTCTTTTAGTAGTAAGTAAACAAACAAAGACTCCTTATTAGTCTGCTGACATATGCAGTAACATATTGTGTCATTTATCATTCTATTATTGTGTCCAAAATTATTAAGGACAAGTGGTAGAAAATGAATTATTAATCTACTTGTTCATTTACTGTTAATATCTGCTTACTTTCTCTTTTAACATGTTCTATCTACACTTCTGTTAAAATGTAGTAATCACTTAATCTTCTGTTGTTTGATACTTTAAATTAGTTTTGGATGATACCACATATTTGGGTATCAATCCGATACCAAGTAGTTACAGGATCATATATTGGTCATATTCAAAGTCCTCATGTGTCCAGAGACGTATTTCCTGAGTTTATAAACATCATATAAATAAAATAAAATAAAAATATCGATGTAATCATAGTAGTATCGACTAGACACGCTATTGTACTTGGTATCATTACAGTGGATGTTATGTGTAGATCCACCAATGGCGTTTGTTTATATTGTAGCGTCCCGGAAGAGTTAGTGCTGCAGGGAATTCTGGGAATTTGTTCTGTAGTGTTTATGTTGTGTTGCGGTGCAAATATTCTTCCAAAATGTGTTTGTCGTTGTTGTTTAGTGTGGTTTCACTATATGGCACATGTTTATGACAGTGTTGGCATTGTTCATACTGCCAGTTTTAGTGTGACATGTATGGCTGTTGACTAAGTATGCCCTTCATTCGCCCATTTGATTTGTGACTACTTTATTATGTAGAACGAACTAAATTACTAAATTAATTATAAAGATTGAAAGTTGCCATCAGTCACAGGTGGGAGCTCGGGCCCCGAAGCACCCACGGGATCGGCGCCTATGCTGTACAGAGTATACAGTAAACAGTATACAGTATGTGTACTGAACACGCCTAGACTAGCCTGTTCCCACGCAGTTTTTGCTGGTAAACCACTAAATTGAGGAGAAAATGCATGTATTTATTATTATCATTCACACACAAGTTCATTTTATTTACAACTGAAACTAACAAACCCCTTTTATTTTTGATTTTGATTTTTTTTTTTTTTTTTTTTTTACATTGTTTTTATTATTGCCCCCAAAAAATAATAAAAATGTCTCAGCCCGTCTGCCATGTTTGTCGAGTGCATTGTGTTTATTTGCGGTTTGAATTTTGCTTGCTTGAAAATAAACGTTTCTTATGGGAAAGCTGCATGAGTGCTGCCGGCGGCTGCGGTTCATCGCGGCAAAACGTGCGTTCCGAAATGAACTGTGACAATCTGAAGCCTGGCAGTTGTCCAACTTGATAATATATAACAAGAGGTCTCTGCTGTTTCTAAGGACCTTGTGTAAAAATAGTAGTCAAAGAGCCGTTGGAAGGTATAATGCAAAAATGATAGTCAAAGATCCTCTTTTTACAGTATCCCTGTTGTTTTTTTTTCTTTATAAAGGATCTACTGCCAAAAATAGTCAAAGAGCTGTTTTTAAGGATTGACTGCAAACAACGCCTGTCAAAGATCCTTTATATGACAGCAACTTTCCTTTATAAAGGACCCACTGCAAAAACACTAGTCAAAGATCCTCTGTATGACAGCTGTTTTAAGGACCTTGTTCAAAACCACCATTCATAGATTATTTTCACGGCAGGAGCATTGTGCTGTTTTTAAGAACTGGCTACAAAAAAAGAAAGCGGTCAAAGATCCTCTATCTCACAAGATCTTTCTGCTGTATTTGAGGATCTACAACAACATCCATCCATCCATTTTCTACCGCTTATTCCCTTTGGGGTCGCGGGGGCGCTGGAGCCTATCTCAGCTACACTGTTTAATGAAATTTCTACCAGGTGCTCTGCTGTTTTTAAAAAACGTCCTACAAAACGTCCTACAAAGACACCACTCAAAGATCCTCTATTGGGCAGGAGCATTCTGCAATTTTAAGGGCCTTCTGCAAGAATGCCATTCAAAGATCATCTATGACAGGAGCACTCTGCTGTTTTTAAGGACCAACTACATAAACGGGGGTCAACAATCTTTTATCTCACATGACCCTTCTGCTGTTTTTGAGGATCTAAAAAAAAATGTTTGTCAAAGATCATCTATATAACAAGTGGACTCTGCTGTTTCTAAGAACGTTGTGTAAAAATAGTAGTCAAAGAGCCGTCAAAAGCTATAATGCAAAAACAATAGTCAAATATCCTCTATGTACAGTATTCCTGTTGTTTTTTTTATAAAGGATTTACTGCAAAAATAGTCAAAGAGCTGTTTTTAAGGCAAACAACACCTGTCAAATGTCCTTTATATGACAGCAACTTTCCTTTATAAAGGACCCACTGCAAAAACACTAGTCAAAGATCCTCTGTATGACAGGAGCTTACAGCTGTTTTAAGGACCTTGTTTAAAACCACCATTCATAGATCCTCTTCATGGCAGGAGCGTTCTGCTGTTTTTAAGAACTGGCTACAAAAAAAAAAGCGGTCAAAGATCCTCTATCTCACAAGATCCTTCTGCTGTATTTGAGGATCCTCTATGGGGCAGGAGCATTCTGAAGTTTTTAAGGGTCTTCTGCAAGAATGCCATTCAAAGATCCTCTATAGGGCAGGAGTGTTCTGCAGTTTTTTAAGAACCTACTGCAAAAACACTAGTCAAATATCTTCTATAAGACAGGAGCACTCTGCTGTTTTTGAGGACCAACTACAAAAACAGGGATCAAAGATCCTTTATCTTACATGATCCTACTGCTTTTTTTGAGGATCTAATACCAAAATGTTTGTCAAAGATCCTCCATATGACAGGAGCTCACAGCTGTTTTGAGGACCTTGTTCAAAACCACCATTCATAGATCCTCTTCACGACAGGAGCGTTCTGCTGTTTTTAAGAAGTGGCTACAACAACAAAAAAGCGGTCAAAGATCTTCTATCTCACAAGATCCTTCTGCTGTATTTGAGGATCTAAAACAACATGTTAATTAAATATCTACCATATGACAGGTGCTCTGCTGTTTTTAAAAACGTCCTACAAAGGCACCACTCAAAGATCCTCTATGGGGCAGGAGCATGCTGCTTCTATATGACAGGAGCACTCTGCTGTTTTTAAGGACCAACTACAAAAACAGGGGTCAAAGATCCTTTATCTTACATGATCCTACTGCTGTTTTTGAGGATCTAATACAAAATGTTCGTCAAAGATCCTCTAAGGAGTAACTGCAAACAACGCCTGTAATAATAGACTTAGACCTATTTTTATTGTCATTCAAATTTGAACTTTACAGTACAGATAAGAACGAAATGTCGTTGCTTTAGCTCGTGGTAGTGCAGGATAAAATAGCAATAAGGTGCAGATGTAAATAAATAGATTACTGCACGGATAAATATATTGCACTTTTGCATATGCATCCACGTTTATGGATGTATGTTATATTGTCTTTTATATTCCAGTGAGTTAATCCATTTTTGGGGGGGAATTGAGGGGATTATTATGATGCGTTCAAGAGTCTTATGGCCTGAGGGAAGAAGCTGTTACAGAATCTGGAGGTTCTGCTACGGAGGCTGCGGATAATAGCACCAGGCAAGCACCGATTGCTGTATATGTTGATGGAAATTCTTTTGAAATGGTTTAGTTGTTCTGTCAGCACATTTTTGCTGTATTTTCTCCATTGTTTTTGTTGTATTACCCCATTATACATGATTTTTCCTAAGAGATGTTTTTTCATGTAAAATTTCAATATCCAATTCTTGATGCACCCCAAAAGCCAGACAGGACATAAAAGGCATAAAATTTTTTCGGATTATATGTATATATATACACGTTAGGTCAGGAAAAAACACAGAGGCTATATCATCCCTACAAGCCTGTTTTTGCAGGTTTCCCTGCATAAAACATGTTTTATATTCAAGTTAAAGTTTAAGTACCAATGATTGTCACACACACACTAAGTGTGGCGAAATTATTCTCTGCATTTGACCCATCACCCTTGATCACCCCCTGGGAGGTGAGGGGAGCAGTGAGCAGCAGCGGTGGCCACGCCCGGGAGTCATTTTTGGTGATTTAACCCCCAATTCCAACCCTTGATGCTGAGTGCCAAGCAGGGAGGTAATGGCTCCCATTTTTATAGTCTTTGGTATGACTCGGCCGGGGTTTGAACTCTCAACCTAGCGATCTCAGGGCGGACACTCTAACCTTATATTCTAGTTTCTTCAAAATAGCCACCCTTTGCTCTGATTACTGTTTTGCACACTCGAGGCATTCTCTCTATGAGCTTCAAGAGGTAGTCACCTGAAAGGTTTTTCACTTCACAGATGTCATAGTCTTGATGCCTTCAGTGACAACCTACAATATAAATAGTCATGAAAAAAAAAAACCCGCATTGAAATGAGAAGGTGTGTCCATATATATATATATATATATATATATATATATATATATATATATATATATATATATATATATATATATATATATATATATATATATATATATATATATGTTTATATATATATATATATATACGGCTGCGTTGACCCTGGATCTCAGGAAACAGAGTGGACCGACACCAGCTGGACTGCTGCCGAGTGGTCCAAAGTCATGTTTTCTGACGAAAGCAAATTTTGCATTTCCTTTGGAAATCGAGGTCCCAGAGTCTGGAGGAAGACAGGAGAGGCACAGGATCCACGTTGCCTGAAGTCTAGTGTAAAGTTTCCACCATCAGTGATGGTTTGGGGTGCCATGTCATCTGCTGGTGTCGGTCCACTCTGTTTCCTGAGATCCAGGGTCAACGCAGCCGTCTACCAGCAAGTTTTAGAGCACTTCATGCTTCCTGCTGCTGACCTGCTCTATGGAGATGGAGATTTCAAGTTCCAACAGGACTTGGTGCCTGCACACAGCGCAAAATCTACCCGTGCCTGGTTTACGGACCATGGTATTTCTGTTCTAAATTGGCCCGCCAACTCCCCTGACCTTAGCCCCATAGAAAATCTGTGGGGTATTGTGAAAAGGAAGATGCAGAATGCCAGACCCAAAAACGCAGAAGAGTTGAAGGCCACTATCAGAGCAACCTGGGCTCTCATAACACCTGAGCAGTGCCAGAAACTCATCGACTCCATGCCACGCCGCATTAACGCAGTAATTGAGGCAAAAGGAGCTCCAACCAAGTATTGAGTATTGTACATGCTCATATTTTTCATTTTCATACTTTTCAGTTGGCCAACATTTCTAAAAATCCCTTTTTTGTATTAGCCTTAAGTAATATTCTAATTTTGTGACACACGGAATTTTGGATTTTCATTTGTTGCCACTTCAAATCATCAAAATTAAATGAAATAAACATTTGAATGCATCAGTCTGTGTGCAATGAATAAATATAATGTACAAGTTACACCTTTTGAATGCAATTACTGAAATAAATCAAGTTTTTCAAAATATTCTAATTTACTGGCTTTTACCTGTATATATATATATATATATATATATATATATATATATATATATATATATATATATATATATATATATATATATATTTTATTTTATTTTTTTACTTTAATCTCAAAAATCAACTTCAGACCTAAAAAAAAATACCTATCATGAAGGCCTTTTGATCAAATTACGTCACCGTTTTTAATTAGTACACATTTGCATAACTTGAGTTATTATATAATCTGATTGATCAAAAGACTGTCAAAAGGGTAAAATATATATATATATATATATATATATATATATATATATATATATATATATATATATATATATATATATATATATATATATATATATATATATATATGTATGTGTGGGGAAAAAAAATCACAAGACTATTTCATCTCTACAGGCCTGTTTCATGAGGGGGGGGGGTTCCCTCATGAACCCCCCCCCCCCCCCTCATGAAACAGGCCTGTAGAGATGAAATAGTCTTGTGATTTTTTTTCCCACACATACATATATTGCGCTCTACTACGGTATCGAGCACTATTTTTTGGATAACCTTATTAAGACATATATATATATATATATATATATATATATATATATATATATATATATATATATATATATATATATATATATATACAAATAAAATACATGTTTAACATTTTTTTAGGTCCATAGTTTAAGAAATGTAAGCAAAATAATAACAAATATTATAATAAAAATAAAATACATTATTTAAAAAATAATCGAAATGGATCCATAATTTTCTAAAATTAACATTAAATTGACCTGAGTGTGTGAATGTGAGGCTGAATGTTATCCGTCTATCTGTGTTGGCCCCGCCTTCCGAAAAAAATATAATAATATGACTCCCTATAATCCGGTGCGCCTTATATATGAAAACAGATAAAAATAGACCACAAAGGCGGACGCACGCAATTTTTCAGGATTTATGCAGATCCCGAACTCGAAGGTAAGAAAAGTTCCTGTTGCATAACGCCAGATAATTTTTCTTACCTTATACACACACCATAATAATACTCATATGTTGAAGCACATCAAGCGGTGCAGCTTTGTATTTTAGTAGTCATACTAAAACATTTTGATGGATTTTTGAGCGCCGTGTATAATGTTTTATATTTTCAATGGAACATATACAATGTTGGTGTTGTTTACTTGAGTCATATTGCCATCATAGTGCAGCCTACACGTATCTCTTATGTTTGACTGCCATCTACTGGTCACGGTTATCCGGTGCTCCCTATGGTCCGGAAAATACGGTATTTTGCAGCGTTGTTTAGGAGTCAGTTAAAAAAAAAACATGCGTGAGGAGGCGTGGCCTGCGGACCTGCAGCGAGGCGGGGCGCACCGGAGCCGGCTGCAAATGGCACCCCATTGAAGAAGAAGACAAAATAGAAGAAGAAGACGAAATAGAAGAAGAAGAAGACGAAATAGAAGAAGAAGACAAAATAGAAGAAGAAGAAGAAGAAGACAAAATAGAAGAAGAAGAAGAAGAAGACGAAATAGAAGAAGAAGAAGAAGAAGAAAGAGAAGAAGAAGAAGAAGAAGAAAGAGAAGAAGAAGAAGACGGAATAGAAGAACAAGAAGACGGAATAGAAGAAGAAAAAGAAGAACAAGAAGAAGAAAAAGAAGAACAAGAAGAAGAAAAAGAAGAAGAAGAAGTAGAAGACGAAATAGAAGAAAAAGAAGAAGAAGACGAAATAGAAGAAGAAGATGAAATAGAAGTAGAAGAAGAAGAAGAAAGAGAAGAAGAAGAAGAAGAAGAAAGAGAAGAAGAAGAAGACGGAATAGAAGAAGAAGATGAAATAGAAGAAGAAGAAGAAGAAGAAGACGAAATAGAAGAAGAAGAAGAAGACGAAGACGCAATAGAAGAAGAAGAAGAAGAAGACGAAATAGAAGAAGAAGAAGAAGACGAAATAGAAGAAGAAGAAGAAGACGAAATAGAAGAAGAAGACGCAATAGAAGAAGAAGAAGAAGAAGACAAAATAGAAGAAGAAGACGAAATAGAAGTAGAAGAAGAAGAAGAAAGAGAAGAAGAAGAAGAAGAAGAAAGATAAGAAAAAGAAGACGGAATAGAAGAAGAAAAAGAAGAACAAGAAGAAGAAAAAGAAGAACAAGAAGAAGAAAAAGAAGAACAAGAAGTAGACACAATAGAAGATGAAGAAGAAAAAGAAGAAGAAGACAAAGAAGAAGACAAAGAAGAAGACAAAGAAGAAAAAGTAGAAGAAAAAGAAGAAGAAAAAGAAGAACAAAGGAGGAATGAAGAAAAGGTAAAAAGGGGGGAAGACGAGATGAGAAAACGAGCAGAAGACAAAGAGTGGGAAAGACTAGCGGAAGAAAAGAGGAGAAGAAAGGAAGAAAAGACCAAGTGCACAGTTGGCCGTATGTGAGGAGGCGTGGCCTGCGGACCTGCAACGAGGTGGGGTGACCATGTATGTATAATCTATGTCTTGTGCCTGCTAGGAAAAGTCCAATCAACTAAATATTATACGACAGATAAACCTGAAAAGTCGACTTCACGGAAAAGAGACATGATCGATATCGGGATGGAAAGTTTTGCCGTTTGTCGAAAATTAAAAAGTAACAATCAAGAAATGAGGCATCATAAGAGTGCTTCAACTACCTGAAAGTCTAATATAAACGGAAAGTGTTCCTTCCGCACCGCAGCATTTATACACTTTATAGACGGAGGAGGCAGGCGTTGTCTGCTCATGAATTAACAATGCACACTTGTATACCCTAAAAAACACATAGCTCTTATTCCACCGCCTTTACGCGTCAGTGCAGCGACCGCCGGCAGCAGCGGGACGCCAGAGAAGATAGCCGCGCCGTTAGCCTAAAAGCTGCATCCGCCTCACGCAAACACTTTAACGATTTCCCCGTGCAAAAGCTGTGGGCAGACAAAGCATTAGACCGGCTTTTGCAGATAGCGCTAATGGAGCCGTGGTTGTTAATGGGCGAGCAGCACTCTGAGTGATAAATGATGCTTATCTTACTTTTTAAGCAGCGGAGGATTTGTTACACGTCTCCCTCGGCCCATCCTTTTGATGCAGCCACTGATAACGCGCTAATGATCGCCGCCGCACGCTTTGCACGCCGTCACTTTTTGCACTTTTTAGCGCTTTCTCATAGACGAGTTAACTAAATTGTTCTCGTTTTCTTCAATATTATTCTTATTGCGTGTGTACTGTCAAGGCCACACCAAATTCAGCATTTAGTGACAATTGAAGGGATTTGGGGCGGTATAGCTCGGTTGATAGAGTGGCCGTGCCAGCAACTTGAGGGTTCCAGGTTCGATCCCCGCTCCTGCCGTCCTAGTCACTGCCGTTGTGTCCTTGGGCAAGACACTTGACCCACCTGCTCCCAGTGCCACCCACACTGGTTTAAATTAGAGATGTCCGATAATGGCTTTGTTGCCGATATTCCGATATTGTCCAACTCTTAATTACCGATTACGATATCAACCGATACTGATTTATACAGTCGAGGAATCAACACATTATTATGCCTAATTTTGTTGTGATTAAATTATCTCAGGCTGTCTTCAATTAAGAAATGTTATAGTCCAGTCCAATTCGACAATCAGTCGACTTTTTTGTATGCTAGCATATATGCTAGTGGCCTCTAACCCGCCCTGAGATCGGTAGGTTGTGAGTTCAAACCCCGGCCGAGTCATACCAAAGACTATAACAATGGGACCCATTACCTCCCTGCTTGGCACTCAGCATCAAGGGTTTGGAATTGGGGGTTAAATCACCAAAAATTAGGGATGTCCGATAATGGCTTTTTTGCCGATATCCGATATTCCGATATTGTCCAACTCTTGATTACCGATTCCGATATCAACCGATACCGATATATACAGTCGTGGAATTAACACATTATTATGCCTAATTTTGTTGTGATTAAATTATCTCAGGCTGTCTTCAATTAAGAAATGTTATAGTCCAGTCCAATTCGACAATCAGTCGACTTTTTTGTATGCTAGCATATATGCTAGTGGCCTCTAACCCGCCCTGAGATCGGTAGGTTGTGAGTTCAAACCCCGGCCGAGTCATACCAAAGACTATAACAATGGGATCCATTACCTCCCTGCTTGGCACTCAGCATCAAGGGTTTGGAATTGGGGGTTAAATCACCAAAAATTAGGGATGTCCGATAATGGCTTTTTTGCCGATATCCAATATTCCGATATTGTCCAACACTTAATTACAGATTCCGATATCAACCGATACCGATATATACAGTCGTGGAATCAACACATTATTATGCCTAATTTTGTTGTGATTAAATTATCTCAGGCTGTCTTCAATTAAGAAATGTTATAGTCCAGTCCAATTCGACAATCAGTCGACTTTTTTGTATGCTAGCATATATGCTAGTGGCCTCTAACCCGCCCTGAGATCGGTAGGTTGTGAGTTCAAACCCCGGCCGAGTCATACCAAAGACTATAACAATGGGACCCATTACCTCCCTGCTTGGCACTCAGCATCAAGGGTTTGGAATTGGGGGTTAAATCACCAAAAATTAGGGATGTCCGATAATGGCTTTTTTGCCGATATCCAATATTCCGATATTGTCCAACACTTAATTACAGATTCCGATATCAACCGATACCGATATATACAGTCGTGGAATTAACACATTATTATGCCTAATTTTGTTGTGATTAAATTATCTCAGGCTGTCTTCAATTAAGAAATGTTATAGTCCAGTCCAATTCGACAATCAGTCGACTTTTTTGTATGCTAGCATATATGCTAGTGGCCTCTAACCCGCCCTGAGATCGGTAGGTTGTGAGTTCAAACCCCGGCCGAGTCATACCAAAGACTATAACAATGGGACCCATTACCTTCCTGCTTGGCACTCAGCATCAGGGGTTTGGAATTGGGGGTTAAATCACCAAAAATTAGGGATGTCTGATAATGGCTTTTTTGCCGATATCCGATATTCCGATATTGTCCAACTCTTTATTACCGATTCCGATATCAACCGATACCGATATATACAGTCGTGGAATTAACACATTATTATGCCTAATTTTGTTATGATTAAATTATCTCAGGCTGTCTTCAATTAAGAAATGTTATAGTCCAGTGCAATTCGACAATCAGTCGACTTTTTTGTATGCTAGCATATATGCTAGTGGCCTCTAACCCGCACTGAGATCGGTTGGTTGTGAGTTCAAACCCCGGCCGAGTCATACCAAAGACTATAACAATGGGACCCATTACCTCCCTGCTTGGCACTCAGCATCAAGGGTTTGGAATTGGGGGTTAAATCACCAAAAATTAGGGATGTCTGATAATGGCTTTTTTGCCGATATCCGATATTCCGATATTGTCCAACTCTTTATTACCGATTCCGATATCAACCGATACCGATATATACAGTCGTGGAATTAACACATTATTATGCCTAATTTTGTTATGATTAAATTATCTCAGGCTGTCTTCAATTAAGAAATGTTATAGTCCAGTGCAATTCGACAATCAGTCGACTTTTTTGTATGCTAGCATATATGCTAGTGGCCTCTAACCCGCACTGAGATCGGTTGGTTGTGAGTTCAAACCCCGGCCGAGTCATACCAAAGACTATAACAATGGGACCCATTACCTCCCTGCTTGGCACTCAGCATCAAGGGTTTGGAATTGGGGGTTAAATCACCAAAAATTAGGGATGTCCGATAATGGCTTTTTTGCCGATATCCGATATTGTCCAACTCTTAATTACCGATTCCGATATCAACCGATACCGATATATACAGTCGTGGAATTAACACATTATTATGCCTAATTTTGTTATGATTAAATTATTTCAGGCTGTCTTCAGTTAAGAAATGTTATAGTCCAGTCCAATTCGACAATCAGTCGACTTTTTTGCATGCTAGCATATATGCTAGTGGCCTCTAACCCGCCCTGAGATCGGTAGGTTGTGAGTTCAAACCCCGGCCGAGTCATACCAAAGACTATAACAATGGGACCCATTACCTCCCTGCTTGGCACTCAGCATCAAGGGTTTGGAATTGGGGGTTAAATCACCAAAAATGAGGGATGTCCGATAATGGCTTTTTTGCCGATATCCGATATTCCGATATTGTCCAACTCTTAATTACCGATTCCGATATCAACCGATACCGATATATACAGTCGTGGAATTAACACATTATTATGCCTAATTTTGTTGTGATTAAATTATCTCAGGCTGTCTTCAATTAAGAAATGTTATAGTCCAGTGCAATTCGACAATCAGTCGACTTTTTTGTATGCTAGCATATATGCTAGTGGCCTCTAACCCGCACTGAGATCGGTAGGTTGTGAGTTCAAACCCCGGCCTAGTCATACCAAAGACTATAACAATGGGACCCATTACCTCCCTGCTTGGCACTCAGCATCAAGGGTTTGGAATTGGGGGTTAAATCACCAAAAATTAGGGATGTCCGATAATGGCTTTTTTGCCGATACCCGATATTCCGATATTGTCCAACTCTTGATTACCGATTCCGATATCAACCGATACCGATATATACAGTCGTGGAATTAACACATTATTATGCCTAATTTTGTTTTGATGCCCCGCTGGATGCATTAAACAACGTAACAAGGTTTTCCAAAATAAATCAAGTCAAGTTATGGAAAAAAAATGCCAACATGGCACTGCCATATTTATTATTGAAGTCACAAAGTGCATTATTTTTTTTTAACATGCCTCAAAACAGCAGCTTGGAATTTGGGACTTGCATGAGGAGGTTAATGTGGGCGGGGTTGAGTTGGGGGGGGGATGGTAGGGGGTGTATATTGTAGCGTCCCGGAAGCGTTAGTGCTGCAAGGGGTTCTGGGCATTTGTTCTGTTGTGTTTATGTTGTGTTACGGTGCGGATGTTCTCCCGAAATGTGTTTGTCATTCTTGTTTGGTGTGCACAGTGTGGCGCATATTTGTAACAGTGGTAAAGTTGTTTATACGGCCACCCTCAGTGTGACCTGTATGGCTGTTGACCAAGTGTGATTTGCATTCACTTGTGTGTGTGAAAAGCCGTAGATATTATGTGACTGGGTGTCAGGTTCAAACACTGATGACATCTATTAATCAGACAAAAAGCAAGGAATCATGAAGAGACAATTTAGCTCATGAGGAGAATGCATGGATCTGCACACTTAGTCACAGTCTCGCCCTACGCTCTAAGGTACAGCTCCCGCGTCCCTCTATTTATTCAGGAGTTCCACAGTCAACATCACTGAAGCCGCCTCTAAAAGGAGTGGTCACATACATCATGCAAAGCAGGTCCAGTACGCACAATACGTGACAGAGTGTGCTGGGGCCTTGTGATTGCCTTGTTTCTGCTTCGTTTGCGTGCTGTCATCTTATCTTCGTTGTGGTCCTTGAAGTCATTGGCTGTTAGCAGGCTAAAACAAAGATAACACCTGCAGCTGAGGCCACCTCTCAGACAAGAAATGTTGTCCTTACACAGATAGAAAAAAAGGCAGCTTGAGCACAATAGCTAATAACTATAGCAACGGACTTTAAGCATACTAAAGTTGTGTGATAATATATATACATGATTATTCTAACACTGGGCCGCCACGCAAAGGCAGTGCCTTTAAGGTTTATTGGCGCTCTGTACTTCTCCCTACGTCCGTGTACACACGGCGTTTTAAAAAGTCGTAGATTTTACTTTTTGAAACCGATACCGATAATTTTGAAACCGATACTGATAATTTCCGATATTACATTTTAAAGCATTTATTGTTCCGATATTACATTTTAAAGCATTTATCGGTCGATAATATCAGCAGTCCAATATTATCGGACATCTCTAGTTTGAATGTAACTTAGATATTGGGTTTCACTATGTAAAAGTGCTTTGAGTCACTAGAGAAAAGCGCTATATAAATATAACTCACTAACTCACAATTGAAGGGATTTGTGTGCACCAGTCAAAGATCCTCGATATGTGACCGGATGGCTATACTTTTTTTTCGAGATCCGAGTCAAAGATCATCGATAAGAGCGTCTGCTGCAAAGTTCCGTACAAAACCTGGGAGACAAGCATTGCCTAACGTTTTCGTCGGATGTCGTAACTTAAAGCATACCAATTAGCCGAAGCACTCTTAAGTAGGGTTGTATGGTATACCGGTACTGGTATAGTATCGCGGTACTAATGAATAAAAAATGGTACTATACTCTGTTCGAAAAGTACCGGTTCCCCATTTAAAAAATAATAAAATTAACGGGCATGACATTGCTGGTTTTACGAGCAGAGGAGCATATTCGGCAGTGCACAATCACAGAGTACTTACAAGCAGACACGGTGTGGAGACAGAAAAGGGAGAACGGACGCATTTCGGCCTAAAAACTGACGATAAAGGTGAAGCTATAACACCGAAACACCCTCAGGAAGAGGTGCTTTAAGACATGGCTAGCTAGCTAGCGGCTAACGTCCATCCGCAGTGTTTTAGCTACTTCCAAATCACTAATCCTAGCCTCCACGGCGACGAATAAAGTATGTTTCTTACAAGTATCATCCCTGCATGCTTCACTACACACTGGAGGAGGATGCAATAGCTCACCGGCGTAGCCCCTATAATAAGATAGCGCTCTTGAATGTAAACAAATGCCACTGTAATGATACCAAGTACAATACCGTATCTAGTCGATATTACTATGATTACATCGATATTTTTTATCGTCACAAAATCTTATTTGTATATTATCTTTATAAACTCAGGAAATATGTCCCTGGACACATGAGGACTTTGAATATGACCAATGTATGATACTGTACCTACTTGGTATCGGATCGATACCTAAATTTGTGGTATCATCCAAAACGAATGTAAAGTATCCAAACAACAGAAGAAAAAGTGATTATTACATTTTAACAGGAGTGTAGATAGAACATGTTGAAACAGAAAATAACCAAATATTGGGGCGGTATAGCTCGGTTGGTAGAGTGGCCGTGCCAGCAACTTGAGGGTTCCAGGTTCGATATCCCGCTTCCGCCATCCTAATCACTGCCGTTGTGTCCTTGGGCAAGACAATTTACCCACCTGCTCCCAGTGCCACCCACACTGGTTTGAATGTAACTTAGATATTGGGTTTCACTATGCAAAAGCGCTTTGAGTCACTAGAGAAAAGCGCAATATAAATACAATTTAAAACAAAAAAATAATTGTAAGAAGAAGACAAAATAGAAGAAGAAGACGAAATAGAAGAAGAAGAAGAACAAGAAGATAAAATAGAAGAAAAAGAAGAAGAAGAAAAAGAAGAAAATTAAATAAAAGAAGACAAAATAGAAGAAGAAGAAGACGGAATAGAAGAAGAAGACGAAATAAAAGAAGAAGAAGATGAAATAGAAGAAGAAGAAGAAGACGAAATAGAAGAAGAAGAAGAAGACGAAATAGAAGAAAAAGAAGAAGAAGAAAAAGAAGAAAATTAAATAGAAGAAGAAGACAAAATAGAAGAAGAAGAAGAAGAAGAAGAAGAAAGAAAAGAAGAAGAAGAAGAAGAAGACAAAATAGAAGAAGAAGAAGACGAAATAGAAGAAAATGCCACTGTAATGATACCAAGTACAATAGCGTATCTAGCCGATATTACTATGATTACATCGATATTTTTTATCGTCACAAAATCTTATTTGTGTATTATCTTTATAAACTCAGGAATTATGTCCCTGGACACACGAGGACTTTGAATATGACCAATGTATGATACTGTACCTACTTGGTATCGGATCGATACCTAAATTTGTGGTATCATCCAAAACGAATGTAAAGTATCCAAACAACAGAAGAATGAGTGATTATTACATTTGAACAGGAGTGTAGATAGAAACAGAAAATAGCCAAATATTGGGGCGGTATAGCTCGGTCGGTAGAGTGGCCGTGCCAGCAACTTGAGGATTCCAGGTTCGATCACCGCTTCCGCCATCCTAATCACTGCCGTTGTGTCCTTGGGCAAGACACTTTACCCACCTGCTCCCAGTGCCACCCACACTGGTTTGAATGTAACTTAGATATTGGGTTTCACTATGTAAAAGCGCTTTGAGTCACTAGAGAAAAGCGCTATATAAATACAATTTAAAACAAAAAAAAATAATAATAAGAAGACAAAATAGAAGAAGAAGAAGAAGACAAAATAGAAGAAGAAGAAGAAGAAGAAAAAGAAGAAAATTAAATAGAAGAAGAAGACAAAATAGAAGAAGATGAAATAGAAGAAGAAGAAGACGGAATAGAAGAAGAATACGAAAAAGAAGAAGAAGAAGAAGATGAAATAGAAGAAGAAGAAGGAGACAAAATAGAAGAAGAAGACGAAATAGAAGAAGAAGAAGACGGAATAGAAGAAGAAGAAGAAGAAGAAGAAGACTAAATAGAAGAAAAAGAAGAAGAAAAAGAAGAAAATTAAATAGAAGAAGAAAACAAAATAGAAGAAGAAGACAAAATAGAAGAAGAAGAAGAAGAAGAAGAAGACGAAATAGAAGAAAAAGAAGAAGAAGAAAAGAAGAAAATTAAATAGAAGAAGAAGACAAAATAGAAGAAGAAGACGAAATAGAAGAAGAAGAAGACGGAATAGAAGAAGACGAAATAGAAGAAGAAGAAGAAGATGAAATAGAAGACGAAGAAGAAGACAAAATAGAAGAAGACGAAATAGAAGAAGAAGAAGACGGAATAGAAGAAGAAGACGAAATAGAAGAAGAAGAAGAAGATGAAATAGAAGAAGAAGAACAAGACGAAATAGAAGAAGAAGACGAAATAAAAGAAGAAGAAGACGAAATAGAAGAAAAAGAAGAAGAAGAAGAAGAAGAAGAAAATTAAATAAAAGAAGAAGACAAAATAGAACAAGAAAAAGAAGAAGAAGAAAGAGAAGAAGAAGAAGAAGACAAAATAGAAGAAGAAGAAGACGAAATAGAAGAAAATGCAACTGTAATGATACCAATGATTACATCGATATTTTTTGTCGTCACAAAATCTTATTTGTATATTATCTTTATAAACTCAGGAAATATGTCCCTGGACACATGATGACTTTGAATATGACCAATGTATGATACTGTAACTACTTGGTATCGGATCGATACCCAAATTTGTGGTATCATCCAAAACTAATGTAAAGTATCCAAACAACAGAAGAATAAGTGATTATTACATTTTAACAGGAGTGTAGATAGATAGTGTAGATAGAATTTAAAACAAAAAAATAATTAAAAAATATTAAACAGTAACCACTGCTGCTCACTGCTCCCCTCACCTCCCAGCGGGTGGAACAAGGGGGATGAGTTAAATCCGAAGGGTAATTTCACCACACCTAGTGTGTGTAACTAGATTATTCTAGTGGGTTATTCATCCATTTTTACAGCTTGTCCTTTGACAAAATAATAGAATGACACAATATGTTACTGCATATGTCAGCAGACTAAATTATGAGCCTTTGTTTGTTTACTTACTACTAAAAGACAAGTTGTCTAGTATGTTCACTATTTTATTTAAGGACAACCTTGCAATAATAAACATATGTTTAATGTACCGTGAGATTTTTTTGTCCAAATAAAGCCAATAATGCAATTTGTTGTGTTCCCCTTTATTTAGGAAAGTATCGAAAAGCATCAAAATACATTTTGGCATCTCTTTTTTTCATCGTTTGTGTTATTGAATTTGGTGACCCACAAGTTCAATCCAGCCTACTATCCTCGGTCTACTGTATAAGGCAGGAGGAGCACTCTGCAGTTTTCCAGGACCCCCTGGTGTCTGAGGTCAAGACGGCAGACAAAGGTAGGTCACAACCCCGAGCCGGAGCGTCCTTGTCTGGGGAAGACAGACCGCGTCCCACTTGACAGCCCTCCTTGGCTCGTCCTTGCCTAAATGGGTGTAATTGCATGATGTTTGGATCCTAATTCAGCGGGGGAGGGGGAGAGGGGGGGTGTATAGGTTGGGAGGGGGGGGGGGGGGGGCGACCCCTGCACTTCCAAAACATGACCCCGGGAATGCGGACGAGACGCCGGGAGTCTGGGCTCGTGACAATGGCGAGAGAGCGGGGTGACCCTGGCTAACGGGCCCCAGCTGATGTCCTCCTGGAGCCCCCATCTGCTCCTTTTACCTCCGTGGATCCCATGTGGGCCGCGGCAACAAAGATGTCATTTGAGACAGGTTGTCCATTAGTGCGCTTTTTGGCAACACTGTTGAATAGTAGCAGATTAGAACAGACTGTATTTTATGATAGGGAGGGAAAATACTATACAAACTACGGTATATAATACTTTAGAGTAGTCCGTGTACAACTTTTTTAACCTTTATTATCCACACACAGATGTTATTGTCGAAAAAGCTTATGACACAAGTGGTAAAATAATTGTGTCTGTCAAGCATGGTGGTGGTTTTAACTATTAAATGAACCAAAAATATGACTTATTTTATCTTTGTGGAAAATATTGGACACAATGTGTTGTCAAGCTTATGAGATGCGATGCAAATGTAAGCCATCGTGACACTATTGTTCATTTTTTTTAATGTTTTTATTTTTTATAAATGTCTGTAATGATTTTTAATCACTGCTATGTTGAAATTGTTATTAATATTGATACCGTTGTTGATAAAATACATTTTTGTCTGATTGCTTTTGGATTGTTTTGTGTCATGTTTGCGTGTCCTCTCAAGTGCTCTGTTTATTGCTATTCTGAATGTTGCTGGGTCGGGTTTGGTTTTGGGAATTGGAATTGCATTATTATGGTATTGTCGTGTATTGTTTTGCTGGATTGATTTAAAAAAAATAAATAAATAAACAAAAGTATGGTGGTGGTAGAGTTTCTTTTTATTTTACTTATTTATTCTATTCTACTTATTTATTGTATGTGTAGCATTATATATATACACACGCACACACACACACACACACACATATATACATATATATATATTTTTTTGTTGTTGTTGTTGTTTTTTTTGGTTTATTCTTTTATATTTTACTTGTTGAGGAAAACAGCATTCAATGAATTTTTGAATATTCCTGTCAACTATGGCTAGAGTTTATTTTAATTAATTAATTTATTTTATTGTACTTATTTACTAAATTTGTATCATATATATATATATATATATATATATATATATATATATATATATATATATATATATATATATATATGTGTATATGTATATGTATGTGTGTATATATATATATGTATATATATATATATATATATATATATATATATATATATATATATACATATATATACATATATATGTATGATAAAAATTCAATAAACAAGTACAATATATACGTATATATATATATGTGTATATATATATATATATATATATATATATATACATATATATATATATATATATACACATATATATATACGTATATATTGTACTTGTTTATTGAATTTGTATCATACATATATATGTATATATGTATATGTATATATATATATATATATATATATATACATATATATATATATATATATATATATATATATACATACATATATATATATATATATATGTTATGTTAAGTTTATAGTAGCGTCACGATCGATTGGCTGCATGAGTGCTGCCAGAATTGGGGGAGCTGTGGTTCATTGAGGGGAAACCTGAATTCGGACATGTACTTTGACATAGTGAAGCAAAAAACTAGTCCACATGTGACGATTGACTCAACTTCCTGTTCGTGTTATGTTGCGTTTGTAGTAGCGTCACGATCGATTGGCTGCATCAGTGCTGCCAGAATTGGGAGAGCTGTGGTTCATTGAGGGGAAACCTGAATTCGGACATGTACTTTGACATTGTGAAGCAAAAAACTAGTCCACATGTGACGATTGACTCAACTTCCTGTTCATGTTATGTTGCGTTTGTAGTAGCGTCTCGATCGATGGCTGCATGAGTGCTGCCAGAATTGGGAGAGCTGTGGTTCAATGAGGGGAAACCTGAATTCGGACATGTACTTTGACATTGTGAAGCAAAAAACTAGTCCACATGTGACGATTGACTCAACTTCCTGTTCGTCTTATGTTGCGTTTTTAGTAGTGTCACGATCGATTGGCTGCATGAGTGCTGCCAGAATTGGGGGAGCTGTGGTTCATTGAGGGGAAACCTGAATTTGGACATGTGAAGCAAAAATCTAGTCCACATGTGACGATTGACTCAACTTCCTGTTCGTGTTATGTTGCGTTCGTAGTAGCGTCACGATCGATTGGCTGCATGAGTGCTGCCAGAATTGGGGGAGCTGTGGTTCATTGAGGGGAAACCTGAATTTGGACATGTGAAGCAAAAAACTAGTCCACATGTGACGATTAACTCAACTTCCTGTTCGTGTTATGTTGCATTCGTAGTAGCGTCACGATCGATTGGCTGCATGAGTGCTGCCAGAATTGGGAGAGCTGTGGTTCATTGAGGGTAAACCTGAATTCGGACATGTGAAGCAAAAAACTAGTCCACATGTGAAGATTGACTCAACTTCCTGTTTGTGTTATGTTGCGTTTGTAGTAGCGTCACGATCGATTGGCTGCATGAGTGCTGCCAGAATTGGGGGAGCTGTGCTTCATTGAGGGTAAACCTGAATTCGGACATGTGAAACAAAAAACTAGTCCACATGTGACGATTGACTCAACTTCCTGTGCGTGTTATGTTGCGTTCGTAGTAGCGTCACGATCGATTGGCTGCATGAGTGCTGCCAGAATTGGGAGAGCTGTGGTTCATTGAGGGGAAACCTGAATCCGGACATGTGAAGCAAAAAACTAGTCCACATGTGACGATTGACTCAACTTCCTGTGCATGTTATGTTGCGTTCGTAGTAGCGTCACGATCGATTGGCTGCATGAGTGTTGCCAGAATTGGGGGAGCTGTGGTTCAATGAGGGGAAACCTGAATTCGGACATGTACCGGGACATAGTGAAGCAAAAAAATATAGTCCACATGTGACGATTGACTCAACTTCCTGTTCGTGTTATGTTACGTTTGTAGTAGCGTCATGATCGATGGCTGCATGAGTGCTGCCAGAATTGGGGGAGCTGTGCTTCATTGAGGGTAAACCTGAATTCGGATATGTACTGGGACATTGTGAAGCAAAACACTAGTCCACATGTGACGATTGACTCAACTTCCTGTTCATGTTATCTTGCGTTTGTAGTAGCATCACGATCGATTGGCTGCATGAGTGCTGCCAGAATTGGGAGAGCTGTGGTTTATTGAGGGGAAACCTGAATTCGAACATGCACTGGGACATTGTGAAGCAAAAAACTAGTCCACATGTGACGATTGACTCAACTTCCTGTTTGTGTTATGTTGTGTTTGTAGTAGCGTCACGATCGATTGGCTGCATGAGTGCTGCCAGAATTGGGGGAGCTGTGGTTCATTGAGGGGAAACCTGAATTCGGACATGTACTGGGACATTGTGAAGCAAAAAACTAGTCCACATGTGACGATTGACTCAACTTATTTTTTGTATTATGTTGTTATTGTCGCAAGCTAAAGTTTGTATTTAGTTAACTATGTACTTAAGTCAATGCGTGGCTGCCTCGTTCTGGTCAGACGCACGCGGCTGATTGCGTAAACTTTTCTATGTTTTGTCACGTGTGAGGAAAAACACGTCTGGCATATTCCAGACTGTGGAAGACAGAAGTGAAAGCAAAATATGGTAATATAAGACACATTTGTCAAGAGAACATGTCCGGGGGAAACCATACATCCTCATTAACCGGGGACTGGCCCGGGGAATTTACCCAATCCCCAGCTAATACGCTCGTCTTTTGATCTCCGTCATTAACGCACCATTAGGACTTTTTTTTTGTTCATGTGGCGGTTGGTGCAGCACTCACTAGCTCGCCGCTTGTTACCCGCCACATGATCAATATCCAGATAGGGGAGAGTGTTTTTTAGTTAAGGCCAAACTCCTCCGTCGAGGCAGTAAAAGACATCCCGAAAATTTGCGGCAAATGAGCGGCAGATGTGTGTGTTTGTAAAGATAAATTGAATTAAAGGGCTGAGGCCCAGACGGAGTGTCCTCAGTGGCCTTCTAATCACGCTGGCCGCGATTTAACTGGCTTCAACAGGTAATGCCGTTTAAAGCAGAACCGGAGCAGGCAACAGGAAATGAAACACGCCGGCCTCAAACGTGGATTGTCGGACTGGTTTTGACTCAGACCCCTTCAAGTACCCCCGCCCACTTTCTCCCACTCCAGGCCTGTCCGCGCCCGCCGACTTAAAGAAAACCAATTAGGCCAGGCAGGAAAGTGTTCTTGATGGAATGCCTTGGATCTGCCTGCGTCTATCAGAACACTTAGGCAACAACAACAACAACAACAACAACAACAACAACAACAACAACACATGCAATCACACACACTAATGACTTGAAAACAGCACATGGATCTTCTCTAATTGAAGTTTAAAGCTGAAATGTGTCGCAACGTTCTATCCAACTTACTCTATTCTTACTAGAATGTAGTAAGATTAAATACAAAAAAAATTTAATTCATAAAAAAAAGAAGTTTTTTTTAATTTGTTTTGTTTTTTAAGACATTATTTGATTTGAAATCGAGAAAGAAAATAAAAAAAACCCCAATGTAATCAGATAAAATAATGACTGTTTTTTTGTTGTTGTTGCTTTTCAAGACAAAATAAAATAGGCGCAACATTTTAACCAAAAATGTAATTAGTTAAAAAAAAAAGAAGTTTTTTTCTCAATACGGAATTTGGTGCGAAATCACAAGAAAAATAAGGTAAAAAAAAATAAAAAAATAAAAAAAACCCAATTCGTTTTAAGTTTCATGTATTTTTTTGTGTTGTTTATCAAATCAGAATGTAATGTACAAAAAATATATAAAGAAAAATCAAGTCTACAATTCTTACAATTTGATGCGAAATCGAAAAAGAAAATTTGAAAAAACCCCCATTTAATTAGATTTAAAAAAATGATTGTTTTTTTGTTGTTGTTGCTTTTCAAGACAAAAGAAAATAGGTGCAACATTTTAACCAACAATTTAATTGGTTAAAAAAATATGTTTTTTTCTCAAGATGGAATTTGATGCGAAATCAGAAGAAAAATAAGGTCCAAAATTTGAATTTGTAAATTTTTTTAAAATTAGTTTTAAGTTTCATGTATTTTTTTGTGTTGTTTATCAAATCAGAATGTAATGTAAAAAAAAAATCTAAAGAAAAATAGGGTCTACAATTTTTACAATTTGATTAGTTAAAAGGATGTTTGTTTTTTTAAGGGACGGCGTGGCGCAGTGGAAGAATGGCCGTGTGCGACCCGAGGGTCCCTGGTTCAATCCCCACCTAGTACCAACCTCGTCATGTCCGTTGTGTCCTGAGCAAGACACTTCACCCTTGCTCCTGATGGGTGCTGGTTAGCGCCTTGCATGGCAGCTCCCGCCATCAGTGTGTGAATGTGTGTGTGAATGGGTAAATGTGGGAGTAGTGTCAAAGCGCTTTGAGTACCTTGAAGGTAGAAAAGCGCTATACAAGTACAACCCATTTATCATTTATCATTTAAGACAGGGTTTGATGTGAAATCGAAAAAGAAAATTTGAAAAAAACCCAACGTAATTACATTAAAAAAATGACTGTTTTTTGTTGTTGTTGTTTTTCAAGACAAAAGAAAATAGGCGCAACATTTTAACCAAAAATGTAATTGGTAAAAAAAAAAAGTGTTTTTTTCTCAAGGCGGAATTTGATGCGAAATCAGAAAAAAAAATTGTTTTATTAGTTTTAACTTTCATGTATTTTTTTGTGTTGTTTATCAAATCAGAATGTAATGTAGTGTTTGTTTTTTAAGACGGAATTTGATGTGAAATCAAAAAAGAAAATTAAAAAAACCCAATGTAATCAGATAAAAAATTACAGTTTTTTGTTGTTGTTGCTTGTCAAGACAAAAGAAAATAGGCGCAACATTTTAACCAAAAATTTAATTGGTTAAAAAAAAATGTTTTTTTCTCAAGACGGAATTTGATGTGAAATCAGAAGAAAAATAAGGTCAAAAAATAAATACAAAAATAAAATAATTAGTTTTAAGTTTTATGTATTTTTTTTGTGTTGTTTATCAAATCAGAATGTAATGTAAAAAAAAAAATCTAAAGAAAAATAAGGTCTACAATTTTTACAATTTGATCAGTTAAAATAATGTTCGTTTTTTTAGATGGAATTTGATGTGAAATCCAAAAAGAAAATTTTAATAAAAACAACGTAATTAGATGTTTTGTTGTTGTTACTTTTCAAGACAAAAGAAAATAAGCGCAACATTTTAACCAAAATTTTAATTGGTTAAAAAAATATGTTTTTTTCTCAAGACGGAATTTGATGCGAAATCTAAAGAAAAATAAAGTCCAAAATAAAAAAATTCGGAAAATCGGAAAAAAATGATTTTGGTGGCAATTTGTCTTTTTTAAGTGAAATGTGTCACCCGTTTTCTGTTGATTGTTTTGTAGTATTTCTTTTTTCCACGTCGATTGCTCATATTGAGGGGAAACAAATGTGCAGTTCCAATACAATAAGGAAAAGAACTAATTCCATAATGACAAAATGTTGTTGCCTTTGACCTTTCACCTCTTATTTTGTTACATTTTACGACGAAAGACGGAAGCAATGCAATAAAACTAAACTGAGGACAGTTTTACTGAAATTTTAACATACGCTACTTTGATTTTTTGGATACAAATGAATTTGATTGATGCGTATGAACTAAATAAAATGAGGTAAATTGGCATAATTTAAGAAGAAAACATTTCAATATTTGTCCTTGTGCGGGGCCCACTCACGCAGCTGAAAACCCTCGCCCCGTCCCTGCAGAAAAAGCCTCATCAACGGGAAGGTCCTTCATAATTCACAATCAGCTCAGCCATTTTTCACCTTTGTCTAAAAATACAATGGAGGAGGCGGAGCGGGGCCGGGGAGGGAGTCTGAAAGATTACTCAAGAATTGCCGGAACAACAGGAACGAACTTGGACGAGCTAAAAATACGACGCAGCGTGTGAATAGGCTGGGGGGCGGCGGCGGTGGCGGGGGGGACGCGCACGAGAGGACGCTGACAAAGCTTTGCTGACTTTCAAGTGCGGGGAACAATGGCGGCAGACACTTTCAGGGCGTTTGGCTGCACACTGTGGCGGCTGGATGGGCCGCGAGGCAGGATGTCAACCGCCGCCCCCGTGGAGACGACCGAGGGGGCTGTTATGATTTAGCACTTTGTGGACAAAACTAATGGGAGCAGTGAAGAAAGTACAGTAGCTCACTCCTCACAACGCCTGATAACTTCTCAAGGGACAATAACACAGGAAGTACTTTAGAGTAGTCAGTGTGCAGCTTGCACAGCACTATATATATATACAGTCGCGATCAAAAGTCTACATACGCTTGTAAAGAACATAATGTCATGGCTGTCTTGAGTTTCTACAACTTTTTTTGTGATAGAGTGATTGGAGCACACACTTGTTGGTCACAAAAAAAACATTCATGAAGTTTGGTTCTTTTATGAATTTATTATGGGTCTACTGAAAATGACATCACATGGACAAAGATAAGACCTTCTGGAGGAAAGGTCTGTGGTCAGATGAAACAAAAATTGAGCTGTTTGGCCACAATACCCAGCAATATGTTTGGAGGCGAAAAGGTGAGGTTTTTAATCCCAGGAACACCATACCTACCGTCAAACATGGTGGTGGTAGTATTATGCTCTGGGCCTGTTTTGCTGCCAATGGAACTGGTGCTTTACAGAGAGTAAATGGGAGGATTAGCTCCAAATTAGAGATGCGCGGTTTGCGGGCACAACCGCGGAGTCCGCGGATTATCCGCGGATCGGGCGGATGAAATTTAAAAAAATTAGATTTTATCCGCGGGTCGGGTCGGGTCGGGCGGTTGAAATAAAAAAAAAAAGATTTTAAATAGATTCAGGCGGGTGGCAGGCACCTGCTGCATATGCCACAACAGAAAAAAAAAAAAAAAAGAGATGGACACTTTTACGGAACGGAGAAGGGACGCCTCGTGCAGCTTACCTGCCCGCCACCCCTGTTGCCGGGGGCGCGTAACAGGGGTCACTCCGCGCGCAGTGCGCTCACGAAAGGGGTGGGGCTCACCCTGGTTGATATAGACAGCAGGACGGTGGCCATGGAAGTCGGAACCCGCTAAGGAGTGTGTAACAACCCACCTGCCGAATCAACTAGCCCTGAAAATGGATGGCGCTGGAGCGTCGGGCCCATACCTGGCCGTCGCCGGCAGCGAGACGCGCTTGGAGGTGCGCTCAGCGCGGCTCCCATATGATTGCGCACTGGTGTGCGTCTGGGTCGTGACAGCGTGGCACGCGAATGTCTGTGCTGCATTGGATCAGTCTCCTTTCTTTAACAGGCAAAAGCTTTATAACCTCACTAATGCCTTGCATCGTCTATATTAGATATATAACAACGGGCGGGTGCGGGCGGGTGCGGTTCTGATCAAATGTTACATCGGGTAGATGGCGGATGGTTGACGACTTTCTGATGCGGTTGCGGATGAAATAATTGCCTATCCGCGCACCTCTACTCCAAATACTTCAGGACAACCTAAAATCATCAGCCCGGAGGTTGGGTCTTGGGCGCAGTTTTGTGTTCCAACAGGACATTGACCCCAAACGCACGTCAAAAATGGTAAAGGAATGGCTAAATCAGGCTAGAATGAAGGTTTTAGAATGGCCTATCCCGAAGTCCTGACTTAAACGTGTGGACAATGCTGAAGAAACAAGTCCATGTCAGAAAACCAACACATTTAGCTGAACTGCACCAATTTTGTCGAAAATTCCAAACAACACAACAACATAACAACATTACAGCAAGCTTAAATGTCAACACGCACACACACACACACACACACACACATACACACACACACAACATTCTCGTTAGTGTGCTCCAAGATGTTAATCACCATATTACTACAATAAAACAAACAAAAAACACATTTTACCTTGTGTCTGTAAATATTTGTGGCATTTTTGAACACTCTGGGAGTTTCGGAGTGATAAACGAGTAGCGGCTAAACATAGCCACCGCTAGTATTAGCACAAACTAGAAGTGTAAGGCAATCCTTCGTCAGCTTGTGTCCCGGTAGTGCCTTCTCCTTCGCTGCAATAAAGGTCCGCTGTGGCATTTCTTTTGGTCGCATCACAATTAAAGACTTGCTGCGGAACAAAAACGTATATTCGCGGATAAAAGATGAGGCTAACTAGCTAAGATGCTAGCTCAAAATGCTGTTCAGCAACCAAAACAAGGCGCTTCATATAAAATTTTACCAAAACGTATTCTGGACACGTCGTGCTCTGTCACTGATTCGAACATTAACAGAAATTTCTCTCTGCACTTTTAGTGTGACTCGGACATGAACTATACAGAGCAGAAGGTCATTAAAATGAATTAAAGTCTTTCAACTTATGTTTTAATGACGTTGAAATGGTTTAATATGCTAAACTGTGGATGTGTCACTGTGTTGATCATTTATGTGGTGCTGGGAAACCCATGATTCCAGCCTTTCAAAGTTCCTTTTGGACCACCGTTTTTTTGACCTTGGTATTCGTTCAAATCCTGGTTACGGCCCTGCCCGTGTATACAGGAAGTGATGTCACCAAGCTTTATGTAGCCCTTCATCACAGATGTCTCAAAGGGCTGCACAAACCACTGCAACATCCTTGGATCTGATCCCGCATCAGGGCAAGAAAGAACTCAACCCAATGGGAACGATGTGCCGCCTCGGAAGGGAAGGCAGATACAGCGAGATATGCAGTACAGGCCAAAAGTTTGGACACACCTTCTCATTCAATGTGTTGTCTTTATTTTCATGACTATTTACATTGTAGATTGTCACTGAAGGCATCAAAACTATGAATGAACACATGTGGAGTTATGTACTTAACAAAAAAAAAGGTGAAATAACTGAAAACATGTTTTATATTCTAGTTTCTTCAACATAGCCACCCTTTGCTCTGATTACTGTTTTGCACACTCTTGGCATTCTCTTGATGAGCTTAAAGATGATGATCAGACCTGCCTTCATAAGCCTGCACAGCCTGCTATCCCAGGCCAGAACGTAGTCATCTGTTCCCGTACAGAAAGCCGACTAGTCAAGCTCTACGCGCACTCTTTGCTCTCTGTGTTTACTATCCCGTCGTGTTCATTGTCTCGTGTCCTCCTTGTCGTCCCTGCACCCTGCCTTCGTTCCCACGTTACGAGAAGTGTGTCTCGTCTTCTCTCGACCTCCCGCCTGGCCACGGACTCTGACGCCTCGCTATCGCCCCCGACTTCCTGCCTGCTCTGCCCCCATTGGACCTTCGCCTCTCATAGTCACACCCGATACATACACTTTTGGATTAGTTTTACACTGCATTTGATTATTTATATATTGTGAACGACTCTCTGTGCAGGTAGGGTTCTCCTGAGGCCGATATAGGTTTGAACAAGTCTTTTATTTGCATGAACACCAAGGTGCAGGACTTTCCAGTCACGTGTGCTCGTGGTCGCTTGCTCATTCCGTCTTCGGGTGTGTGCGATTTTCTCTCATCCGCCCTCTCTCTCCTCAGGTCCGGTGGCCAGGTGGTGAGACACAGGTCCGGTGGCCATGGATGAAGTGCTGGCTGTCCAGAGTCGGGACCCGGGGTGGACCGCTCGCCTGTGCATCAGTTGGGGACATCTCTGCGCTGCTGACCCGTCTCCGCTCGAGATGGTTTCCTGCTGGCCCCACTATAGACTGGACTCTCACTATTATGTTAAATCCACTATGGACTGGACTCTCACTATTATGTTAGATCCACTATGGACTGGACTCTCACTATTATGTTAGATCCACTATGGACTGGACTCTCACTATTATGTTAGATCCACTATGGACTGGACTTTCCCTATTATGTTAGATCCACTATGGACTGGACTCTCACTATTATGTTAGATCCACTATGGACTGGACTTTCACTATTATGTTAGATCCACTATGGACTGGACTCTCACTATTATGTTAGATCCACTATGGACTGGACTCTCACTATTATGTTAGATCCACTATGGACTGGACTTTCACTATTATGTTAGATCCACTATGGACTGGACTCTCACTATCATGTTAGATCCACTATGGACTGGACTTTCACTATTATGTTAGATCCACTATGGACTGGACTCTCACTATTATGTTAGATCCACTATGGACTGGACTTTCACTATTATGTTAGATCCACTATGGACTGGACTCTCACTATTATGTTAGATCCACTATGGACTGGACTCTCACTATTATGTTAGATCCACTATGGACTGGACGTTCACTATTATGTTAGATCCACTATGGACTGGACTCTCACTATTATGTTAGATCCACTATGGACTGGACTCTCACTATTATGTTAGATCCACTATGGACTGGACTTTCACTATTATGTTAGATCCACTATGGACTGGACTCTCACTATTATGTTAGATCCACTATGGACTGGACTCTCACACTATTATGTTAGATCCACTATGGACTGGACTTTCACTATTATGTTAGATCCACTATGGACTGGACTCTCACTATTATGTTAGATCCACTATGGACTGGACTCTCACTATTATGTTAGATCCACTATGGACTGGACTTTCACTATTATGTTAGATCCACTATGGACTGGACTCTCACTATTATGTTAGATCCACTATGGACTGGACTCTCACTATTATGTTAGATCCACTATGGACTGGACTTTCACTATTATGTTAGATCTACTATGGACTGGACTTTCACAGCATTATGTCAGACCCACTCGACGTCCATTGCATCCGGTCTCCCCTAGAAGGCGGGGGGGGGGGGGGGGGGGGGGGGGTCACCCACATATGCGGTCCTCTCCAAGGTTTCTCATAGTCATTCACATCGACGTCCCATTGGGGTTGTGAGTTTTTCTTTGCCCTTATGTGGGCTCTGTACCGCGGATGTCGTTGTGGCTTGCGCAGCCCTTTGAGACACTTGTGATTTAGGGCTATATAAATAAACATTGATTGATTGAGGTGATTAGAAAATTAGCCCCAGCTGGGCAATCTACTCACCTGTCAGCTGGGCTTCGAAGCCGGGCCATACACACTCCATTCCCGCAGGAGGCGCGCCGACCACGCCCCCCTCCACATATATATTGTGCATATATACGAATAAATAGAGCTAAAACGACATCCTTCCTTGTCTGTGCCGTCTCCTCCCCCTGTGCACGACATCACAGGTGTCTTAGTTTTGATGCCTTCAGTGACAATCTACAATGTAAATAGTCATGAAAATAAAGAAAACACATTGAAATGAAAAGGTGTGTCCAAACTTTTGGCCTGTACTGTATATAGCGAGATGCAAACGTTTGTAGATTGAGGTTCCACAGTACTGCTATACAAGCTGGACACTGACAACTCCAAAGTGTCACGTCTATAGTAGCGTCCCCTAAGATACACTATCATAACAATCCAATTGTTGTGAGCTACTTTTTAAGGTTGTTATTGTTCGACTGACATAATCATTGCATTTCACTTTTATGCAGCCAACTATTTCCAGAGGATGTGAGACAGGCCTTGACTTTGGCAATGTTCAAATCCAGGCTAAAACCTTTCTATTTACAGAACCCAAAACCAGTGAAGTTGGCACGTTGTGCAATTCGTAAACAAAAACAGAATACAATGATTTGCAAATCCCTTTCAACTTATATTCACTTGAATAGATTGCAAAGACAAGATATTTAATGTTCGAACTGAGGAACGTAATTTTTTTTGCAAATAATCATTAACTTAGAATTGAATGGCAGCAACACGTTGTAATGGCCATAGGGGTCCATCGATATATGTGTATATATATAATAAATATTGCCAGTCACAATTAACTTGTGCTCAGCTGGGAAAATAAGTATATATACTTATTATATCATCCATTTATCTAATATTATGAGCTGTTACAGGCGTATTCAATAATCATGCTAATATGAAAAATGTAACTTAATAGAATGTGGGGATATATAAAAGGCATCCGGTGCTATCAGACCGGGCGGAAGCGGAAATTGACGTCACACACCACCTGGAGCACATGTGAGCCACAGCGTTTTTGCACGGATCCTAATTTTCTGACCGTTTTTGTAGACTTACCATTGGCCTGTGGAGAACTGGGACAAACAGAGACTCTTACCAGGAGGACTTTTAGTTGGATGCGCGGTACCGTGAGTACGCTGCGGCTTCCAAACATTTGATCGCTTTCCCGTATGTACGTAACTTGGGGGACTTTGGGGAAATATATGTGCTGTATTAACTTTGGGGAGATGAACTGTACTTTGGGCTGTGGGATTGAGTGTGTTGTGCAGGGGTTTGATTTGTATTGGCGGGTTATATGGACGGGAGTGGGGAGGTGTTTGTTATGCGGGATTAATTTGTGGCAAATTAAATATAAGCCTGATCGTGTTGTGGCTAATAGTTATATATGTATTGTGTTTATTTACTGTTTTAGTCGTTCCCAGCTGAATATCAGGTCCCACTTGTGACTCCTTAATTAGCGTAGTGGCAGCGACACCCGGAGAACTTGGGTGCGTTTGTTACAATGTTGCAAAAAAGTTGGCACAGGGGAATTTTTACCACTGTGTTACATGTTTTCTGAAGAGTTCCTGAGCCCATGTGGTGATATCTTTTACACACTGATGTCGCTTTTTGATGCAGTACAGCCTGACGGATCGAAGGTCACGGGCATTGTCGCTTACGTGCAGTGATTTCTCCAGATTCTCTGAACCTTTTTGATGATATTACAGACCGTAGATGGTGAAATCCCTAAATTCCTCGCAATAGCTCGTTGAGAAATGTTGTTCTCAAACAATTTGCTCAGGCAGTTGTTCACAAAGTGGTGACACTCGCCCCATCCTTGTTTGTGAATGACTGAGCATTTCACGGAAGCTGCTTTTATACCCAATCAGGTTCCCAATTAATCTGTTCACCTGTGGGATGCTCCAAATAAGTGTTTGATGACCATTCCTCAACTTTCTCAGTCTTTTTTCCAATCAATCCAATCCACTTTATTTATATAGCACATTTAAACAGCAAATATGTTTCCAAAATGCTGCACAACAATATTAAAAACAATATTTCAAATATTATCCTTAGCTCCACCAATGACTGAATAAAAACAAAAAAATAAGTAAATATAAAACCAATATAAAAACAATATAAAAATAAATATGATTAAAAACGATTTCAAAGGGTAAAACCCATTAAAGCAATTGATAGAAATCAAAATTTTCATAATTTTTTGCCACTTGTGCCAGCTTTTTTGAAACACGTTGCAGGCATCAAATTCCAAATGAGCTAATATTTGCAAAAAATATCAAAGTTTTCCAGTTGGAACGTTAAAGGGGAACATTATCACCAGACCTATGTAAGCGTCAATATATACCTTGATGTTGCAGAAAAAAGACCATATATTTTTCTAACCGATTTCCGAACTATAAATGGGTGAATTTTGGCGAAATAAACGCCTTTCTAATATTCGCTCTCGGAGCGATGACGTCACAATGTGACGTCGCATCGGGAAGCAATCCGACATTTTCTCAAACACCGAGTCAAATCAGCTCTGTTATTTTCCGTTTTTTCGACTGTTTTCCGTACCTTGGAGACATCATGCCTCGTCGGTGTGTTGTCGGAGGGTGTAACAACACGAACAGGGACGGATTCAAGTTGCACCAGTGGCCCAAAGAAGCGAAAGTGGCAAGAAATTGGACGTTTGTTCCGCACACTTTACCGACGAAAGCTATGCTACGACAGAGATGGCAAGAATGTGTGGATATCCTGCGACACTCAAAGCAGATGCAGTTCCAACGATAAAGTCAAAGAAATCTGCCGCCAGACCCCCATTGAATCTGCCGGAGTGTGTGAGCAATTCAGGGACAAAGGACCTCGGTAGCACGGCAAGCAATGGCGGCAGTTTGTTCCCGCAGACGAGTGAGCTAAACCCCCTGGATGTCTTGGCTCACACCGTCCCGAAGATAATCAAGAGAAGAATATTGACCCTAGCTTCCCTGGCCTGCTGACATGAGGGTATGTCTACAGAATATATTAATTGATGAAAATTGGGCATGTTGTTGCCAAATGTATTTCATATGCTGTAAACCTAGTTCATAGTTGTTAGTTTCCTTTAATGCCAAACAAACACATACCAATCGTTGGTTAGAAGGCGATCGCCAAATTCGTCCTCGCTTTCTCCCGTGTCGCTGGCTGTCGTGTCGTTTTCGTCGTTTTCGCTTGCATACGGTTCAAACCGATATGGCTCAATAGCTTCAGTTTCTTCTTCAATTTCGTTTTCGCTACCTGCCTCCACACTACAACCATCCGTTTCAATACATGCGTAATCTGTTGAATCGCTTAAGCCGCTGAAATCCGAGTCTGAATCCGAGCTAATGTCGCTATAGCTTGCTGTTCTTTCCGCCATGTTTGTTTGTGTTGGCTTCACTATGTGACGTCACAGGAAAATGGACTGGTGGTTAAAATCAGGCACTTTGAAGCTTTTTTTAGGGATATTGCGTGACGGGTAAAATTTTGAAAAAAACTTCGAAAAATAAAATAAGCCACTGGGAACTGATTTTTAATGGTTTTAACCATTCTGAAATTGTGATAATGTTCCCCTTTAAGTATCTTGTCTTTGCAGTCTATTCAATTGAATATAGGTTGGAAAGGATTTGCAAATCATTGTATTTTGTTTTTATTTACGATTTGCCAGCTTCACTGGTTTTGGGTTTTGTAGTTTATCTACACTCTGTGATTTTAATAGAAATTAAAATCTTGTAATTTAATTTAAAATCACAGAGTGTAGATACAATATTGATTATTTTTATGATAATTCTGTTTCTATGTTTGCCCTCTTGTAATATTCTGTAAAACACTTTGAATTGCCTTGTGTTCTCAATCGTGCTCTATAAATAAACTTGCTTTGCCTTGCCACTCGTTTTTTTCCACACCAAACCCATCCAAGCGTGGACTTTAATCCTGGAACTGGAACTTCTCTGTCAACGTGTAGAGAATTGTCCAAAGCATGTCTTGGACGGAGGAATCATTAGGATTCAAGGGTGAATAAAAGGGAATTTTACATCATCTGATTGATGAATTAATTGATTAAAAAGGTGTGGTGGCTGAGCTTTAAAAAAAAACAACAACAAAAAAAACCAAGCAAGCGAGGTTGAGAAAGAGTCCAAAACGTGAGGCGTGCAACATGAGATGCGCCTGCGACCTCTCATCTCATCGATTCAGACGTGGCGCTTCTGGACTTAATTACCCTCAATTTACCCCCAAGCCATCACGTTTCCCCGTTGATCACCTTGTCCCTTCAAGTGGAGGAGGAGAAGAAGAAGAGGTGTATGTTTCCAAGGCCGGTGCGTTTGTGGTTTTCTGGGAATTTACTGGCCGCCTCGTCTGTAATCTGATGTCACTTCAGAAGTTGAGTCAATCACGTCTATGTGTGTGTGTGTGTGTGTGTGTGTGTGTGTGTGTGTGTGTTGCAGGAGGTTAAACACTTACAAGGCAGCACTCAGTCAGGCTGTCGCTTCCCGCCCCCCGTGAGGCATCCTGGGAGCGCTTGATTGGGGAGTACAGTCAATTAGGCTTTGTTCACACATGTGGTTCGGGTCCAGAGCGAAAATGCTGAAAAGTACCTGGTGAGCGCATGGTTCTCTGAGCGGTCACATTTGTGTGTATTATTGCATGATGTAACTCTAATATAGCGAAGGAAAATGCTGGGTTGAATGCGTCTGTGTTTTTTATATCCCGCTTTAATTAGAGCTGAGATTGTGCGAAAAGTTTCAAAAATACGCTTGTAAAGGGCCACTTTTATGACATATTACATGATGTATGAGTATAGTATATAGTATATATCTGATAGTATATATCTGTATCATGAATCAATGGTGGACCCCGACTTAAACAAGTTGAAAAACTTATTCGGGTGTTACTATTTAGTGGTCAATTGTACGGAATATGTACTTCACTGTGCAACCTACTAATAAAAGTCTCAATCAATCAATCAAAAACGTGACTCAATTATTCCAAACCAAAATGCTTTCCGCTGGTTTTAATACGTTGGTAATTTTAATATTTTGTTATTTTTTACTTTTTTTAATTTATTTTTTTTAATTTTTTATATATATATATATATATATATATATATATATATATATATATATATATATATATATATATTTTTTTTTAAATATTTTTATTTGTGTAATATTTTTATTACCAACTCTGATGTTGCAAAAAGCATTTTGGAGAATTATTGCATGATGTAAATGGTCTCCTCTGGGCTGATATTTCCAACAAAAATGGCGTCTACTATGTTGAATACGTACGTTATTTTTATTATCTGCTATTAAAAAACTTAAATTTCATTAAAAAAATGCTTGTAAAATATACTTGTATTTATTTATTAAATTTAATTAAACATTTTTTAAGGCAGCATGAAACATTACATGATGTAACACAAACTTAACAAACTTAAATTTCATTAAAAAAGTTTGTAAAATATACTTTTATTTTGAATTTTTTTTATTTATTTAATGTTTAATTTTTATTTTTTTTTAAAAGCAAATTTTATGAAATATTACATGATGTGATGCAAATATTTCCAACAAAAATGGCGTCTACAAGGTTGAATATGTCAGTTATATTTATTATCTGCAATTAACAAACTTAAATGTCATTTATTATTTTTTTTTCTTTTTAAAGGCAGCTTTCATGAAATATTACATGATGTGATGTGACGCAAATATTTCCAACAAAAATGGCGTCTACGAGGTTGAATACGTAAGTTATTTTTATTATCTGCTATTAATAAACTTAAATTTCATTTAAAAAAAAAGCTTATAAAATATACTTGTATTTTGAAAATGTGTTATTTATTTTTTGTTTTTTTTATTTTTTATTTTTAAAGGCAGCTTTCATGAAATATTACATGATGTGACTCAAATATTCCCAACAAAAATGGCGTCTACTAGGTTGGACGCGTAAGTTATTTTTATTATCTGCTTTTAACAAACTTGAATTTCATTTAAAAAAAGCTTTTAAAATATACTTTTATTATTATTATTATTTTTTTATTATTATTATTTTTTTTAAAGGCAGCTTTTATGAAATATTACACTATGTGATGGTAATATTTCCAACACAAATGGTGTCTACTAGGTTCAATACGTAAGTTATTTTATTATCTGCTTTAAAAAAAAAAATTAAGATTTTATAAAAAGCTTGTAAAATATACTTTTATAAATTTTTATTTTTATTTTTAAAGATAGATTTCATGAAAATATTCCATGATTTGACGCAAATATTTCCAACAAAAATGGCGTCTACTAGGTTGAATACGTACGTTATTTTATTATCTACTATAAACGAACTTCGATTTTATAAAAAGCTTGTAAAATATACTTTTAAAGAGCATATTTCATGACATATCACAGGAAATGACTCGCATATCTCAAACCAAAATGACGAACACACAGGTTATTTTCATTTCCCTGCTATTAATGAACTAAAATGTACTTTTAAAGGCCGCGTCAAACACCATTAAAGGAGGAGGAGCAGCAGAATGGATCATGTGATCACAGCTCCAGCCACATAAACAGGTAGCTAATATTTTAGTAACATTTTAGATAGATTTCATGAACTATTACATGATGTATTCCCAACCAAAATGGTGTCTGCTGGGTTGAATACATAAGTTATTTTTTACTATCTGCTATTAACAAACTTACATTTCATTTTAAAAAGCTTGTAAAATAAAAAACCTTTTTTTTGTAATTTTTTGTAATTTTATTTTTTTATTTTTAAAGGCGGCTTTTATGAAATATTACATTATATGAAGCAAATATTTCCAACAAAAATGGCGTCTACTGTACGTACATAAGTTAGTTTTATTATCTGCTATTAACAAACTTAAATTTCATTAAAAAAAGCTTGTAAAATATACTTTTATTTTTGTTATTTTATTAATTATTTTATTTTTAAAGGCAGCTTTTATGAAATATTACATGATGTGACACAAATATTTCCAACAAAAATGGCGTCTACTATACGTACATAAGTTATTTTTATTATCTGCTATTAGCAAACTTACATTTCATTTAAAAAAGCTTGTAAAATGAATAACGATTTTTTTGTAATTTTGGTAATTTTTTTATTTTATTTTTAGAGGCGGCTTTTATGAAATATTACATGATATGAAGCAAATATTTCCAACACATACATAAGTTAGTTTTATTATCTGCCATTAACAAACTTAAATCTCTTTTAAAAAAAAGCTTGTAAAATATATTTTTATTTGTGTTATTTGTGTTATTTAATTTATTTTTTTATAATTAAAGGCAGCTTTAATGAAATATTACATGTTGTGACACAAATATTTCCAACAAAAATGGCGTCTACTATACGTACATAAGTTATTTTTATTATCTGCTATTAGCAAACTTACATTTCATTTAAAAAAGCTTGTAAAATATACTTTTATTTTTTTAATTTTTTTATTTATTTTTAAAGGCAGCTTTTATGAAATATTACATGATAAGACGCAAATATTTCCAACAAAAATGGCGTCTACTATACGTACATAAGTTATTTTTATTATCTGCTATTAAAAAACTTAAATTTCATTAAAAAAAGCTTGTAAAATACACTTACATTTTTAATTTTTTTTATTTATTTTATTTTTACATTTTTAAAGGCAGCTGTCATAAAATATTACATGATATTACAAAATATTTCCAAAAAAATGCCGTCTACTAAGTTGAATACGTAAGTTATTTTTTATTATCTATTAATAACAAACTTAAATTTAATTAAAAAAAAGCTTGTAAAATATACTTTTAGTTTTTTTAAATGTGTTTTTATTTAATTTTTTTTATTTTTAAAGGCAGCTTTCATGAAATATTACATGATGTGACGCAAATATTTCAAACAAAAATGGCATGCACTAGATTGAATACGTAAGTTATTTTTGTTATCTGCTATTAAAAAACTTAAATTTCATTTAAAAAAGCTTGTAAAATATATTTTAGTTTTTGTTTTATTTGTTTTTATTTTCAATTTTTTTAATTTTTAAAGCCAGCTTTCATGAAAATATTACATGATGTGACGCAAATATTTCCAACAAAAATGGCGTGCACTAGGTTGAATACGTAAGTTATTTTTGTTATCTGCTATTAACAAACTTAAATTTCATTAAAAAAAAGCTTGTAAAATATACTTTTTTTGGTAATTTTTTTAAATTTTAGCAGATTTCATGACATATCACAGGAAATGACTCACACATCTCAAACCAAAAAGTCGACCGTCGGGTTGAACACACAGATTATTTTCATCATCTGCTATTAATGAACTAACTGCGTCAAACACATTTAAAGGAGGAGGAGGAGCAGAGTGGATCATGTGATCACAGCTCCAGCCGCATCAACAGGTATCTAATATTTTAATAACATTTTAGATAGCTTTCATGAACTATTACATGATGTATTACCAACCAAAATGGCGTCTGCTGGGTTAATATTATTATTAAGAAACTTACATTCAATTTAAAAAAGCTTGTAAAATATACTTTTATTTTTTGTAATTTCTTGTAATTTTATTTTTTTTATTTTTAAAGGCGGCTTTCATGAAATATGACATAATATGAAGCAATTATTTTCAACAAAAATGGCATCTACTGTACGTACAAACATTATTTTTACTACCTACTATTAACAAACTTAAATTTAATTTAAAAAAACGTATAAAATATACTTTTATTTTATTTTATTTACTCATTTTTAAAAATTTTTAAAGTCAGCTTTCATAAAATATTACATGATATGACGCAAATATTTCCAACAAAAATAGTGTCTACGAGGTTGAATACGTAAGTTGTTTTTATTATCTGCTATTAAAAAACTTAAATTTAATTACAAAAAAGCTTGTAAAATATCCTTTTATTTTTTGAATTTTTTTTACTTATTTTTAAAGTCAGATTTCATGAAATATTACATGATATGACGCAAATATTTCCAACAAAAATGGCGTCGACAAGGTTGAATACGTAAGTTATCTTTTATTATCTGTCATTAAGAAACTTAAATTTCATTAAAAAAGCTTGTAAAATATATATATATACATTGTATATGTATATATATATATATATATATATATATTTTTATTTTTTATTTTATTTTTTTATTTTTTAAAGGCAGCTTTCATGAAAATATTACATGATGTGACGCAAAATATTTCCAACAAAAATATCGTCTACTAGGTTTAATACGTACGTTATTTTATTAACTGCTATAGACATCGTCGGGTTGAACACACAGGTTATTTTCATTATCTGCTATTAACAAACTTAAATTTAATTTTAAAAAAGCTTGTAAAATATACTTTTATTTTAATTTTTTGTATTTTTTAATTTATTTTTAAAGGCAGATTTCATGAAATATTACATGATGTGACGCAAATATTTCCAACAAAAATGGCGTCGACAAGGTTGAATACGCAAGTTATCTTTTATTATCTGTTATTAACAAACTTAAATTTCAGTAAAAAAAAGCTTGTAAAATATATATATAATATTTATTTAATATTAAATTATTTTTTATTTTATTTTCAAAGGCAGCTTTCATGAAAATATTACATGATGTGACGCACATATTTCCAACAAAAATATTGTCTACTAGGTTTAATAAGTACGCTATTTTATTAACTGCTATGGACAAACTTAGATTTTATAAAAAGCTTTTAAACATACTTTTAAAGAGCAGATTTCATAACATATCACAGGAAATGACTCACATATCTCAAACCAAAAAGTCGACCGTCGGGTTGAACACACAGATTATTTTCATCATCTGCTATTAATGAACTAACTGCGTCAAACACAATTAAAGGAGGAGGAGCAGCAGAGTGGATCATGTGATCACAGCTCCAGCCGCATCAACAGGTATCTAATATTTTAATAACATTTTAGATAGCTTTCATGAACTATTACATGATGTATTACCAACCAAAATGGCGTCTGCTGGGTTAATATTATTATTAACAAACTTACATTTAATTTAAAAAAAGCTTGTAAAATATACTATTATTTTTTGTAATTTCTTGTAATTTTATTTTTTTTTATATTTAAAGGCGGCTTTCATGAAATATTACATGATATAAAGCAAATATTTCCAACAAAAATGGCGTTTACTGTACGTACAAACATTATTTTTACTACCTACTATTAACAAACTTAAATTTAATTTAAAAAAGCTTTTAAAATATACTTTTATTTTATTTTATTTTATTTTATTTACACATTTTTTTTAATTTTTAAAGGCAGCTTTCATAAAATGTTACATGATATGACGCAAATATTTCCAACAAAAATGGCGTCTATTAGGTTAAATACGTAAGTTGTTTTTATTATCTGCTATTAACAAACTTAAATTTAATTTAAAAAAAAGCTTGTAAAATATCCTTTTATTTTTTGAATTTTTTTACTTATTTTTAAAGGCAGATTTCATGAAATATTACATGATATGACGCAAATATTTCCAACAAAAATGGCGTCGACAAGGTTGAATACGTAAGTTATCTTTTATTATCTGTTATTAAGAAATTTAAATTTCATTAAAAAAAAGTTTGTAAAATATATATATACATTATATATATATTTTTTTATTTTTTTATTTTTTTATTTTTAAAGGCAGCTTTCATGAAAATATTACATGATGTGACGCAAAATATTTCCAACAAAAATATCGTCTACTAGGTTTAATACGTACGTTATTTTATTAACTGCTATAGACATCGTCGGGTTGAACACACAGGTTATTTTCATTATCTGCTATTAACAAACTTAAATTTAATTTAAAAAAAGCTTGTAAAATATACTTTTATTTTTATTTTTTGTATTTTTAAAGGCAGCTTTCATGAAAATGTTACATGATGTGACGCAAAATATTTCCAACAAAAATATCGTCTACTAGGTTTAATACGTACGTTATTTTATTAACTGCTATAGACATCGTCGGGTTGAACACACAGGTTATTTTCATTATCTGTTATTAACAAACTTAAATTTAATTAAAAAAAGCTTGTAAAATATATATATAATATTTCTTTTTTTTTAAATTATTTTTAAAATTATTTTTAAAATTATTTTTTTAATTATTTTTTTTATTTTTAAAGGCAGCTTTCATGAAAATATTACATGATATGACGCAAATATTTCCAACAAAAATGGCGTCTACAAGTTTGAATACGTAAGCTTTCTTTTATTATCTGTTATTAACAAACTTACATTTAATTAAAAAAAGCTTGTAAAATATATATTTAATATTTTTCATTTTTTTATTATTTTTTTTATTTTTAAAGGCAGCTTTCATGAAAATATTACATGATGTGACGCACATATTTCCAACAAAAATATTGTCTACTAGGTTTAATACGTACGTTATTTTATTAACTGCTATAGACAAACTTAGATTTTATAAAAAGCTTTTAAACATACTTTTAAAGAGCAGATTTCATAACATATCACAGGAAATGACTCACATATCTCAAACCAAAAAGTCGACTGTCTGGTTGAACACACAGGTTATTTTCATTATCTGCTATTAATGAACTAAAATTTTAAGGCCTCGTTAAACACAATTAAAGGAGGAGGAGGAGGAGCAGAGTGGATCATGTGACCGCAGTTCCAGCCGCATCAACAGGTAGCTAATATTTTCGCAACATTTCCAGCCGTCAATCAACAGGCTGGTGATTACAGAAGCGGACGTGAGAAAATAGACACAAGAGCCCGAAAAGGCAAAACAATCAACACCCAGTAAGAAACAAGCTTGATTGCCTCATGGGACCTTCCCTTTTCCCAGGAATTAGACACGTCCACTCGCCACGCCGCCTCGCACGCACACACGCACAAAGGCCCGCCACTCCAACTTACGCTGTTTACCGTAATTAGCATCAGTTCATTGGCGGCCCGCTGACCCGGCGTGACCCCTCTTGGAGGGATCTGGGTCAACGGGGATGGACGGGACGACAAGCTGTCCGGGGCGAGAGAGGAAGGTGGAGGGCTGGTGGGCTGAGGGGAAAGTGTGTAAAGTACGCATGAGTGTGTGTTAGTGTGTGTGTTCATGTGTGTGTGTGTGTGTGTGCTGATGGATGACAAAAAGCTGCTTTGGCAGATGACAAAAGCCGGTGTCTGTTGTTTGTGTGTGTGTAGGTGTTTCAGCACACGTGTTCAACCGTGTGTGTGTGTGTGTGTGTGTGTGTGTGTGTGTGTGTGTGTGTGTGCACGCCTCATTGTGCTGGACTTCAGAGGCCCAAACGTCTTCTGCTTCCTCTCGGAGGCAGTGGGTTAAAAATAATGTGGTGTGCAGTGAGCGGCAGGGAGCAAGGCGCAGACAGCTAGGAGCCAGAGCCTCACGCTCATCCACCCACCCGACCCCTCCACCTCCCATCCAGACCCACACACACACACACATACATGCACACACACACACACACACACACACACACACACACACACACACACACACACACACACACACACACACACACATGCACATGCACACTAAAGCCATAGCAGCAAGGATATATGGATTTCTGGTTTATGGACATCTCACTCTCTGACTTACTATCCTCATAAGCGTTAGTCTGCACAAACACAAATAGATGCTCATCCATTTGCTACCACTTCATTCCGTGCCTTCCTTCTAAAACACATGAAAAAAAAAAAAAACTACATCTCAACTGTGTCTTTCTTCTAAAATGTCCAATCTTAACCCTTTTTTAGCACTTTTATAGTTTATTTGTATGTAATTATTCAGAGACTAGCAAGTCAATACATGCACGGGCCATCATTACATAACATCTCATAACAAAAAAAAACGGGTCATATATAAATCCATCCATTTTTCTACCGCTTGTCCCTTTTGGGGTCGCGGGGGGTTTGCTGTAGCCTATCTATGCTAAAAAAAAAAAAAAAATTGTGTATTGTGAAATTCATGACATTTTGGTGCAGATATGGATATGTTTTTATGGTAAGACTTTAGTATGGGGAACATATTCTAAGTAACAAAGACTTCATTTAGAGTTATTTGGTTAGGGTTAGGGTTATAATAAGGCCATGCAGAATAAGGCATTAATAAGTACTTAATAATGACTATTTAAGAGCCAATATGTTACTAATTTGTGTGTTAAAAAGCAACTAATTAATGGTGAATATGTTCCCCATAGGGTTATGGTTGGGGTTGGGGTTGGGTTAGGGTTGGGTTAGGGTTAGGGTTAGGTTGTATAATAAGGCCATGCAGAATAAGGCATTAATAAGTACTTAATAATGACTATTTAAGAGCCAATATGTTACTAATTTGCATGTTAAAAAGCAACTAATTAATGGTGAATATGTTCCCCATTGTCATGTCTGTGTAATCATGTTTTGTTTTAGTCATGTTTTGTTTTGTTTAGTTATTGGACTCTTTAGTTTCTGGCTTTTCACTCCCTTGTCTTGTTTCCATGGTTACCCATTAGTTTCACCTGTTCCACGTTTGGACTCATTGTGCACTCTTGTTTGTCACCATAGCAACCCATTAGTTTTCACCTGTCACGTCACGCACCTGTTTCACGTTTTGAGTCACGCACCTGTTTTAGTTAATCATGTCTGGAGTATTTAAGTTCATTGTTTTCAGTTTGTCTTTCTGGCGACATCCCGCATTTATGCTTCTGCACACTCTCCACACACCCTTAAGACCCTTGCTGCTCTTTTTTCATGCCGGTTTCTCATCCAAGTAAGTTTTCTTTATTCATGCCATAGTTTGCAAGTTTTGTTTAATTGTTCATAGTTTCTGCCTTTGTGCAAGTTTTGTGTTTATAGTCAAGTTTTGTACTTCCGCCCCTGTGCGCGACTTTTGTTTGATCCTTTTTTTTTTGTAGTTATATTGTTTAAATAAATCATGTACTCCCCTTCACGCCACGTATGGTCCAAATCTTTTGCACCTCGGTAGAACAAACCACGCCACAGTCCCAGTCGTGACACCCATAGGGTTAGGGTTGGGGTTGGGGTTAGGGTTAGGGTTAGGGTTGGGTTAGGGTTCGGGTTGGGGTTAGGGTTAGGGCCATAATAAGGCCATGCCGAATAAGGCATTAATAAGTACTTAATAATGACTATTTAAGAGCCAATATGTTACTAATTTGCGTGTTAAAAAGCAACTAATTAATGGTGAATGTGTGTCCCATAGGGTTATGGTTGGGGTTGGGTTTAGGGTTAGGGTTGGGTTAGGGTTAGGGTTGGGGTCAGGGTTAGGGCCATCATAAGGCCATGCAGAATAAGGCATTAATAAGTACTTAATAATGACTATTTAAGAGCCAATATGTTACTAATTTGCATGTTAAAAAGTAACTTATTAATGGTGAATATGTTCCCCATAGGGTTAGGGTTGGGGTTGGGGTTAGGGTTAGGGTTGTGTTTGGGTTCGGGTTGGGGTTAGGGTTAGGGCCATAATAAGGCCATGCAGAATAAAGCATTAATAAGTACTTAATAATGACTATTTAAGAGCCAATATGTTACTAATTTGCGTGTTAAAAAGCAATTAATTAATGGTGAATGTGTTCCCCATAGGGTTAGGGTTAGGGTTGGGTTGGGGTTGGGGTTAGGGTTAGGGCCATAATAAGGCCATGCAGAATAAGGCATTAATAAGTACTTAATAATGACTATTTAAGAGCCAATATGTTACTAATTTGCATGTTAAAAAGCAATTAGTTAATGGTGAATGTGTTCCCCATAGGGTTAGGGTTAGGGTTAGGGTTGGGTTAGAGTTAGGGCTAGGGCCATAATAAGGCCATGCAGAATAAGGCATTAATAAGTAAATAAATAAATGATAAATGGGTTGTACTTGTATAGCGCTTTTCTACCTTCAAGGTACTCAAAGCGCTTTGACACTACTTCCACATTTACCCATTCACACACTGATGGAGGGAGCTGCCATGCAAGGCGCTAACCAGCACCCATCAGGAGCAAGGGTGAAGTGTCTTGCTCAGGACACAACGGCCATGACGAGGTTGGTACTAGGTGGGGATTGAACCAGGGACCCTCGGGTCGCACACGGCCACTCTTCCATTGCGCCACGCCGTCCCTTAATAATGACTATTTAAGAGCCAATATGTTACTAATTTGCGTGTTAAAAATCAGCTAATTAATGGTGAATATGTTCCCCATAGGGTTAGGGTTGGGGTTGGGGTTAGGGTTAGGGTTGGAGTTGGGGTTAGGGTTAGGGCCATAATAAGGCCATGCAGAATAAGGCATTAATAAGTACTTAATAATGACTATTTAAGAGCCAATATGTTACTAATTTGCATGTTAAAAAGCAACTAATTAATGGTGAATATAATCCCCATATGGTTAGGGTTGGGGTTGGGGTTGGGGTTAGGGTTAGGGTTAGGGTTGGGGTTAGTGTTAGGGCCATAATAAGGCCATGCAGAATAAGGCATTAATAAGTACTTAATAATGACTATTTAAGAGCCAATATGTTACTAATTTGCGTGTTAAAAAGCAACTAATTAATGGTAAATATGTTCCCCATAGGGTTAGGGTTGGGGTTGGGGTTGGGGTTAGGGTTAGGGTTAGGGTTAGGGTTAGGGTTGGGGTTAGGGTTAGGGCCATAATAAGGCCATGCAGAATAAGGCATTAATAAGTACTTAATAATGACTATTAAAGAGCCAATATGTTACTAATTTGCGTGTTAAAAAACAACTAATTAATGGTGAATATGTTCCCCATAGGGTTAGGGTTGGGGTTGGGGTTAGGGTTAGGGTTGGGGTTGGGGTTAGGGCCATAATAAGGCCATGCAGAATAAGGCATTAATAAGTACTTAATAATGACTAATTAAGAGCCAATATATTACTAATGTGCATGTTAATAAGCAACTAATTAATGTTGAATATTTTCCCCATAGGGTTAGGGTTGGGGTTGGGGTTGGGGTTAGGGTTGGGTTAGGGTTAGGGTTGGGGTTAGGGTTAGGGCCATAATAAGGCCATGCAGAATAATGCATTAATAAGAACTTAATAATGACTATTTAAGAGCCAATATGTTACTAATTTGCATGTTAAAAAGCAATTAGTTAATGGTGAATGTGTTCCCCATAGGGTTAGGGTTAGGGTTAGGGTTGGGTTAGAGTTAGAGCTAGGGCCATAATAAGGCCATGCAGAATAAGGCATTGATAAGTACTTAATAATGACTAATTAAGAGCCAATATGTTACTAATGTGCATGTTAAAAAGCAACTAATTAATGGTGAATATTTTCCCCATAGGGTTAGGGTTAGGGTTGGGGTTGGGGTTGGGGTTGGGTTAGGGTTAGGGTTAGGGTTAGGGTTAGGGTTAGTGTTAGGGTTAGGGTTGGGGTTGGGGTTGGGGTTGGGTTAGGGTTAGGGTTAGGGTTAGGGTTAGTGTTAGGGTTAGGGTTAGTGTTAGGGTTAGGGTTGGGGTTGGGGTTAGGGTTAGGCATAAAGTAAAATAGTTGGTTAGGGTTAGGGCTAGGGTTGGGGGTGGGGTTAGGATTAGGGTTAGGGTTAGGGTTAAGCATAAAGAAAGAGAGTTGGTTAGGGTTAGAGCTAGAGGTTGGGCCATAATAAGGCCATGCAGAATAAGGCATTAATAAGTATTAAAAAGCAATTAATTAATGGTGAATATTTTCCCCATAGGGTTAGGGTTAGGGTTGGGGTTGGGGTTGGGATAGGGCTATGGTTAGGGTTAGTATTAGGGATATGTTTAGGGTTAGGGTTAGGGTTAAGGTTGAGGCCATAATAAGGCCATGCAGAATAAGGCATTAATAAGTACTTAATAATGAATAATTAAGAGCCAATATTTTACTAATGTGCATGTTAAAAAGCAACTAATTAATGGTGAATATGTTCCCCATAGGGTTAGGGTTAGGGTTGGGGTTGGGGTTGGGGTTGGGTTAGGGTTAGGGTTAGGGTTAGGGTTAGGGTTAGGGTTAGGGTTGGGGTTGGGGTTGGGGTTGGGGTTGGGTTAGGGTTAGGGTTAGGGTTAGGGTTAGGGTTAGTGTTAGGGTTAGGGTTAGGGTTGGGGTTGGGGTTTGGGTTAGGCATAAAGAAAAATAGTTGGTTAGGGTTAGGGCTAGGGTTGGGGGTGGGGTTAGGATTAGGGTTAGGGTTAGGGTTAAGCATAAAGAAAGAGAGTTGGTTAGGGTTAGAGCTAGAGGTTGGGCCATAATAAGGCCATACAGAATAAGGCATTAATAAGTACTTAATAATGAATAATTAAGAGCCAATATTTTACTAATGTGCATGTTAAAAAGCAACTAATTAATGGTGAATATGTTCCCCATATGGTTTGGGTTGGGGTTGGGGTTGGGGTTAGGGTTAGGGTTGGGGTTAGGGTTAGGGCCATAATAAGGCCATGCAGAATAAGGCATTAATAAGTACTTAATAATGACTAATTAAGAGCCAATATGTTACTAATGTGCATGTTAAAAAGCAACCAATTAATGGTGAATATTTTCCCCATAGGGTTAGGGTTAGGGTTAGGGTTAGGGTTAGTGTTAGGGTTAGGGTTAGGTTTAAGGTTGAGGCCATAATAAGGCCTTTCAGAATAAGGCATTAATAAGTACTTAATAATAACTAATTAAGAGCCAAAATGTTACTAATGTGCATGTTAAAAAGCAACTAATTAATGGTGAATATTTTCCCCATAGGGATAGGGTTAGGGTTGGGGTTGGGGTTAGGGTTAGGATTAGGGTTAGGATTAGGATTAGGGTTAGGGTTAGGGTTAGGCATAAAGAAAAATAGTTGGTTAGGGTTAGGGCTAGGGTTGGGGGTGGGGTTAGGATTAGGGTTAGGGTTAGGGTTAGGCATAAAGAAAGAGAGTTGGTTAGGGTTAGGGCTAGTGGTTGGGCCATAATAAGGCCATGCAGAATGAGGCATAAATAAGTACTTAAAAATGACTAATTAAGAGCCAATATGTTACTAATGTGCATGATAAAAAGCAACTAATTAATGGTGAATATTTTCCCCATAGGGTTAGGGTTGGGGTTGGGGTTGGGTTAGGGTTAGGGTTAGGGTTAGGGTTAAGGTTGAGGCCATAATAAGGCCATGCAGAATAAGGCATTAATAAGTACTTAATAATAACTAATTAGAAGCCAATATGTTACTAATGTGCATGTTAAAAAGCAACTAATTAATGGTGACTATTTTCCCCATAGGGTTAGGTTTAGAGTTGGGGTTGGGGTTAGGGTTAGTGTTAGGGTTAGGGTTGGGGTTAGGTTTATAATAAGGCCATGCAGAATAAGGCATTAATAAGTACCTAATAATGACTAATTAAGAGCCAATATGTTACTAATGTGCATGTGAAAAAGCAACCAATTAATGGTGAATATTTTCCCCATAGGGTTAGGGTTAGGATTAGGGTTAGGGTTAGGGGTTAGGGTTAGGGGTTAGGGTTAGGGTTAGGGTTGGGGTTAGGGTTAGGGTTTGAGTTAGGGTTAGGGTTAGGGTTAGTGTTAGGGATAGGGTTAGGGTTAAGGTTGAGGCCATAATAAGGCCATGCAGAATAAGGCATTAATAAGTACTTAATAATGACTAATTAAGAGCCAATATTTTACTAATGTGCATGTTAAAAAGCAACTAATTAATGGTGAATATTTTTCCCATAGGGTTAGGTTTAGAGTTGGGGTTGGGGTTAGGGTTAGTATTAAGGTTGGGTATAGGGTTAGGGTTAGGGTTAGGGTTAGTGTTAGGGTTAGGGTTAGGGTTAGGGATAGGGTTATGGTTGAGGTCATAATAAGGCCATGCAGAATAAGGCATTAATAAGTACTTAATAATGACTATTTACGAGCCAATATGTTACTAATTTGCATGTTAATAAGCAACTAATTAATGGTGAATATTTTCCCCGTAGGGTTAGGTTTAGAGTTGGGGTTGAGGTTAAGGTTAGTGTTAGGGTTAGGGTTGGGGTTAGGGTGTATAATCAGGCCATGCAGAATAAGGCATTTATAAGTACTTAATAATGATTAATTAAGAGCTAATATATTACTAATTTGCATGTTAACAAGCAACTAATTAATGGTGAATATGTTCCCCATACTAAAGTGTTACCCTATATATATATATATATATATATACATATATATATATATATATATATAGCTCGGTGCGGCAAATATATGTAAAATTATTTATTTATTCAAAAATTTGGTGGGCGTGTCTTGAATATCGCTCTATAGCCCGGAAAGTACAGCAGCGTTTCACACTACATGAATGATAGCGGTTGAGAACTGTTGATATTTGACCTTAACCTAATTTAACTAGTTGTGCCTCGTGCAGGTGTTCCTAACCATGCGGGCCGTGGGTGTGCACGCTTTCCTTCACGTCAACAAGAGAGAACGCGCGGTGGCACGGAGACGTCGACACTCACCCTTTGACCTCCACGCTGGCGACACGTGCCAGTCGGCGAAGGAAGAAAGCGGCATGGCCGACAACACAGGTAACAGGCCTATCGTGTGCACACCCCACCCACGCCATAAACACACACACACACACACATCTCCCCCCCCTCCGCCCCTCCCTCCATAGCGTGAGGAAGCCAGGGCGGCTGCAGTCTTCCCCCGCCCCGAGATAAGACTGTCTCCAAGCGGCCTCACACACCTCCTGTCATCTGTCTGCTCTCCTTATCAGCCGGCTGCCGCTGCCGCATGCTGGTGTTGATGCTCTAATTAAAGCCACCTTGTCATATCTGCGCCGCCGCGCCGCCACTCTCGATCCGGGACGTAAACTTAAGTCTTTGTTGCATTGTTCAGCGCTTTTGTTTTGCACTGTAAGGGAACTTGTTGTGCCGCACCGAGACGTCTACTGTATATCATTGTGACTACTGTATGCCCGCCATTGTACTGTACTCTACTGTACTCTACTGTAAGTCTTAGCTTTCTTGCCCTTTTTTGGGTCAATTGGACAACATGAAACAGCAAATATAAATGGTAAATGGTAGGGATGTCCGATAATGGCTTTTTTGCCGATATTCCGATATTGTCCAACTCTTAATTACCGATACCGATATCAACCGATACCGATATATACAGTCGTGGAATTAAAGTTAAAGTTAAAGTACCAGTGATTGTCACACACACACTAGGTGTGGCGAAACTATTCTCTGCATTTGACGCATCACCCTTGATCACCCCCTGGGAGGTGAGGGGAGCAGTGGGCAGCAGCGGTGGCCGCGCCCGGGAATCATTTTTGGTGATTTAACCCCCAATTCCAACCCTTGATGCTGAGTGCCAAGCAGACACATTATTATGCCTAATTTGGACAACCAGGTATGGTGAAGATAAGGTCCTTTTTAAAAAACAAAAACAAAACAAAATAAGATAAATAAATTAAAAACATTTTCTTGAATAAAAAAAAAGGAAAACAATATAAAAACTAGTAATGTCCGATAATGGCTTTTTGCCGATATCCGATATTCCGATATTGTCCAACTCTTTAAATACCGATACCAATATCAACCGATATATACAGTCGTGGAATTAACACATTATTATGCCTAATTTGGACAACCAGGTATGGTGAAGATAAGGTCCTTTTTAAAAAAATTAATAAAACAAAATAAGATAAATAAATTAAAAACATTTTCTTGAATAAAAAAAAAAAAGTAAAACAATATAAAAACTAGGGATGTCCGATAATGGCTTTTTATATATATATATATATATATATATATATATATATATATATATATATATATATATATATATATATATATCTATATATATATATATATATATATATATATATATATATATATATATATATATATATATATATATATATATATATATATATATATATATATATATACATACATATTATACCAAAGAATATATTACGAGAATCTGTTTGAATCGAGAATCAATTCTGAACCGAATCGTCACCCAAGAATCGAAATAGAATCGTGAGTTGATCCCCAGTAGATAAGGTCAAAAGGCCTTCAAAAAGAGCAAAATAAATGAAAAAAAACAAAACATGTTGGATATTCTCGTTTAGAACTGAAATATTTTGAGAAATTTGAGCAAAAATAGTAAAGTCTTTAAAAACTTGAGGACTTTTATGTGTTGTTTGACTTTGAAGATATTTACAGCCGAACATCCCCCAGAGGATTAAAGTAGAACTACAACTTTCAGCTTTCATTTTCGTCCTTTCACTATTTTTAATCCCAGTTTTAGGTCACTTTGAACAATTTCCCCCAAAAAAGCTCCTTATAGATTTAAAACTAGATTGAAACACTACCGTATTTTCCGGACCATAGGGCGCAGCGGATTATAAGGCGCACTGCCAATGAATGGTCTATTTTCGTTCTTTTTTTCAAAAATAAGGCGGACCGGATTATAGGGCGCATTAAAATAGTCATATTATTATGATTTTTTTCTAAATGTAAAACACTTCCTTGTGGTCTACATAACATGTAATGTTGGTTCTTTGGTCAAAATGTTGCATAGATGATGTTTTACAGATTTTCTGACAGTCGCTTCCGGATGCGCCGTTTTGTGGGCGGTCTTATTTACGTGGCTCACCTCCGACTGCATCTTCTCCCCACCATCTTTGTTGTAGCGATGTAGCGTGCAAGGACGGGAGTGGAAGAAGTGTCAAAAGATGGAGCTAACTGTTTTAATGACATTCAGACTTTACTTAAATCAATAACGGAGCAGCTTCTCCTCATCCGGATACAACAACAAGAAATGTGTCCTGTGAAAAACCGTCCGACCGGAACTCTCTAACAACTAAAGTTCCTTGGGTGAATAATTTAAACTCACTATACTGGTATGTTTTAGCGCTTCCATGGCGAGTTTTCTGACAGATATAAGTTAGAACTTTACACTACTTTATATTAGAAATGGCAACAGTGGAGGATGAATGTCCCATAACAAAAAGATAGAGAAAAAGAAGAAGCTTATCGACTACGGTGTCGCCACGGACTACAAAGGCAGACACACGCAATTTTTCAGGACTTATGCAGATCTCAAATACAGATCAGCAGGTACCAGAAGGTAAGAAAAGTTGCTTTTGCAAAATAATGCGAAATAAAACGCCAGATAATATGTCTTACCTTATACACACACCATAATAACACTCGTATGTTTAATGCGCCAACAATCCATCAAGCGGTGCGGCTTCATAGCTTACCAAAGCCGTACCAAAACATGTAGATAGATTTTTGAGTGCCGTGTGTAATGTTATATATTTTCAATGGAACATATAAAATGTTGGTGTTGTTTACTTGAGTCATATGGCCGTGCACTCTTATGTTTGACTGCCATCTACTGGTCACACTTATCATTACACCGTGTACCAAATAAAATTGCTTCGAGGTCGGTAAGCAAAACCGGAATTATTCCGTAAATACAACATATTGCTGGGTATTGTGGCCAAACAGCTCAGTTTTTGTTTCATCTGACATCACATGGACAAAGATAAGACTTTCTGGAAGAAAGTTCTGTGGTCAAAATCTAATTAGTTTGTTTGTACCAGTTTCTTTGAAAATTGCAGTAGGTACTAGGGTTGTGCGGTATACCGGTACTAGTATAGTATCGCGGTACTAATGAATCAAAAACGGTACAGCTCGGTTGGTAGAGTGGCCGTGCCAGCAACTTCAGGTTTCCAGGTTCGATCCCCACTTCCGCCATCCTAGTCACTTCTGTTGTGTCCTTGGGCAAGACACCTTACCCACCTGCTCCCAGTGCCACCCACACTGGTTTAAATGTAACTTAGATATTGGGTTTCACTATGTAAAAGCACTTTGAGTCACTAAAGAAAAGCGCTGTATAAATATAATTCACTTCACTTCACTTCACTACTATACTCTGTTTGAAAAGTACCGGTTCGCCATATTTGTTTTTTTTAACAGGCATGACGGCGCGTCGTCACATTGCTGGTTTTACGAGCAGAGGAGCATGTTCGGCAGCGCACAATCACTGAGCACTTACAAGCAGACACAGTGTGTCGACAGAAAAGGGAGAACGTTGGTGTTGTTTACTTGAGTCATATTGCCATCATGTTGCAGTCCACACGTATCTCTTATGTGTGACTGCCATCTACCGGCCACACTTATCATTACACCGTGTACCAAATAAAATTGCTTCGAGGTCGGTAAGCAAAACCGGAATTATGTGCATTGGGTTATAAGGCGCACTGTTGAGTTTTGAGAAGAAAAAAAAAAGGATAGTCCGGAAAATACGGTGCTATTCCTTGCAGCTTTGTCTGATATCAGGACTATGGCGATTTTTGACTTGCACGATGTCCCAGTGGTGTAGATTATACACGACTAATGCGGGTCGGAGCCTCCTCAGACAACTGGGTTAAATAGCCGTGATGCTCATGGCGTCCACACGCACACCATATCATATATAGAAGGATGGAACATTCTGAATGTGAATCATACTTAAAGGTATCATATTTTTCGGAGTATAAGTCGCTCTGGAGTATAAGTCGCACCGGCCGAAAATGCATAATAAAGAAAGAAAAAAACATATATAAGTTGCACTGGAGTATAAGTCGCATTTTTGGGGAAATTTATTTGATAAAAGCCAAAACCAAGAATAGACATTTGAAAGGCAATTTAAAATTAAAGCTGCAAGCAGCGATGGACGGGACCGGCTTTGATGGCACATAAAATCCAAACCGGAGCAGTAATTAAAACTCTTTTGTCAAATTTTAATCAGAAGGATTCAATCTCTCTCCTGTGCTAGTTTGAAGCCGACACGACAAACACGCTCAGAGGAGATAATGTTTGAAAAGAGGTGACCGGTTTTTACAAAACTTTTGTTTTGAAGGGGGAATTGCAAACTTTTTGTTGATTTTTACTGGGAGTTGTCAATGTATGAAATGTAGGTCTAAGTGAGAGCTACATAGAGGTTTTTGTTTCATGTCTCTAAGACATTTCTACTGGAAGTTACAGGCAGTTTTGTCTGCGTTTTTTTCCTAGGAGCAGTTGTGTCTGTGTTTTGTTCCTAGGGGACGCTAGAGCGCAATTTTGAGTTTTGGGGTTGGGTTTTTTCATTAGATCGCAATTTCTGACAGTCCTGTGTGTGTCCAGTTTGGTGAGTTTTGAAACATGTTAAGGGGGTCAAATTACAGCTCAAAGAGGCAAAAGTGACTGTTTTTACTAAGTTTTTGTTTTGAAGGGGGAATTGCCAACTTCCTGTTGATTTTTGCTGAAGGATGTCAATGTATGAAATCTAGGTCTAAGGCAGACCTACATAAAGGTTTGTATTTCATGTCTCTACGACATTTTTACCGGAAGTTACAAGCAGTTTTGTCTGTGTTTTTTTCCTAGGGGGTGTTAGAGCGCAATTTTGAGTTTTGGGGTTTGGTTTTTTGATTAGATGGCAATTTTTGCCAGTCCTGATGTGTGTGTCAAATATGGTGAGTTTTGAAGCATTTTAAGGGGGTCAAATTACAGCTCAAAGAGGCAAAAGTGACTGATTTTACTAACTTTTTGTTTTTAAAGGGGGAATTTGCCAACTTCCTGTTGATTTTTGCTGAAGTATGTTAACGTATGAAATCTAGGTCTAAGGCAGACCTACATAAAGGTTTGTATTTCATGTCTCTACAACATTTTTACCGGAAGTTACAAGCAGTTTTGTCTGTGTTTTTTTCCTAGGGGGCGTTAGAGCGCAATTTTGAGTTTTGGGGTTTGGTTTTTTGATTAGATGGCAATTTTTGCCAGTCCTGATGTGTGTGTCAAATATGGTGAGTTTTGAAGCATTTTAAGGGGGTCAAATTACAGCTCAAAGAGGCAAAAGTGACTGTTTTTACTAACTTTTTGTTTTGAAGGGGGAATTGCCAACTTTCTGCTGATTCTTGCTGAAGTATGTTAACGTATGAAATCTAGGTCTAAGGCAGACCTACATAAAGGTTTGTATTTCATGTCTCTACGACATTTCTACCGGAAGTTACAAGCAGTTTTGTCTGTGTTTTTTCCTAGGGGGTGCTAGAGCGCAATTTTGAGTTTTGAGGTTTGTTTTTTTGATTAGATGGCAATTTTTTCCAGTCCTGATGTGTGTGTCAAATATGGTGAGTTTTGAAGTATGTTAAGGGGGTCAAATTGCAGCTCAAAGAGGCGGCGGAATAATAATAATAAAACCTTACAAATACAATCGGGTCCTCTGTCCCAAAGGGACATTGCGGTCCCTAATAAATAAAGAATAGTGAACATCAGGCTGAATAAGTGTACGTTATGTGAGGCATAAATAACCAACTGAGAACGTGCCTGGTATGTTAACTTAACATATTATGGTAAGAGTCATTCAAATAACTACAACATAGAACATGCTCTACGTTTACCAAACAATTTGTCACTCCTAATCGCTAAATCCCATGAAATCTTATGCGTCTAGTCCAGGGGTCGGGAACCTTTTTTGGCTCCATTAAAGCCAAATATTTTAAAATGTATTTCCGTGAGAGCCATATAATATTTTTTAAGACTGAATACAACTAAATGCGCACATTTTTAAGTAAGACCAACATTTTCACAGAATAATAATTCTCTTATTCTTTTTAATAACATTGTTATTCTGAAGCTAACCAATGATAAATACAATACTTCTTACCTTTGCGACTTATTGAACAGGTGCGGTAGAAATCGGATGAATGGTTTAAATGCATGAGAATTTTTTATATTTTGAACATTATTTTTACACTGTGATTACCAGCGGAATTATTCATTACTTATCATGATAAGCAATGTCAGCTAAGATTTATCTGAGAGCCAGATGCAGTCATCAAAAGAGCCGCATCTGGCTCTCGAGCCATAGGTTCCCTACCCCTGCTCTAGTCTCTTACGTGAATGAGCTAAATAATATTATTTGATATTTTACGGTAATGTGTTAATAATTTCACACATAAGTCGCTCCTGAGTATAAGTCGCACCCCCGGCCAAACTATGAAAAAAACTGCGACTTATAGACTTAGACTTAGACTTCCTTTTTATTGTCATTCAAATTTGAACTTTACAGCACAGATAAGAACAACATTTCGTTACATAAGCTCATGGTAGTGCAGGATAAAAAAGCAATAAGGTGCATATATAAATAAATAAATAAATATAAATATATATATATATATATATATATATATATATATATAAAATAAATAAATATATATAAATATAAATAAATAAATAGATTACTGGACAGATAAATATATTGCACTTTTTCCACACGCGTCCACGTTTATGGATGTATGTTATATTGTCTTTTTTATTCCAGCGAGTTAACCCATTTTGGGGGGAGTTGAGGGGATAATTTAATTATGATGCGTTCAAGAGTCTTATGGCTTGAGAGAAGAAGCTGTTACAGAACCTGGAGGTTCTGCTTCGGAGGCTGCGGAACCTCTTTCTAGAGTCCAGCAGTGAAAACAGTCCTTGGTGGGGGCGGGAGGAGTCTTTGCAGATTTTCTGAGCCCTGGTCAGGCAGCGGCTTTTTTATAGTCCGAAAAATACGGTAATAATGTTTTATAACCATGCTGTATGAAAATGTCATCCTAAGGAACACTAAACCAGATTTTGTTTTTGGAAAAATATATTAGTTTTAACTAAAGGTGGATACCATACAGAATCATAGTACTATTAATGTTTTATGGGCCAAAGCTAAAAAAAAATCACTTAGGCATCTTCAAAATGAATCTGACTATCATTTAAAAAGGTTTCCCTTTAGATGACCTGTTTTTTTGTCCCCATACCGTCAGAGGTCCCCTAAAGGTGACTGTGTAAACAGAGCGATGTCCCCATTAAGCATTGCCAAAACACACACACACACACCCACACACTAGATGTGGTGAAATTATCCTCTGCATTTGACCCATCCCCATGTCCAAGTCCAGACTTATAAGGTGACGTAGTAAAAATTATCAGCCCAAAATTGTTGTTCTTTTATCCTATTTCGGACATATTTTAAAAGTTTCATGTAAACCAACCAACCAAAGAAAAAATTGGCGGTACAAACTTTTCATTGGACGGCTTCCTCTTCTTTCTGCTATTTAGCAGTAATGAAGTTGTAGAAGGATGGAAAATTCTGAATGTGAATCATACTTTAAAGGGGAACATTATCACAATTTCATAAGGGTTGACACCATTAAAAATCAGTTCCCAGTGGCTTATTTTATTTTTCGAAGTTTTTTTCAAAATTTTACCCATCACGCAATATCCCTAAAATAAGCTTCAAAGTGCCTGATTTTAACCATCGTTATAAACACCCGTCCATTTTCCTGTGACGTCACATAGTGATGCCAACACAAACAAACATGGCGCATAGAACAGCAAGCTATAGCGACATTAGCTCGGAGTCAGACTCGGATTTCAGCGGCTTAAGCGATTCAACAGATTACGCATGTATTGAAACGGATGGTTGTAGTGTGGAGGCAGGTAGCGAAAACAAAATTGAAGAAGAAACTGAAGCTATTGAGCCATATCGGTTTGAACCGTATGCAAGCGAAACCGACGAAAACGACACGACAGCCAGCGACACGGGAGAAAGCGAGGACGAATTCGGCGATCGCCTTCTAACCAACGATTGGTATGTGTTTGTTTGGCATTAAAGGAAACTAACAACTATGAACTAGGTTTACAGCATATGAAATACATTTGGCAACAACATGCACTTTGAGAGTGCTGACAGCCCAATTTTCATCAATTGATATATTCTGTAGACATACCCTCATCCGCGCTCTTTTCCTGAAAGCTGATCTGTCCAGTTTTGGAGTTGATGTCAGCAGGCCAGGGAAGCTAGGGTCGATATTCTTCTCTTGATCATCTTCGGTGGCATAAGGGACGGTGCGAGCCAAGACATCCAGGGGGTTTAGCTCGCTCGTCTGCGGGAACAAACTGCCGCCATTGCTTGCCGTGCTACCGAGGACCTTTGTCCCTGAATTGCTCACACACTCCGGCAGATTCAATGGTGGTCTGGCGGCAGATTTCTTTGACTTTATCGTTGGAAATGCATCTGCTTTGAGTGTCGCAGGATATCCACACATTCTTGCCATCTCTGTCGTAGCATAGCTTTCGTCGGTAAAGTGTGCGGAACAAACGTCCAATTTCTTGCCACTTTCGCATCTTTGGGCCACTGGTGCAACTTGAATCCGTCCCTGTTCGTGTTGTTACACCCTCCGACAACACACCGACGAGGCATGATGTCTCCAAGGTACGGAAAACAGTCGAAAAAACGGAAAATAACAGAGCTGATTTGACTCGGTGTTTGAGAAAATGGCGGATTGCTTCCCGATGTGACGAATAATAGAAAGGCGTTTAATTCGCCAAAATTCACCCATTTAGAGTTCGGAAATCGGTTAAAAAAATATATGGTCTTTTTTCTGCAACATGAAGGTATATATTGACGCTTACATAGGTCTGGTGATAATGTTCCCCTTTAAGGTAATATTATGTTTTATAATCATGCTGTATGAAAATGTCACCCTAAGGAACACTAAACCAGATTTTGTTTTTGGAAAAATACATTAGTTCTAACTAAGGAGGGATACCATACAGAATATTAATATATTTTGATATCACATAACAATTATATATTGAATAATATATTCCGCTTCTTTTCGTATCCCATTAGCCGGCGTCTCCTGCGGACGAACCACCTTCGTTATGGGGACCAGGTGGACGTGATCAACTATACACGGAAGAAGTGTGAGCAGAGCATCGAGTGCAGTACCAGCTACAGCCTGATAAGGGGGGCTGCTGTGCAAATGTCTCACACTCAAACTAACCAGCAAACATGATTTATGGGCCAAAGCTTAAAAAAAAATCACTTAGGCATCTTCCGAATGGATCTGACTGTCATTTAAAAAGGTTTCCCTGTTCATACCGTCAGAGGTCCCCTAAAGGTGACTGTGTTAACAAAGCCATGTCCCCATTAAGTAAGCATTGCCAGAACACACACACACACACACACACACACACACACACACACACACACACACACACACACACACACACGCACACACACCACTCAACATTTTTTCCCCTGGCCCACCTTATCTGATTAAAGTGTTTACAAAGTGGGAGTGCTGTAAAAACAGGTCCGGCAGATTATTTTTATTATATTCCTCTTACTCGAAACAAAGCCGACCTTGTGTCTCATGTTTTTCCAAGCACTGTTTTCACACCTTTCGGGCTTTCTTATCAGCGCCTTTTGACCCCGGAGTCATTCAATGATCCAATCAGGCGAGCGAAAGAATAAATGTACACACACACACACACTCACACACACACATCAATGCTTCGCCGGAGTGACGCCGATCTTCACAAACAGGTTACGTGGGTGCCGGCAGCTTGTTTTGTCTCACTGTAACTCTGACATCAGTGTATCTGATAAGAGGAGCCAGTCCCAAAGAGATACTCTAGAACCAAAAAAAAAAAAAGCATACTCATAAATGTTTACAGCTCGCCATTAAACTTTGCTTTAGATGTTGAATGTGTCAGTGGCTGATAGCTGGGGCCTGTCAGCTGATTTACGGTCATGGCTGAAATTACCTTAGTGACGCCTGGAGAGGATGACTAACCAACTCAGGTAGGGTCAACAAGCGCAGACGGTCTGATAAGGAGGAGATAGAGAGGAAGACAGAGAGAGAGAGAGAGGCCTTGGGATGGACAAGAAGAATGAGGGTCACTTCACGTAAACATGGCAGACATCTCTTCATCTACCCCGAAGACACGAGACCAGACGCAAATGGCTATCTGATTGATTCCCCCTGTTGGTCCGAGGATCGCTATCAGCGCTACGCACTTTCACGTGTAGTCCGTTCAAACCGTCCATCTGGAATCGTCCTGTTACGTAAAGGGTGGAGATTAGACACTTGGGGGTCAAATATTGTGGTCGTGGAAAAATGACGGACATGGTTACGTTTGTCGGCTTCGGTTTGTTCACGTTCTTCCGTTCGTTTGTAGTAATTCCTATGAAAATGACCAGGTACTATAGTTCTACACATTAGCATTTACATATTCAGTCGTGGTCAGAAGTTGATATACACTTGTAAAGAACATAATGTCATGGCTGTCTTGAGTTTCCAATCATTTCTACAACTCTTATTTTTTTGTGATAGAGTAATTGGAACACATACCTGTTTGTCACAAAAGACATTCATGAAGTTTGGTTCTTTTATTATGGGTTTCACTGCAATAAGGCGCTTTTGGTAGCCATCCACAAGCTTCTGGTTGAATTTTTGACCACTTCTCTTGACAAAATTGGTGCAGTTCAGCTGAATTTGTTGGTTTTCTGACATGGACTTGTTTCTTCAGCATTGTTCACATGTTTAGGTCAAGACTTTGGGAAGGCCATTCTAAAACCTTAATTCTAGCCTGATTTCTTTACCATTTTTGACATGTGTTTGGGGTCATTGTCCCGTTGGAACACCCAACTGCGCCCAAGACCCAACCTCCGGGTTGATGATTTTAGGTTGTTCTGAAGAATTTGGAGGTAATCCTCCTTTAATTGTCCCATTTACTCTCTGTAAAGCACCAGTTCCATGTAGTCCATGTTCTGGAGAGCTTGCCAAGCCTCGTTCGAAACAGTAAAGCTCCAGTCCATCTATAACTGTCCTGTTACTTAAAGGGTGCGGGACTGGCTGGCAAATATTGTGGTCGTAGAAAAATGACGGCCCCGGTTACGTTTGTTAGTTTCGGTTTGTTCGCTTTCTTCCGTTCTTTTGTAGTAATTCCCATGAAATTGGCCAGGTACTATAGTTCTATACATTAACATTTACACATACAGTCATGGTCAGAAGTTTACATACACTTGTAAAGAACATAATGTCATGGCTGTCTTGAGTTTCCAATCATTTCTACAACGCTTATTTTTTTGTGATAGAGCAATTGGAGCACATACTTGTTTGTCACAAAAGACATTCATGAAGTTTGGTTCTTTTATTATGGGTTTCACTGCAATAAGGCGCTTTTGGTAGCCACCCACAAGCTTCTGGCAAGCTTCTAGTTGAATTTTTGAACACTCCTCTTGACAAAGTTGGTGCAGTTCAGCTAAATTTGTTGGTTTTCTGACATGGACATGTTTCTTCAGCATTGTTCACATGTTTAAGTCAGGACTTTGGGAAGGTCATTCTAAAACCTTAATTCTAGCCTGATTTAGCCATTCCTTTACCACTTTTGACGTGTGTTTGGGGTCATTGTCCTGTTGGAACACCCAACTACGCCCTAGACCCAACCTCCGGGCTGATGATTTTAGGTTGTCCTGAAGAATTTGGAGGTAATCCTCCTTTTTCATTGTCCCATTTATTCTCTGTAAAGCACCAGTTCCATGTAGTCCATGTTCTGGAGAGCTTGTCAAGCCCCGTTCAAAACAGTAAAGCTCCAGTCCATCTATAATTGTCCTGTTACTTAAAGGTTACGGGACTGGCTGACAAATATTGTGGTCGTAGAAAAATGACGGCCCAGGTTATATTTGTTAGTTTCGGTTTGTTCGCTTTCTTCCGTTCTTTTGTAGTAATTCCTATGAAAATGGCCAGGTACTCTAGTTCTATACATTAACATTTACACATACAGTCGTGGTCAGAAGTTGATATACACTTGTAAAGAACATAATGTCATGGCTGTCTTGAGTTTCCAATGGTTTCTACAACTCTTATTCTTTTGTGATAGAGTGATTGGAACACATACTTGTTTGTCACAAAAGACATTCATGAAGTTTTGTTCTTTTATTATGGGTTTCACTGCAATAAGGCGCTTTTGGTAGCCACCCACAAGCTTCTGGCAAGCTTCTGGTTGAATTTTTGACCACTCCTCTTGACAAAATTGGTGCAGTTCAGCTAAATTTGTTGGTTTTCTGACATGGACTTGTTTCTTCAGCATTGTTCACATGTTTAAGTCAAGACTTTGGGAAGGCCATTCTAAAATCTTAATTCTAGCCTGATTTCTTTACCACTTTTGACGTGTGTTTGGGGTCATTGTCCTGTTGGAACACCCAACTACGCCCTAGACCCAACCTCCGGGCTGATGATTTTAGGTTGTTCTGAAGAATTTGGAGGTAATCCTCCTTTAATTGTCCCATTTACCCTCTGTAAAGCACCAGTTCCATGTAGTCCATATTCTGGAGAGTTTGCCAAGCCCCGTTCAAAACAGTAAAGCTCCAGTCCATCTATAATTGTCCTGTTACTTAAAGGGTCTGGGACTGGCTGACAAATATTGTTGTCGTAGAAAAATGACGGCCATGGTTACGTTTGTCGGCTTCGGTTTGTTCCCGTTCTTCCGTTCGTTTGTAGTAATTCCTATGAAAATGGCTAGGTACTATAGTTCTACACATTAGCATTTACACATACAGTCATGGTCAAAAGTTTATATACACTTGTAAAGAACATCATGTCATGGCTGTCTTGAGTTTCCAATCATTTCTACAACTCTTATTTTTTTGTGATAGAGTGATTGGAGCACATACTTATTTGTCACAAAAGACATTCATGAAGTTTGGTTCTTTTATTATGGGTTTCACTGCAATAAGGCGCTTTTGGTAGCCATCCACAAGCTTCTGGTTGGATTTTTGACCACTCCTCTTGACAAAGTTGGTGCAGTTCAGCTAAATTTGTTTTCTGACATGGACTTGTTCTTCAGCATTGTTCACATGTTTAAGTCAGGACTTTGGGAAGGTCATTCTAAAACCTTAATTCTAGCCTGATTTCTTTACCCCTTTTGACGTGTGTTTGGGGTCATTGTCCTGTTGGAACACCCAACTGCGCCCAAGACCCAACCTCCGGGCTGATGATTTTAGGTTGCCCTGAAGAATTTGGAGGTAATCCTCCTTTTTCATTGTCCCATTTACTCTCTGTAAAGCACCAGTTCCATGTAGTCCATGTTCTGGAGAGCTTGCCAAGCCCCGTTCAAAACAGTAAAGCTCCAGTCCATCTATAATTGTCCTGATACTTAAAGGGTCCAGGACTGGCTGACAAATATTGTGGTCGTAGAAAAATGACGGCCCCGGTTACGTTTGTTAGTTTTGGTTTGTTCGCTTTCTTCCGTTCTTTTGTAATAATTCCTATGAAAATGGCCAGGTACTATAGTTCTACACATTAACATTTACACATACAGTCATGGTCAGAAGTTTATATACACTTGTAAAGAACATAATGTCATGGCTGTCTTGAGTTTCCAATGGTTTCTACAACTCTTATTTTTTTGTGATAGAGTGATTGGAGCACATACCTGTTGGTCACAAAAGACATTCATGAAGTTTTGTTCTTTTATTATGGGTTTCACTGCAATACGGCGCTTTTGGTAGCCATCCACAAGCTTCTGGCAAGCTTCTGGTTGAATTTTTGACCACTCCTCTTGACAAAGTTGGTGCAGTTCAGCTAAATATGTTGGTTTTCTGACATGGACTTGTTTCTTCAGCATTGTTCACATGTTTAAGTCAAGACTTTGGGAAGGCCATTCTAAAACCTTAATTCTAGCCTGATTTCTTTACCACTTTTGACGTGTGTTTGGGGTCATTGTCCTGTTGGAACACCCAACTACGCCCTAGACCCAACCTCCGGGCTGATGATTTTAGGTTGTTCTGAAGAATTTGGAGGTAATCCTCCTTTAATTGTCCCATTTACCCTCTGTAAAGCACCAGTTCCATGTAGTCCATATTCTGGAGAGTTTGCCAAGCCCCGTTCAAAACAGTAAAGCTCCAGTCCATCTATAATTGTCCTGTTACTTAAAGGGTCTGGGACTGGCTGACAAATATTGTTGTCGTAGAAAAATGACGGCCATGGTTACGTTTGTCGGCTTCGGTTTGTTCCCGTTCTTCCGTTCGTTTGTAGTAATTCCTATGAAAATGGCTAGGTACTATAGTTCTACACATTAGCATTTACACATACAGTCATGGTCAAAAGTTTATATACACTTGTAAAGAACATCATGTCATGGCTGTCTTGAGTTTCCAATCATTTCTACAACTCTTATTTTTTTGTGATAGAGTGATTGGAGCACATACTTATTTGTCACAAAAGACATTCATGAAGTTTGGTTCTTTTATTATGGGTTTCACTGCAATAAGGCGCTTTTGGTAGCCATCCACAAGCTTCTGGTTGGATTTTTGACCACTCCTCTTGACAAAGTTGGTGCAGTTCAGCTAAATTTGTTTTCTGACATGGACTTGTTCTTCAGCATTGTTCACATGTTTAAGTCAGGACTTTGGGAAGGTCATTCTAAAACCTTAATTCTAGCCTGATTTAGCCATTCCTTTACCACTTTTGACGTGTGTTTGGGGTCATTGTCCTGTTGGAACACCCAACTACGCCCTAGACCCAACCTCCGGGCTGATGATTTTAGGTTGTCCTGAAGAATTTGGAGGTAATCCTCCTTTTTCATTGTCCCATTTATTCTCTGTAAAGCACCAGTTCCATGTAGTCCATGTTCTGGAGAGCTTGTCAAGCCCCGTTCAAAACAGTAAAGCTCCAGTCCATCTATAATTGTCCTGTTACTTAAAGGTTACGGGACTGGCTGACAAATATTGTGGTCGTAGAAAAATGACGGCCCAGGTTATATTTGTTAGTTTCGGTTTGTTCGCTTTCTTCCGTTCTTTTGTAGTAATTCCTATGAAAATGGCCAGGTACTCTAGTTCTATACATTAACATTTACACATACAGTCGTGGTCAGAAGTTGATATACACTTGTAAAGAACATAATGTCATGGCTGTCTTGAGTTTCCAATGGTTTCTACAACTCTTATTCTTTTGTGATAGAGTGATTGGAACACATACTTGTTTGTCACAAAAGACATTCATGAAGTTTTGTTCTTTTATTATGGGTTTCACTGCAATAAGGCGCTTTTGGTAGCCACCCACAAGCTTCTGGCAAGCTTCTGGTTGAATTTTTGACCACTCCTCTTGACAAAATTGGTGCAGTTCAGCTAAATTTGTTGGTTTTCTGACATGGACTTGTTTCTTCAGCATTGTTCACATGTTTAAGTCAAGACTTTGGGAAGGCCATTCTAAAATCTTAATTCTAGCCTGATTTCTTTACCACTTTTGACGTGTGTTTGGGGTCATTGTCCTGTTGGAACACCCAACTGCGCCCAAGACCCAACCTCCGGGCTGATGATTTTAGGTTGTTCTGAAGAATTTGGAGGTAATCCTTCTTTAATTGTCCCATTTACTCTCTGTAAAGCACCAGTTCCATGTAGTCCATGTTCTGGAGAGCTTGCCAAGCCTCGTTCAAAACAGTAAAGCTCCAGTCCTTCTATAATTGTCCTGTTACTTAAAGGGTGGAGCTTAGACACTTGGCGATCCGGGACTGGCTGACAAATATTGTTGTCGTGGAAAAATGACGGCCCCAATTTGTTAGCTTCGGTTTGTTCGCTTTTTTCAGTTCGTTTGTAGTAATTCTTATGAAAATGACCAGTTACTATAGTTTTACACATTAACATTTACACATACAGTCGTGGTCAAAAGTTTACGTACATTTGTAAAGAACATAATGTCATGGCTGTCTTGAGTTGCCAATAATATCTACAACTCTTATTTGTTTGTGATAGAGTGATTATAGCACATACTTGTTGGTCACAAAAAACATTCATGAAGTTTGGTTCTTTTATTATGGGTCTACAGAAAATGTGTTCAAATCTGCTGGGTCAAAAGTATACATACAGCAATGTTAATATTTGGTTGCATGTCCCTTGGCAAGTTTCACTGCAATAAGGCGCTTTTGGTAGCCATCCACAAGCTTCTGGTTGAATTTTTATCCACTCTTGACAAAATTGGTGCAGTTCAGCTACATTTGTTGGTTTTCCGACATGGACTTGTTTCTTCAGCATTGTCCGCACGTTTAAGTCAGGACTTTTGGGAAGGCCATTCTAAAACCTGATTTAGCCATTCCTTTACCACTTTTGACTTTTTTCTTTTAAAACCGGAGCGCTTGTTGCAAATGTGCCCATGCTAAATCCACCCCGGTGCATTTAACATACTTGCCAACCCTCCCGAATTTTCCGGGAGACTCCCGAAAAAATTCAGCGCCTCTCCCGAAAACCTCCCGGGACAAATATTCTCCCGAAAATCTCCTGATTTTCAGCCGGAGCTGCATGCCACGCCCCCTCCAGCTCAATGCGGACCTGAGTGAGGACAGCCTTTTTTTTTTATGACGGGAGGAAAACAGGGTGACAAGAACTAAATCATCCAGACTAGAGATACATTGTATTATTATGTTTATCTTACCTAAAAATAAATATATGTATTAATTTAAAAAAAAATCAATTAATTTTTACTATATTTTGCTAAAAACATCAAAATTAATTGTATTTTTATTTGTATTTTTTCTGACTCCTTATTACATCTAGCCATAGAATTATACATTAAAATAAACATATTGGAAATAACTAATTTTAAATGATCATAATAATTCATTTAAAATGACCATATTTCAATTATTAAAATAATTGCTTGTTTATCAACAACTTTAGCATTTTATTCATTACATTTTGAAGCTCTCAGAAGCCAAGTTTTGTTATATTCCTTAAGATTTATTTATGCAAGTTTGAAGTATCAATGATCTAAACACAGTTTTGTTTGCATATTTTCAGGATGTATATATATATATATATATATATATATATATATATATATATATATATATATATATATATATATATATATATACAGTATATATATATATATATATATATATATATATATATATATGTGTATATGTATATGTGTATATATATATATATATATATATATATATGTGTATGAAATACTTGACTTGGTGAATTCTAGCTGTCAATATACTTCTCCCCTCTTAACCACGCCCCCGCCCTCAACCACTCCCCCGTCCCACCCCCGACCACGCCCCCCATCCCCCACCTCCCGAAATCGGAGGTCTCAAGGTTGGCAACTATGGCATTTAAGTATTGCACCGTCGTTAGCCCAGAAAGACCCAGTCGGGACACGAGGGCATCAACGCCCATTCGTCTCAATCAGCCTCCATTTTCATTCAATATTCACAAAAAAAAACAAAAAAAAAAAAAAAACAGCGGCTCCTACTTCAGGCCATAAAAGGCGCACGCACGCACTGCCGGGCGTGTCTCGCCGCCGCGCATGCTGCCATAATGCCATTTAGAGTAATAGCACGGCTAGCAAATAACAGTTAACCGCGTTAACGTCTGTCTCTGGCGCGCCGTGCGCCCGTGCGAGCATCTGTCATCTTTATCAATGAGCAGGAGAGGTAGGGGGGGGGCTTTGACACAAATCTAATTTGCCCCCTGAAACATCTCGTCCTCCTGTGTCATTCGCCCTCATGGCTCCGCTAACAATGATGTCACAGGTGTTCTCCGAGCTTTAAGGCCTCCTTCAACATTTGTGCTTCGGTGCTCCGGTCCCGACTGGAAATGAAAATAGGACAATTGGTGTGCACTTCTCATTGGTATTTTTGCCATGCGCAGTAAAGAACATATGCATTAAGTACGCTTGAATGACATACACTATATTGCCAAAAGTATTTGGCCACCCATCCAAATGATGAGAATCAGGTGTCCTAATCACTTGGCCCGGCCACAGGTGTATACAATCAAGCACTTAGGCATGGAGACTGTTTCTACATACATTTGTGAAAGAATGGGCCGCTCTCAGTGATTTCCAGCGTGGAACTGTCACAGGATGCCACCTGTGCAACGGACTGCATTATAGTGTGAAATTTGGTGGTGGATGAATTATGGTGCGGGGTTGTTTTTCAGGGAGTTGGGCTTGGCCCCTTAGTGAAGTGAAGTGACGTGAAGTGAATTATATTTATATAGCGCTTTTCTCTAGTGACTCAAAGCGCTTTACATAGTGAAAACCCAATATCTAAGTTACATCTAAACCAATGTGGGTGGCACTGGGAGCAGGTGGGTAAAGTGTCTTGCCCAAGGACACAACGGTAGTGACTAGGATGGCGGAAGCGGGAATCGAACCTGGAACCCTCAAGTTGCTGGCACGGCCACTCTACCAACCGAGCTATACCGCCCCTATCCAGTGAAAGGAACTTTGAATGCTCCAGGAATCCAAAACAATTTGGACAGTTTCATGCTCCCAACCGTGTGGGATCAGTTTAGAGCGGGCCCCTTCCTCTTCCAACATAAAAGCAAGGTCCATAAAGACATGGATGACTTGACTGGCCTGCACAGAGTCCTGACCCTCATCAAACAAATCAAAAGGTTCAGAGAATCTGGAGAAATCACTGCACGTAAGCGATGATATTACGGACCTTCGATCCCCTCAGGCGGTACTGCATCAAAAAGCGACATCAGTGTGTAAAGGATATAACCACATGGGCTCAGAAACTCTTCAGAAAACCACTGTCAGTAACTACAGTTGGTCGCTACATCTGGAAGTGCAAGTTAAAACTCTACTATGCCAAGCCAAAGCCATTTATCAACAACACCCGGAAACGCTGCTCATCTAAGATGGACCGATGCAAAGTGGAAAAAGTGTTCTGTGGTCTGACGAGTCCACATTTCAAATTGTTTTTGGAAACTGTGGACGTCGTGTCCTCCGGACCAAAGAGGAAAAGAACCATACGGATTGTTATAGGCGCAAAGTTCGAAAGCCAGCATCTGCGATGGTATGGGGGTGTATTAGTGTCCAAAGCATGGATAACTTTGGGGTTTTTATTTGTTCTTTAAATTATGTGTGTTTCTTGACATTGTTTCAAGTAAAAGTGTCAAAGTTAGCACATTTCGAAGCTGCCACAATAGACGTTCTTGTATGCTTAGTGCGTGAGCCAATTTACTGATTTAAGTGCAATTCGCCATTTTCTGAGTGTACTGAATGAAAACATCATAGAAACCAGTTGCTGCAGTGCAGATAATTAGTTTTCTCATTTAGTGCACAAGCAAGTGTTTCCTGTATGCTTTAGTGCTGAGAGTGTGGCTATTTATGTTTGTTGGCGATGTCGCCAATACAACTTTTCTAGAAACACTCTTACACCATGACTTTCTACACTGGATAATTTACAGCCTGTGCAATGTATTTGATGTAAGTGTGATATTATAATTCTTGCCAATAGGACTATAAATCAGAGGTGTGGACTCGAGTCACATGACTTGGACTCGAGTCAGACTCGAGTCATGAATTTGATGACTTTAGACTCGACTTGACAAAATGTAAAAAGACTTGCAACTCGACTTAGACTTTAACATCAATGACTTGTGACTTCACTTGGACTTGAGCCTTTTGAATTGACATGACTTGACATGACTTGCTACTTTCCCCAAAACCCAAAGATGAAAAAGTTATTCGGGAGCGCTCCGTATTTTTCATTGTGTACTTGTCTATCAGCGTTGCGTGTGTCAGCTGGTGTGGTCTCAGTACAACAGCCAATCAAATTAGATCTACTTTGTTTTCATCACACAGCATTCATCCAATCAAATTGCAGGACAACCAACGAAGAAGACATGTCCAAACCACACGCCAGTGAACAAAAAATGATACCTAAAATAATTTTGTTTGGGTATAGAAATTACGAGGTGGTCAACACAAAACGGTTTGCAGCATGCAACACATGCGGTTCGAAAATTACCGATGGAGAGGCAACAACTTCCAACTTCGTCCGGCATTTGAGGTTGCACAAAGAAGGGTAAGTTTTGAATGTAAGATAACGTTTATTGGCTAAGTAACGTGACTTTTATTTGCTGTGTAGTTAAATCAGTGAGGCTGTAAACTCACTGCTAACGTTATAACGTTATTGCAAACACGGGAATCTGTTGCAGTTCACTACCTTATTCATACTTTTTGTTCAGTGATTTTTTTTTAAGCAGGGTTACGTTAGTCAATATATCACACGTAACGTTAGACGGCGGTCAGCAGCACCGCGTATTTTAGCCACCTAAAAAAAGACAAAAATAGTAAAATAAAGGTCAGTTAAAATGTATACTATATTATGAATATGTGTACCGTTTTAGCTAGCTTTCTGACATACTGTTGGTTGTTTACCTCAGTGGTCCCCAACCACCGGGCCGCGGCCCGGTACTGGCCCGTGGATCGATTGGTATCGGGCCGCACAAGAAATAATTTTGTTTTTTTTTCTTTTTTTAATTAAATCAACATATAAAACACAAGATACACTTACAAGTAGTGCACCAACCCAAATCAACTCTCTCCCCCCTTTTGTTCTGGGCATTGAACATGAAGACTCTTCCTTCACTGTTCCGAGTGGCCATGAGAGTCTTGGCAGTGCCTGCCTCCAGTGCTCCAGTGGAGCGAGTTTTCAGCCATGGTGGCATCATACTACGCCCCCATCGTGCACAAATGACTGACAGACTCTTGGCTAATTTGGTCTTTTGCAAATGCAATGCAGCATAGGGCCCTGACATATAAAAAGTACAACTTTTTTGTTATGTTCACGTATATGTCATGTTTTTTCAATGTTAACACTTTTGTACAAATAAGTACATTTGCACTTTATTTTTCAATGTGTTTGTTCTGTAAAGGAATGAGTTAATGTTTAAAATGACTGGTTAATAGTGCTATTATAAAGTGCAATGTCAGCACAATTTTCTTTCCTGCAATTTAAAATGCACTTGTTTTAATAAATAAATACAGCGTTTGAAAAGCATACACAATCTGTGTTAATATATTAGTCTGTGGTTAAAAGGACTTGAAAGGACTCGAAACTCAAAATGCAGGACTTAGGACTTGACTTGAGACTTTCCAGTCTTGACTTTGGACTTGACTCGGGGCTTGCCTGTCTTGACTCGGGACTTGACTCGGACTTGAGGGCAAAGACTTGAGACTTACTTGTGACTTGCAAAACAATGACTTGGTCCCACCTCTGCTATAAATACAGGAAAATTAATATGGAATGTGCTGCAGTACTCTTAGTTGCCACACACACTGAGTTGGCGTAAGTGAGCTGGCAGGCACTTTTTGCTACAATACCAGTTTTTTTAAAATATAGGTTAAAAACCGTATTTACACAAACTAAAGTAAATATTTGAATGCTCTGCCACATGAATAAAAAAAATAATGTGACTACCAATATTATATATAAACTCAAAAATCCCTCAAATTTGAACTTTTAGACAAAAAAAAGGTACTCAGACTTTCACAATCAAAGTATGGTACATGTATAAGAGCTTCACAGTAGATATACATGACTAAGTATTTCATAGTATTTCTATAAAAGGGAATTTATTGCAACCCTCTTAATGAGCACCTGTAATAACATTGATGAGAGCATATGAAATGTAATTATTTTTTAATTTTCTAAGTGTCTCACCACATCACAAATTTAGACTTCACAAATGTCTTTTAAATATACTTTTAAGGGACAGCTTTTACAGCATATTACATGATGTTACTCAATATTCCAAATCAAAGTCCCAATGTGTATGTCAGGACTTGGTCCTGGGTGTTTGCTTTTCCGGAAGGCAACGGAAAGTTGGCTCGGGCGAGACTGGAATGTAAGTACATATTTTATTTAATATATCAAAAAAGAACAAACGAAAAGCGCGCACAATGGCGGAGGTACAAAACTAGGTTATTGTAAACAAAACTTGCACATAGGCAGAAACTGTGAACAATGAAACAAAAACACTAACTGTGGCATTAATAAACAAAAACTTACTTGGCATGGACTATGAAGTGCGCAGAGGTAAACAGAGTGTGACAGGGGTATGAATCCGGATGTCGCCAGAAAGACAAACTGAAAACAATGAACTTAAATACTACAGACATGATTAGTGAAAACAGGTGCGTGACTCAAAACGTGAAACAGGTGCGTGACGTGACAGGTGAAAACTAATGGGTTGCTATGGTGACAAACAAGAGTGCACAATGAGTCCAAACGTGGAACAGGTGAAACTATTGGGTAACTATGGAAACAAGACAAGGGAGTGAAAAGCCAGAAACTAAAGAGTCCAATAACTAAACAAAACAAAACATGACTAAAACAAAACATGATTACACAGACATGACAGTGTAGTTTATTTAACTATTCTGGTATTTTTAACCAACCTAAATTTCACAAAAAGCTTAAAAAATTATAACTTTTAAAGGACAGATTTCACAACAAATTTCATGGCCTAATTTAAATATTCCAAATTAAATCTCATCTTCTCGGTTATTTTTAAATTATGTTATGATTACCATCGAAGATTTAACAAAAAGCTTCTAAAATATACTTTTAAAGGACAACTTTCGTGACATAACTCAAATATTCAAAATCCTGTCTGTTGGGTTGAATATGTAGATTTTATATTCTGTTATTTTTTACTATATTAGATTTCATAAAATAGTGTATAAAATACTTTTGTTTTTTAAATATTCTGTTAATTTTACCATCTGAAATTTCACAAAAAGCTTCTAAATTATACTTTTAAAGGAATGATTTCAAGACCTAACTCAAATATTTAAAATCAAAATCCCATCCGCTAAACTGACTATTTAGATTTTTTTTAATATATATTCTGTTATTTTAAAATTCTTAAATTTCACAAAAAGTTTCTAAAATACAACTTTTAAAGGACATTTTGCACAACATATTACATGGCCTAACTCAAGTATTCCAAGTTAAATCTCATCTTCTAGATTGGATATGTAGATTATTTTTTAAATTCTGTTATTATTACCATCGTAGATTTCATAACAAGCTTTTAAAATGTACTTATAAAGGACAGCTTTCGTGACATATTTCATGACCTAACTCAAATATTCAAAATCCTGTCTTTTAGGTTGAATATGTAGATTTTATTTTCTGTTTTATTTACCATATTATATTTCATAAAAACGTGTATAAAATAAATTAAAAATATATATATATTCTGTTAATTTTACCATCTGAAATTTCACAAAACTTTTTAAAGGAATGATTACATGACCTAACTCAAATATTTAAAATCAAAATTTGCTAAACTGAATATTTAGATTTTTTTTTTCCATATTCTGTTATTTTAATAAAAAAATAATATTTTTCACCCCATTTTTTTCCCCATTTTCATACATTTTTGAAAAAGCTCTATGGAGTCCCTCATGGCTATGCATATACATACAGCTAGTCTAAATAGCATGTTAGCATGGATTATTATCACGCCACGCAAGTCGATAACATCAACAAAGCTCACCTTTGTGCATTCGCGCACAGCATACAACGTTTGGTGGACAAAATGAGACGGAGAAGGAGTGGCATAAAACACGTCTTTCTGTGACATATTAAACTGTGGGATTTCTATCAATTAGGAAGGCTTGTGTCATGTTTGTCCTCCAACAGAAACAATATTACAATAAAAAACATATTTTTCACCTCATTTTTTTTTTCCATTTCCATACATTTTTGAAAAAGCTCTATGGAGTCCCTCACGGCTATGCATATACATGCAGCTAGCCTAAATAGCATGTTAGCATGGATTATTAGCACTCCACGCAATTCAATAACGTGAACAAAGCTCACCTTTGTGCATTCGTGCACAGCATACAACGTTTGGTGGACAAAGAAGGAGTGGCATAAAACACGGCGGGGAAAGTTGTACACGTAAACCCACTATGGTGAGTTCAAGGACCACCAAAAGCAGTATATATATATATATGTTTGTCTTCCTACAGAAACAATATATATATTTATATATGTATATATATATATATATATATATATATATATATATATATATATATATATATATATATATATATATATATATATATATATATGTTTGTCTTCCTACAGAAACAATATATATATATATATATATATATATATATATATATATATATATATATATATATTATATATATATGTTTGTCTTCCTACAGAAACAATATATATATATATATATATATATATATATATATATATATATATATATATATATATATATATATATATATATATGTTTGTGTGTATGCTTCACTGATGACAGTATTTGGCCAGCGCCGTTTTGTCCTACTGATTTTGGTTGGTCCTTGAATTATATATAAATATATATACATATATATATATATATATATATATATATATATATATATATATATATATATATATATATATATATATATATATATATATATATATATATATATGTATGTGTGGGAAAAAAAATCACAAGACTATTTCATCTCTACAGGCCTGTTTCATGAGGGGGGGTACCCTCAATCGTCAGGAGATTTTAATGGGAGCATTCGCATACCATGGTTTATATAGGGCACAGAGTGGGTGGGTACAGGCTGGCGTAGGGGCGTGGTGATTGGCTCATGTGTTACCTAGGAGGTGTTTCCGTCTATGGCGGCATGCTGTTACAATTTCGCTGCGCTTGTTGAGGGATGACAGGTCTGGACGGTAAATAATAAACAGTTTCTCTTTCAAGCATAGGTTGCATCTTTTATTACCACTATTGTAAGGTGTGCTGGATGCAAGAATTTGCCATGTTATTGAATATTCAACATTATTGTCTTTGAGGTCCCAAATGTGTTTGCTGAGTTCTGTGGTATTTCGCAGGTTTTGGTTCCTGAAAGAAGCCTTGTGATTGTTCCATCTGGTTTTGAATTCTCCCTCGGTTAATCCTACATATGTGTCGGATGTGTTAATGTCCTTGCGTATTACCTTAGATTGGTAGACAACTGATGTTTGTAAGCACCCCCCGTTGAGAGGGCAATCAGGTTTCTTTCGACAGTTACAGCCTTTGTTGGTTTTGGAGTCGCTCTGTCCGGGGGCCGACGGCTCATTTGCAATTGTTTTGTTGTGGTATATATATATATATATATGTTTGTCTTCCTACAGAAACAATATATATATATATATATATATTGTTTCTGTAGGAAGACAAACATATATATATAATATATAATATATATATATATATATATATATATATATATATATATATATATATATATATATATATATATATATATATGTGTGTGTATGTGTATATATATATATATATATATATATTATAGTTTCTGTAGGAAGACAAACATAACACAAGCCTTCCTAATTGTTAGAAAGCCCACAGTTGAATATGTTTGTGTGTATGCTTCACTGATGACAGTATTTGGCCAGCGCCGTTTTGTCCTACTGCTTTTGGTGGTCCTTGAACTCACCGTAGTGGGTTTACGTGTACAACATTCCCCGCCGTGTTTTATGCCACTCCTTCTTTGTCCACCAAACGTTGTTTTACGTGTACAACATTCCCCGCCGTGTTTTATGCCACTCCTTCTTTGTCCACCAAACGTTGTATGCTGTGCGTGAATGCACAAAGATGAGCTTTGTTAATATATATATTATTTTTTTAAGTTTTTTTTTTATTGAGACAAAGATTATTTATGTATTTAATATTTGTATTCTTACTATGGCATATTATTGATTTATTATTTATTTGTTCACTGTCACAGAGAACAAGGGCATTGGATACAATTGCTATGGTATGAAAAGGGGGTAGGATTAATTAAGCTCTGCTTCTTCCTACTCCTTTTCGGACGTGTTGTAATGAAACAACTGGAATTGTGTGATGCATTACATTGTATCGTATGCATGTTCCACATAAACTGAAACTGAAACTGAACTGAACTGAACAAATAAATTCCCCCCCCCCCATCTTTTTCTATTTTTGAAAAAGCTCCAGGGAGCCACTAGGGCGGTGCTAAAGAGCCACATGCTGACCCTCGTTTTTAGGTAAACCAAACATAACCGGTGTGGACTAATTAGAATACCGCGTGAGCTATAACATAAACAATTTCCAAAGAGGCGTCTTTGATTTTGGAGGGTAAGCATGTAGGATGGAGGTTCCGCCCCCTTCCTCAGGTCCTTATCCACCCTGCGACCTCCTGACCTCCTTGACCCGCCCGGCCGCTTCGGACAAAGGACGCCTTTCCCTTTTAATTCTGCACAGGGAGCGTTATATGGCGACCTGACCCGCTGCTCCCCTTAACCTTTCGGACCTCCGGCCTGATGTCCGTGATTTAGGGCAAATTTCATTACATGCATTCTCCGGATGAGACTCTCAGGCTGAAGGGGATGTGGCGGCGCAACAACTCAGCCTGATTAAAACGTCAGGTAGGGCGGACGAGAGCAAACGCCACGCTAAGCCCGCCTGAAAGAGGTGCGAAGGGTGTGATCCCGCCGTCATAACCAAACTGTTCATGATCGCCCGCCCGACACAAAGCCGGCGGCGTAACCGCAGAGCTTCCATTGAAGAATACAGGAGATTCGATTGCATGGAAAGGCGAGCCCTCGCCATCGGTAAACAACTTTGAAGCCAACACAACGCCAACACCGAAGGGGACAAAAAGATGAGTGCGAGGAGAGGCGAGGCCCTCGAGATGGGCCGCCATCGCAGGCGCCTGCACCCGTCTACCTGTCTCTCAGTCCTCGTGTTGACACCCTGTCAGCCCCACCTAGAGCGCCGCGGCCCAGGCAAGCGGCGCGGCCAAGTGCCGGAGCTCACACAAAAGCCAGGCTGAATGGGGGTCTGGCTGGAGCCAGTCTTCCAGACGCAGACAATAGCGGGGCCCGAGGCCGGGGCCTGAAACCTGAAGCCCGGGCCTGGTATTTTAAGAGGCATGAGTGGCCGTGGAGCCACTTGTCAATCAATAGGTGCACACAATCAGACGAAAACAAGACCTGGAATGGCGGAAAAAATGGAGACGATGACAGGAGGAGTGAAGAAAATGAAAGATAGCCCTCTTGTTCACCCCCCCCCTGCACATTTTTAGTCAGGTATGAAGCAGGATTGGGACTGGAAAGGACGAAAATATTTAAAATCACGATAAAGATCTTGGAATGTAGTGAAAATTAAGTGTGGAAAACTATAATTATGAATAAATTTTTTTTAAAGGACCAACGTTGTAATGAAATGCAAAGAATAAAAACCATTATGTAATTTAAAAGAGATGTCATATTCATCACAAACATTTTTTATTAAGCATGTATAAACACAGATTAATCACGGAATTTATTTTAAATGAAAAAGACAAAAACATTTTGAATTTTGTCAAAAATGTCGGAATGTAATGAAAATTAAGTGTGGAAAAAAGTAATTATGAATATATTTTTAAAGGTACAACGAAGAATTAGGCTCCAGCACCCACCGCGACCCCTAAAGGGACAAGCGGTAGGAAATGGATGGATGGATGAATATACATGCATTTTTAATAGGGATGTTAAAGTTAACGAATGCAATAAAACCCCAAAAATATGGAAATAATCATGTTAAAATACAGAGGAATCACAAAATGTATTAACGGATTAGTCAGATTAGTAATTTATTTTGAATACAAAGGGCAAAAACATTTTAAAATTTTGACAAAAATGTCGGAATGTAATGAAAAATTAAGTGTGGCAAACTATAATTATGAATAAATTTTTTAAAGGACCAAAGTTGTAATGAAATGCAAAGAATAAAGTCCATTATGTAATTTAATTGTGATGTTATAGCAAACGTGTTAACTAACACCTGCGATTCTGTAACGACTGGGTCGCATCGTGATGCGGGTGTGGTTCTCCCAAGGATGCAGACGGCTTCGGACACAGCTTGCAGGTAGGAAAACAATTTATTGAAAATATAAATCGTACGGGGAACGAACAAAAGACGTGCAAATAGCAAAAGGCAAAAACAAAAGGACTAGCGTGGGAGCTAGCAGGCAAAATGGCATAGCGTGAAAAGCTAGCGGGAATCTAAGTTGTCGTTATCAGTTGTATGGGAACAAACTAGGAAGCCAGACCGAGTGAGGCCAGGGCAAAGACTAAATAGCCCTCTGATTAGTGCCCGGGCAACAGGTGCGCGTCCCAAACACTAACCAGAGGCAGGTGCGTACAATCTGCCGTCATGGCAACAGAAACAAACGAAACTCAAGGTGCTGAAAACACGTGACTCAAACATAAACAAACTATGATCCGGGCAGCGGATCGTAACAGATTCATCACAAAAATATCGAATTAATCATGTATGAACACAGATTAATCACACAATTTAATTAAAATGCAAAATATAAAACATTTTCAGAATTTTGTCAAAAATGTCGGAATGTAATGAAAATTAAGTGTGGAAAACAGTAATTATGAACACATTTTTAAAGGTACAACATTGTTACGATATGTTAAGAATTAAGTCCACTATGAATATACATGTATTTTTAATAGGGATGTTAAAGTTAACGACTGCAAGCCAAAAACATATTTTAATTTTGACAAAAATGTTGGAATGTAATGAAAAAATTAAGTGAGGAAAACTATGATTATGAATACATTTTATATATATATATATATATATATATATATATATATATATATATATATATATATATATATATATATATATATATATATATATATATATATATATATATATAATTATGTATAGTACGTTAGGGCAGGAAAAAACACAGAGGCAATTTCATTACTACTAGCCTGTTTCGCAGGTTTCCCTGTTCTTCAGGGGATTTTAAATATCCTATACCTAACATATATCTCGCTCTACCCCGGTATTGAGCACAGTTTAACGGATAAACCATAGTAGCCTCGACTATATATGTAAATATATATATATATATATATACATCCATGGTTTAACGGATAAACTACAGTAGCCTCGACTATATATATATATATATATATATATATATATATATATATATATATATATATATATATATATCCATCCATCCATTTTCTACCACTTGTCCCTTTTGGGGTCGCTGGAGCCTATCTCAGCTGCATTCGGACGGAAGGCAGGGCACACCCTGGACAAGTCGCTACCTCATCGCAGGGCCAACACAGATAGACAGACAACATTCACATATATATATATATATATATATATATATATATATATATATATATATATATATATATATATATATATATATATATATATTCAGAGCACAATGATGTCATGTTATCGATGGGAAAATACATTTTTAGACAATGTGATTTGCCAGAGTGGCTAGGAAACACCGAGAGTAACAAATTGTAAAAAATGGATTAGAAAGGACAGATTTAAAAAAATTAAAAATTTTAAAATATATATATATATTTTTAGTTTTTTTTAACTTCCCGCGGGCCAGATTTTGGATGCTAGCGGGCCATATTTGGAGACCTCTGTTTTAGTAAATGAAGGCAACAATAAAGGCACATTTTTTCCAAGAAACACAATTTGGTAATGTAATTGGAATTAAGTCAAAGTATCGCTTGTATTTTTAAAGAAAAAAAAACGGAACATTATAGATAAAACCGTGAACTTAATACAAATTTAAAAGCGTATTTTAACAAATACCCGAAAAGTCCAAACATTTAAATATTAAGTATTAAAAAGATAAAGTTTCACATTTTTGGAAAAAATTAATAAATTAGGAAATTCAAAATGACTCAATTTTGCTGATATTATTTTATTCGTAAAAATAAAATCTAACATTGCAAGACAGTATTATTTCTTGTTTTGTCCCCGTAGCACAATATTAGCCAGAGACACACACACACACACACACACACACACACACACACACACACACACACACACACACACACACACACACACACACACACACGCCAACACACACAATTCTAACACTCTTATTTCCCTGGCTTGCAAGACTCCATCTTCATCGTCTAAAGTGCTTCAAGGAGGGATGGAGGAGTCTCTGTGCAAGGAGTTTGTCAATACACCATGTAATGCTTTCACCATCCACTCTGTTACCGGCTGTACGTGTGTGTGTGTGTGTGTGTGTTATTGTCGGAGTGTGTGTGTGTACACAGATAGCAAAGGCAGCACAATCGGGCATCCTCCACCTTTCACAAACACTCGCTCGTCTCATTTTCTCTCTTCCTTTGTGACGCCTCACACACACACACACACACACACACACACACACACACACACACACACATGCACACACACACACACATGAAGTGGCAACAGAAAAGTTGATGATGTAGCATTTGCAGGTATCGGCAGACCATAATAACCCAGTGAAGCATCGAAGGCCGTTACGTGCGTAACAAAAGTGGACAAATCCTCGCGTTCTGAGCGTGTTTACTTTAGAATTGGGTAGGACATTGTTCAAAAAGTGTACACCGCATCACTTAGAATCTTACTGACCCGGGGAGTCTTGGAATGAACTTAAATTGAGGCCTTTTGCCAGTGGAAGTCTCCTTCTAATAATATTATGAGTAAATAGAATAAGGCAAATGGGACACAAGCAGGATGTTCTCCATTTGAGTCTAACGTGAGGATGGTTAAGTCATTACTGCATCATCAGACTAGTTCAACTTTCTGGAATAGTCCAAGTTTTATAGAGGAAACTTCTGGATGTGTGTATTATTAGTAGTGCTGTCAAATTATTCATTACACACTTTTGAAATTGGATTATTCATGATTATAAATCAGATTATTGCTATATAAAAAAAGAGGCCAATATTGGACATAAATGCAATTTCATTGTCAGAATGTAATGAAGGAGGATTTTTCAATTTTTTTTTACTTGAATGTATGTTGTATGTCAGACCTGGGCAAATTAACCATTTTATTAAAAGAAAAATGATACAATTAGTTATTTTTTTCAAACTGAGACTCACTGATTTTGGTTCATTTTCTGTGAAGAACATACATCAGAATACATATTTAATGACCACACACCATACACCCCCCCCTACGCATTTCTAATTTTTTTTTAGATTTAGATTTATTGGTCCCCATTGGGGAAATTCATTTTCACTGCCGTACATTTAAACAATAGACATTACACATCACGAAACAAAAATAATAAGAAAAAGACATCATACATGACCAACACATTTACAGGCTTGTCAGAAAGGGGAACATTATCACAATTTCAGAATTGTTAAAACCATTAAAAATCAGTTCCCAGTGGCTTATTATATTTTTCGAAGTTTTTTTCAAAATTTTACCCATCACGCAATATCCCTAAAAAAAGCTTCAAAGTGCCTGATTTTAACCACCCGTCCAATTTCCTGTGACGTCACATAGTGAAGCCAACACAAACAAACATGGCAGAAAGAACAGCAAGCTATAGCGACATTAGCTCGGATTCAGACTCGGATTTCAGCGGCTTAAGCGATTCAACAGATTACGAATGTATTGAAACGGATGGTTGTAGTGTAGAGGCAGGTAGCGAAAACGATAATGAAGAAGAAACTGAAGCTATTGAGCCATATCGGTTTTTGCGTTTAAAAACTTTTATGACTTTTGCTCCAGGCTTCTTCGGTTTGTTTAATATTGCCATTACTGCCACAAGTGGTGGGAAAGTGTATTACAACGGAGTACAGCTGTGGCCCATATAGACCGCAGCTGAACAACCGATATTTTTTTGGCAGCCCTCTAGGAGGCGCTCGCGGTCCAAGAATGGTCCCCGCCCTATGGTTAAAGGGGAACATTATCACAATGTCAGAAGGGTTAAAACCATTAAAAATCAGTTCCCAGTGGCTTATTTTATTTTTCGAAGTTTTTTCCAAAACTTTACCCATCACGCAATATCCCTTAAAAAAAGCTTCAAAGTGCCTGATTTTAACCATCGTTATATACACCCGTCCATTTTCCTGTGACGTCACATAGTGAAGCCAACACAAACAAACATGGCGGAAAGAACAGCAAGCTATAGCGACATTAGCTCGGATTCAGACTCGGATTTCAGCGGCTTAAGCGATTCAACAGATTACGAATGTATTGAAACGGATGGTTGTGGTGTGGAGGCAGGTAGCGAAAACGAAATTGAAGAAGAAACTGAAGCTATTGAGCCATATCGGTTTGAACCGTATGCAAGCGAAAACGACACGACAGTCAGCGACACGGGAGAAAGCGAGGACGAATTCGGCGATCGCCTTCTAACCAACGATTGGTATGTGTTTGTTTGGCATTAAAGGAAACTAACAACTATGAACTAGGTTTACAGCATATGAAATACATTTGGCAACAACATGCCCTTTGAGAGTGCAGACAGCCCAATTTTCATCAATTAATATATTCTGTAGACATACCCTCATCCGCTATCTTTTCCTGAAAGCTGATCTGTCCAGTTTTGGAGTTGATGTCAGCAGGCTAGGGTCGATAGGGGGTTTAGCTCGCTCGTCTGCGGGAACAAACTGCCGCCATTGCTTGCCGTGCTACCGAGGTCCTTTGTCCCTGAATTGCTCACACACTCCGGCAGATTCAATGGAGGTCTGGCGGCAGATTTCTTTGACTTTATCGTTGGAAATGCATCTGCTTTGAGTGTCGCAGGATATCCACACATTCTTGCCATCTCTGTCGTAGCATAGCTTTCGTCGGTAAAGTGTGCGGAACAAACGTCCAATTTCTTGCCACTTTCGCATCTTTGGGCCACTGGTGCAACTTGAATCCGTCCCTGTTCGTGTTGTTACACCCTCAGACAACACACCGACGAGGCATGATGTCTCCAAGGTACGGAAAACAGTCGAAAAAAACGGAAAATAACAGAGCTGATTTGACTCGGTGTTTAAGAAAATGGCGGATTGCTTCCCGTTGTGACATCATCGCTCCGAGAGCGAATAATAGAAAGGCGTTTAATTCGCCAAAATTCACCCATTTAGAGTTTGGAAATCGGTTAAAAAAATATATGGTCTTTTTTCTGCAACATCAAGGTATATATTGACGCTTACATAGGTCTGGTGATAATGTTCCCCTTTAAGGGCGGCTATAGCTGCAGGAATAAGGCTTTTCCTGAGGCGGGCCCTTCGGAATTTGATGGTTCGGTACCTGCGCCCTGATGGTAGTGGGATGATGTATTGGTTTAGTGGGTGAGTGAAATCCTGGACTATCGTGTTTGCCAGTCGAATGATGGACTTGTGGTTTAAATCTGAAATGTTACTATATTTATGTTACAACTTATATTATCGTATTTTTAGGAGTATAAATCGCTCCGGAGTATAAGTCGCACCGGCCGAAAATGCATAATAAAGAAGGAAAAAAAACATATATAAGTCGCACTGGAGTATAAGTCTCACTTTTTGGGGAAATTTATTTGATAAAACCCAACACCAAGAATAGACATTTGAAAGGCAATTTAAAATAAATAAAGAATAGTGAACAACAGGCTGAATAAGTGTACGTTATATGAGGCATAAATAACCAACTGAGAACGTGCCTGGTATGTTAACGTAACATATTATGGTAAGAGTCATTCAAATAACTATAACATATAGAACATGCTATACGTTTACCAAACAATCTGTCACTCCTAATCGCTAAATCCGATGAAATCTTATACGTCTAGTCTCTTACGTGAATGAGCTAAATAATATTATTTGATATTTTACGGTAATGTGTTAATAATTTCACACATAAGTCGCTCCTGAGTATAAGTCGCACCCCCGGCCAAACTATGAAAAAAGCTGCGACTTATAGTCCGAAAAATACGGTACATATAAGATGTCCGGGTCCACTAGAAGTGTGGAAATTGCACACACACACACACACACACACACACACACACACACACACACACACACACACACACACACACACACACACACACACACACACACACACACACACACAGCAGCAGCAGGCCGAGACAGGAGGAGGACAGAGTGTTGGTACACAGAACATCAGAGGGTCAAATGTGCGAGAAAATGAGAGCAGACAGTGTTGACAAACAATGTTGCAACCTTGTGTGGGAACTGCAGGTGCAGAAACACAAAAGTAGAATCCCTGTGGGATGCAGAAACTGGCAGAGAAATTTTCCGTGCAACGTTCATATTGTTGTTACTCAGACAGCGTTTGTGGGTCTGATGGACCCGTTGCATTTTGTGGCTTTTAATGCCTCACAATCAAACACTTTTATGTTAAACTACTGAACAGATGTTTATTGGGATAAGGTAAACATCTGTTCAGTATTTAACATAAAAGTGTTTGATTGTGAGGCATTAAAAGCCACAAAATGCTACGGGTCCATCAGACCCACAAACGCTGGCTGAGTAACAACAATGTGAACAATACACAAGGGTTAAGGCTCGGGGGCCACATGGGGCCCGTTAAGCGTTTTAATCTGGCCCGCCGGACATTCCCAAATACATTTTTTAGATCTTTAAGATGGAAAGTGTAGCTGCCATTATGATGTGCAGTGATGTTTTCTAATGACCGTAAGTCCTGAACTAGTATGAATCTGTGCTTTTGCATGATTTACTAGTTACTATGGTAATCCAATTAGTTACTATGGTAATCTAATTAGTTACTATGGTCATTTAAGTCACAGCAGCTCAGACGAGGCACCAAGCAGTGTGGGTGGGGAGCGTTTCCACAGAGTGTTTCCAGAGCGGGCCAGCCTGAAATGCGGGTGTCAGGGACAGACGCGGAAGGAGATTTTTACAACAAAGTTCTAAAGCTTAGTGATACATCAGATATATCAGATTTTTTTTACCCTTCGTGTTCATATTTTGCTGTTTGTTGCATTTTTGTTGCGTTTCGCTCGATTGTAAAATATGTTTATGGAGAGAGGGTGTGACGTTCATGTGTTGTCAATATTCAGTGTTTTATCGGTCATAGTTAATATTGTAAATCTCACATTATTTTCATGTACATTCTGGGTGTCTCATTCAGTAAAAAAACGTAAAATTACATTCCGTTTTTTTTAAGGCTGTCTGTCATAACGTTTTTAGAATTCAGACATTATTGTATTGTATGTATTTGTATTAGTGTTCCTAAAAATCAGATATACCGGCCCCCAAGACACATTTTTTTGTCTAAATTTGGCCCCCCGAGTCAAAATAATTGCCCAGGCCTGTTGTATAGCAACCCGCTCCGCCTTTCAGGTACCATCTGTGGTTAAAGTAAAGAAGGTCAAAATAAATTGTGGGATTATTCGGCAAAAGTGATAATTTTTTTGCAATCAATCACATAAGTTGACTTGTTATTTTTGACAGCCCATATTATTAGATGTGAGACGTATTGTTATTAAAATTAAGTACAGTGTTTGCTTGTTTTACTGTTTGTAAAATACACAACCCGAAAACAGTGAAGTTGGCACGTTGTGTAATTCGTAAATAAAAACAGAATACAATGATTTGCAAATCCTTTTCAATTTATATTCAATTGAATAGAATGCAAAGACAAGATATTTAATGTTCGAACTGAGTAACTTTATTTTATTTTTGCAAATAATCATTAACTTAGAAATTAATGGCAGCAACACATTGCAAAAACGTTGGCACAGGGGCATTTTTACCACTTTGTTACATGGCCTTTCCTTTTAACAACACTCAGTAAACGTTTGGGAACTATGGAGACCAATTTTTTAAGCTTTTCAGGTGGAATTCTTTCCTATTCTTGCTTGATGTACAGCTCAAGCTGTTCAACAGTCCAGGGTCTCCGTTGTGGTATTTTAGGCTTCATATTGCGCCACACATTTTCAATGGGAGACAGGTCTGGACTACAGGCAGGCCAGTCTAGTACCCGCACTCTTTTACTATGAATCCACACTGTTGTAACACGTGGCTTGGCATTGTCTTGCTGAAATAAGCAGGGGCGTCCATGATAACGCCGCTTGGATGGCAACATATGTTGCTCCAAAACCTGTATGTACCTTTCAGCATTAATGGTGCATCACAAATGTGTAAGTCACCATGCCTTGGGTACTAATACACCCCCATACCATCACAGATACTGGCTTTTCAACCTCGCGTCTATAACAATCCGGATGGTTCTTTTCCTCTTTGTCCCGGAGTTCACAACGTTTCCAAAAACAATTTGAAATGTGGACTCGTCAGACCACAGGACACTTTTCCACTTTGCATCAGTCCATCTTAGATGAGCTCGGGACCAGCGAAGCCGGCGGCCTTTTCTGGGTGTTGTTGATAAATGGCTTTCGCTTTGCAAAGTAGAGTTTTAACTTGCACTTGCAGATGTATTGACCGACTGTAGTTACTGACAATTGTTTTTTGAAGTGTTCCCTGAGCCCGTGTGGTGATATCCTTTACACACTGATGTCGCTTTTTGATGCAGCACCGAAGAAGAAATACATACTAAGTTCTCAATTCCGGAATGTTGGCAATCATTTTTATTCCCCAGGACTGTCGCAGAAATGTTGACAGAACCTAGTTGAGAAGCAGTGTAATACATCAAAATTCTGCTGTAAATATTATTTATATTTTACCACGACACAACTTGAAATATCGAGGGTTTGAGTGTAAAATACTAAAAATAAAATAATAATAATAAATATCAACTATATAAATAATAATAATAATTATCAATAATAAATAATTCATAATAATAATAAATAAATAATACATTATTGAACTGAGGAACTTATGCACCATGAGAGGTCATAAACATCCTCCACCGTTGATTGTGTCTTTGAGTTTAAAGTATTTGATTATTATTTTTGTATTATTTTTTATTTTTTTATTTTATATATATATATATATATATATATATATATATATATATATATATATATATATATATATATATATATATATATATATATATATGTATATATATATATATATATATATATATAAAATAAAAAAATAAAAAATAATACAAAAATAATGTATATATATATATATATATATATATATATATATATATATATATATATATATATACATATATATATATATATATATATATATATATATATATATATATATATATATATATACATATAAAATAAAAAAATAAAAAATAATACAACAATAATATATTTATATATATATATAAAATAAAAAAATAAAAAATAATACAAAAATAATAATCAAATACTTTAAACTCAAAGACGCAATCAACGGTGGAGGATGTTTATGACCTCTCATGGTGCATAAGTTCCTCAGTTCAAGCAAACATGCCAGCTATCAGGAGATTAGTCAAAATATCCCGTCAAGGTCCAAACCCCCAATTGAGTAGGGGGGGCTGAGATTACACGCACACACACACACACACACACGCAGACACTTGAGTCCTGACCGGAGTGTTGCAGTTCTCCCTTGTCAGCGAGATGCAGATTAGAAGTGAGCGGCGGTACCATCAGAGAGCAGGCGCCTGCCTCGCGTTGGCCGCTGCAAACATGCGTCCAGACACATCTGCAAGCAGTTGACTGGGCCTTTTCCTGCCCGGGTCTGCAAGGGCGACACGCCGATGCTGACCTTATTGTGCCCCGCCTGTCACTTAACCTCCATGTTCCATGTCAGCTCCCCTGCCACCGACGCTCAAGCCGCGCCAACCCTGACGCTGAACACACCACCGCTTGAAAGTTGTGACCTCGAAACGCCGACCGAACACCAGGCGAGCAGCGGGCAGGAAAAGAACGGACATTTTTGCAAAGATTGGACGCAGAGTGGAGAAAATCTACAGGGGACCACTGATATAGAGGATCTTTGCAGCAGCCAGTTCTGAAAAAAAAAAACAGCAGAGTACTTCTGTCACATATAGGAACTTTGATTACGGTCTTTGCAGTAGGTCGCGATGACAGAAACTCTTGCCATATACAGGATCTTTGACCTATTCACAGCAAGTGCCTAAAAAGGAAGTTTCCTGTCACATAGATGATCTTTGACTTATGTTTAACCAGCACCTTCTTAAAAAATGTAGCTGAAATATGAACTATGTGAACGTTATAAAAAAATGTCAAATAGTACCATACACAATTGAAAAATTCACCCATTTAACCCATTGTGGAGGGGGGCGTGGCCTGCGAGTCTGCCGCGGAGCGGGTTGTGCAAGGACGGGCTTCAAAGACAGCGACAGGTGAGTAGATGGCCCAGGTGGGCCTTGTTATTTAAACACCTGTTGCCTTTATTAGCAGCAGCCGGAGCGAGACACAGAGTTGGAGTTGGAGTGGGAGCCAGAGAGAGAGAAAGACACGGCCTAAGAAAAATACATTTTGCTGGAAAGCAAAAGCCTCTCAACATTTGTGAAAATAAAACAGTGTTGTACTGTCAGGGTCAAACACTGATGACATCTATTAAACGAGACACGAAGCAAGGAATTAAACAGAGACAGAATTAAATTTGGCTCAACTTGAGGAGAAACGTGTCGATCTGTAACCTCTTATCTTTTTGAACAAAAGACAGCTACCATGACCACCGGGATAACTGTGAAGCATCACTGTAGACACTTTTCACCTTTGATCACTAAAGCACTTTAACTGCTGCTGTGACCCAAGGTCACCTCCATATTTATACCGTTGACTGTCAATCAGAATGTGCAATAATGTTATGTCACTTACTGTGCCTTGTATATACATTTTTATTTGTATTTTTTATTTTTAGCTAAGTACCGTGTGACTTGTTGAAGGGTGGACTAGCAAAGTACGATTTTCATTGTACGGCAAACTGTCTGTTTAACTGTGCATATGACAATAAACAATCTTGAATCTTGAATCTTACAGTGTCACCCACGCTCTGGCGAAAGATTGTACGCTACCTCTTTTTATTTGGACTTTCCCTATTTACATAACAGCTGTTTCTAAAGGAATGGATGGTATGTAAACAGCCATTGTTTTCCGTCACATTAACACAAAAGAAACCGATGCCTCGTGCTTGGACTGGTCCTGGATCGAGCTTGGGCAGGTATTGGATCAAAATAGATAACCCCTCCCATCTCCTCCAATTGTACACAGCGGAATTTTCCAAGCCTTTGGCTTGGTGCAACAAAGACAGCTTTCGTCTGTTCACTGGGAACTCAGAAAACGGAAAGTTTTTTGATAATTTACATACAATTTGGGGGCGTTGTCGGGGGTGGGGCGGGGCCTGGTTGGGGGCGTGGTTAATAGGGGAGGAGTATATTGACAGCTAAAATTCACCAAGTCAAGTATTTCATACACACACATACATACATACATACATACATACATACATACATACATACATATATATATACATACATACATATATATATATATATATATATATATATATATACACACATACATACATACATACATACATACATACATATATATATATATATATATATATATATATATATATATATATATATATATACATATATATATATATATATATATATATATACATATATATATATATATATATATATATATATATACAGTATATATATATATCTGCATCCTGAAAATATGCAAAGAAAACTGTGTTTAGATAATTGATACTTCAAACTTGCATAAATATAACATGAATATAACATAACTTGGCTTCTGAGAGCTTCAAAATTTAATGAATAAAATGCTAAAGTTGTTGATAAACAAGCAATTATTATAATAATTAAATATGGTAATTTTAAAAGAATTATTATGATAATTTAAAATTAATTATTTCAAATATGTTTATTTTAATGTACCGGTATAATTCAATAGCTGGATGTAATAAGGAGTCAGAAAAAATACAAATAAAAATACAATACATTTTGATGTTTTTAGCCAAATATAGTAAAAATGTATTTAGTTTATTTTTTTTTTTAAATTAATTAATAAATATAATTATTTTTTGATTTTTAGGTAAGATAAACATAATAATACAATTTATCTCTAGTCTGTATGATTTAGTTCTTGTTACCCTGTTGTCCTCCCGTCTGAAAAAAGGCTGTCCTCACTCCGGTCCGCATGGAGCTGGAGGGGGCGTGGCCTGCAGCTCCGGCTGAAAATCGGGAGATTTTCGGGAGAATATTTGTCCCGGGAGGTTTTCGTGTGAGGCGCTGTATTTCGGGAGTCTCCCGGAAAATTCGGGAGGGTTGGCAAGTATGGCCTTCACTGAACCCTTCTTTAGTGAAAAATATAATGTTTTTTTTTTTCAAATTCAACACAAACTTATGCTTTTTTTTACTGGTGCACAAAATGAACCGTGCATGAACATCACCTTGTTCAAAGAACAACACAAACACAGTGCATGAACTCACAACAAATTACACACCTGTAAATCAGATGGAAATTTTTTTTGGGGGTACCCATAATACGCCGATAGGGAGACGTTTTTATTTGCACGATGAGTTGGTTGTGTCTTGACCTCAGCGGCGGACCCCTGAGGCCGATACACCGAACCCCTAGGGTTCGATCGAACCCAGGTTAAGAACCACTGCTCTAGCCTTTAAATAGACTCCCTTTTTAGACCAGTTGATCTGCCGTTTCTTTTCCTTTCTGCTCTGCCCCCCTCTCCCTTGTGGAAGGGGGGGGGACAGGTCCGGTGGCCATGGATGAAGTGCTGGCTGTCCAGAGTCGGGACCCGGGGTGGACCGCTCGCCTGTGCATCGGTTGGGGACATCTCTGCGCTGCTGACCCGTCTCCGCTCGGGATGGTGTCCTGCTGGCCCCACTATGGACTGGACTCTCACTATTATGTTGGATCCACTATGGACTGGACTTTCACAATAATATCCTAGACCAGGGGTCGGCAACCCAAAATGTTGAAGGAGCCATATTGGACCAAAAATACAAAAACAAATCTGTCTGGAGCCACAAAAAATTAAAAGCCATATTACATACAGATAGTGTGTCATGAGATATAAATTGAATTAATATGACTTAAAGGAAACTAAATGAGCTCAAATATAGCTACAAATGAGGCATAATGATGCAATATGTACATATAGCTAGCCTAAATAGCATGTTAGCATCGATAGCTTGCATTAATGCAGTGACCAAATATGTCTGATTAGCACTCCACACAAGTCAATAACATCAACAAAACTCACCTTTGTGCATTCACGCACGTTAAAAGTTTGGTGGACAAAATTAGACAGAAAAAGAAGTGGCATAAAACACGTCCTAGAAAGTCGGAGAAAGTTATACATGTAAACAAACTACGGTGAGTTCAAGGACCGCCAAAATTAGTAGGACAAAACGGCGCTCGCCAAATACTCGAATTAGTGAAGCATGTTTAATAGGGATGCCCGATAATGGCTTTTTGCCCATATTGTCCAACTCTTTAATTACCAATACCGATATCAACCGATACCGATATCAACCGATTTATACAGTCGTGGAATTAACACATTATTATGCTTAATTTGGACAACCAGGTATGGTGAAGATAAGGTACTTAAAAAAATTATTAAAATAAAATAAGATAAATAAATTAAAAACATTTTCTTGAATAAAAAAGAAATTAAAACAATATAAAAACAGTTACATAGAAAATAGTAATTAATGAAAATGAGTAAAATGAAGTGTTAAAGGCTAGTACTATTAGTGGACCAGCAGCACGCACAATCATGTGTGCTTACGGACTGTATCCCTTGCAGACTGTATTGATATATATTGATATATAATGTAGGAACCAGAATATTAATAACAGAAAGAAACAACCCTTTTGTGTGAATGAGAATGGGAGAGGGAGGTTTTTTGGTTTGGTGCACTAATTGTAAGTGTATCTTGTGTTTTTTATGTTGATTTAATAATTTTAAAAAAACGATACCGTTAATAAAAAAACGATACCGATAATCTCCGATATTACATTTTAACGCATTTATCTTCTCTAATGTTTAATATAAACAATGTGATTTATAACAATTAGGGAGGTTTGTGTCATGTTTGTCCTCCTACAGAAACCATATTTAAACAAAAAATATATTTTTTCCCCTCATCTTTTTCCATTTTTCATACATTTTTGAAAAAGCTCCAGAGAGCCACTAGGGCGGCGCTAAAGAGCCGCATGCGGCTCTAGAGCCGCGGGTTGCCGACCCCCGTCCTAGACCCACTCGATGTCCATTGCATCCGGTCTCCCCTAGAGGGGAGGAGTCACCCACATCTGCGGTCCTCTCCAAGGTTTCTCATTGTCATTCTCATTGACATCCCGCTGGGTTGTGAGTTTTTCCTTGCCCTTATGTGGGATCTGAACCGAGGATGTCCGTTGTGGCTTGTGCAGCCCTTTGAGACACTTGTGATTTAGGGCTATATAAATAAACATTGATTGATTGATTGATTGATTGATTGATCTTAGACTGGTATTTTGCAGTAGATTGTTAAAAATAGCAGAACTGCTGTCAAATAGAGGACATCTGACCAGATTTTTGTTTTTTTGTAGTAGTCCCTTAAAATAGCAGGGCTTATGTCATGTACTGGATCTTTCTGCTGGAGATACCTAAAAACAGCAGGACTGCCCTGTCATTTACGGCACGGGATCGTTGACTCATGTTTTTTGAAGTGGTTCCTTAAAAATAGCAGTGCCCCTGTCATGCAGAGGACCTTTGGCAATCATCTTTACAGTAAGTTCTAAAAATGGCGAAGACACCAGTCGAGCAGCAGGAGGAAAAAGCATTGAAATATCGCCAAGAAAGGACTGACGCTGTCTTAAAAACTCCCAAGTGTCTCCTGTAAACAAACGGTGCTGTTGTCAGACCGCCGCTGTCTTGTAAAGATGAATCCCAAAAACCTCGAAAAACAAACCGGACTTCTCACCCAAAGTGTTTACGGTCGTCAACCTTTGAAAGCTGCGCTAGTCACCGTGATAAAGTGTTTCGAAAAGTTTACATTTTCTTTGCCTCGAGAGCCCAAGAAACACAAGCTCGTGCTGTATAAATCTGTCAGGGCCGCAAAGTCGAGCGTATACAGAGTCGTGATTTACACGTTCCAGATGGAAGATTACAGGACGAGACGGAGGCGCTCGGAGCATCCCGCGCACTCCCTCTCCGTGCACCTACTTCCCAGCCCAGAACCCTTTGAACGCTGAGAACCAAGCCCTCTTCAACTCGGGCCTTCGGGATATCGGAACAGCCCCGCGTGTTCAGCTTAAAAACTTGAAACAAATATTTTAGCAGCGGATTCGCCAAAACAGGATCTCTGACTCGCGTTTTTTTTTCAGGAGATTCTCAAAAAGAGCAACGTGATCTGGTTTTAGCTCCTGTTTGGGGTCTATTTCTTTGTGTCAGAGTTACACATTCCTGTAAAAAGCTAGACCTGTTGTGCATGTCCACGGTTTTAAACTGAGTGCACCACACGGCTAGTGACAGTGTGTGTGCGTATGAGCAGGGCGGCTGAAAATGAGGATAATTCATCTCGTTGTTGCTGTTTTGGCTTTGTTATTAAATATAAAGTTGATCCATCACCCCCTTATGTTTGTTTGAAATACAGTACTGTATATCGCGTTACTAAAATATGGACTTTTGTCGTGGCTGGAACCCAATATTCATGTTTACATTGTTTATCAATATACAAACTTTTAATTTCTGATCCAATTCAGTTGTTAAATCGATGTGCTTTTACAATAGACCCCTAAAAACCGTAGAGCAGGGGTTTTTAACCATTTTGACCTCAGGGCCCAAGTTCTCCACTACAAATATGACCACTGAATTAGTAATCTTATTCTTGATTTTAATGGTATTGAATGATTATATTTAACCTACTTTCAATTTACAAGCTTGTCAAATTATATGAAACCATGCGTTAATCACAAATAGTATTATTTATTTAACACATAAACCTTAGACTTCGGTCAGACGGATTAGAAAAATGAGAATTAACGAAATATACTGCATAAGAAGGGACTCAAATAACTGACAAAAGATGAATTAATTGATTCAATCAATCAATCAATCAAAGTTGATTTATATAGCCTTTAATCACAAGCGTCTCAAAGGGTTGCACAAGCCACAACGACAGGGCAAGAAAAAACTCAACCCAATGGGATACAATGAGAAACCTTGGAGGGGACCGCAGATTAATTAAATTAATATAAATTTATTTTTAATTGAACCGTAAATTACATTTGAATCCAAATCAAAATACAGTTTCACCACTTCAGTCATAATTTTTGCGTTTAAAAACCTTTATGACTTTTGCTCCAGGCTTCTTCAGTTTGTTTAATATTGTCATTACTGCCACAAGTGGTGGGAAAGTGTATTACAACTGAGTACCGCTACAGCCCATATAATACTGACTTAATAATGACTTAGATTTATATAGCGCTTTTCTAGACACTCAAAGCGCTTCACAGAGAAGTGAGAAGCCATCATTCATTCACACCTGGTGGTGGTAAGCTACTTTCATAGCCACAGCTGCCCTGGGGTAGACTGACGGAAGCGTGGCTGCCAATTTGCGCCTACGGCCCCTACGACCACCACCTATCATTCATCATTCATTCACCGGTGTGAGTGGCACCGGGGGCAAGGGTGAAGTGTCCTGCCCAAGGACACACCGGCAGCGATTTTTGGATGGTAAGAGGCGGGGAGAGCGAACCTGCAACCCTCAGGTTCTGGCATGGTTGCTCAACCCACTACGCCATACCGCCCCTTACGGACCGCAGCTGAACAACCGATATTTTTTTGGCAGCCCTCTAGGGGGCGCTCGTGGTCCAATAATGGGTCCCGCCCTATGGTTAAGAAACACAGCAGTAGAGCACTCCTGTCATAGAGGATCTTTAAGTGGCTTTATTTTATTTTATTTTATTATTTTTATTTTTATTTTTATTTTTATTTTTATTTTTATTTTTATTTTTATTTTTATTTTTATTTTTATTATTTTTATTTTTATTTTTATTTTTACTTGTATTTTTATTTTTATTATTTTTTTATTTTTTTATTTTTATTTTTATTTTTATTTTTATTTTTATTTTTATTTTTATTTTTATTTTTATTTTTATTTTATTTTTATTTTATTTTATTTTTTATTTTTATCCATCCATCCATCCATCTTCTTCCGCTTATCCGAGGTCGGGTCGCGGGGGCAGCAGCCTAAGCAGGGAAGCCCAGACTTCCCTCTCCCCAGCCACTTCGTCCAGCTCCTCCCGGGGGATCCCGAGGCGTTCCCAGGCCAGCCGGGAGACATAGTCTTCCCAACGTGTCCTGGGTCTTCCTCGTGGCCTCCTACCGGTCGGACATGCCCTAAACACCTCCTTAGGGAGGCGCTCGGGTGGCATCCTGACCAGATGCCCGAACCACCTCATCTGGCTCCTCTCGATGCGGAGGAGCAGCGGCTTTACTTTGAGCTCCCCCCGGATGACAGAGCTTCTCACCCTATCTCTAAGGGAGAGCCCCGCCACCCGGCGGAGGAAACTCATTTCGGCCGCTTGTACCCGTGATCTTGTCCTTTCGGTCATAACCCAAAGCTCATGACCATAGGTGAGGATGGGAACGTAGATCGACCGGTAAATTGAGAGCTTTGCCTTCCGGCTCAGCTCCTTCTTCACCACAACGGATCGATACAGCGTCCGCATTACTGAAGACGCCGCACCGATCCGCCTGTCGATCTCACGATCCACTCTTCCCTCACTCGTGAACAAGACTCCGAGGTACTTGAACTCCTCCACTTGGGGCAAGATCTCCTCCCCAACCCGGAGATGGCACTCCACCCTTTTCCGGGCGAGAACCATGGACTCGGACTTGGAGGTGCTGATTCTCATCCCAGTCGCTTCACACTCAGCTGCGAACCGATCCAGTGAGAGCTGAAGATCCTGGCCAGATGAAGCCATCAGGACCAAATCATCTGCAAAAAGCAGAGACCTAATCCTGCAGCCACCAAACCGGATCCCCTCAACGCCTTGACTGCGCCTAGAAATTCTGTCCATAAAAGTTATGAACAGAATCGGTGACAAAGGGCAGCCTTGGCGGAGTCCAACCCTCACCGGAAACGTGTCCGACTTACTGCCGGCAATGCGAACCAAGCTCTGACACTGATCATACAGGGAGCGGACCGCCACAATCAGACAGTCCGAAACCCCATACTCTCTGAGCACTCCCCACAGGACTTCCCGAGGAACACGGTCGAATGCCTTCTCCAAGTCCACAAAGCACATGTAGACTGGTTGGGCAAACTCCCATGCACCCTCAAGGACCCTGCCGAGAGTATAGAGCTGGTCCACAGTTCCACGACCAGGACGAAAACCACACTGTTCCTCCTGAATCCGAGGTTCGACTATCCGGCGTAGCCTCCTCTCCAGTACACCTGAATAGACCTTACCGGGAAGGCTGAGGAGTGTGATCCCACGATAGTTAGAACACACCCTCCGGTTCCCCTTTTTAAAGAGAGGAACCACCACCCCGGTCTGCCAATCCAGAGGTACTGCCCCCGATGTCCACGCGATGCTGCAGAGTCTTGTCAACCAAGACAGCCCTACAGCATCCAGAGCCTTAAGGAACTCCGGGCGGATCTCATCCACCCCCGGGGCCTTGCCACCGAGGAGCTTTTTAACTACCTCAGCAACCTCAGCCCCAGAAATAGGAGAGCCCACCACAGACTCCCCAGGAA